>NC_139165.1:605000-1205000 GCF_965202585.1 Thalia democratica
GTGTAAGTAAGGACACCCATAAAAAGTTTTAAAACAGTGTTTAGTGATTTAATCGGTATCCTTTTGAATTTCATGATTAAAACAGTTTAAATAAGATTTTTAAGTTACAAAAGTAAAAATTAAGTTTTAAAAATTAAAAAAACTATGAAAAAATATACTTAAAAGTTTTAGAAATAAACATGTACAAAAAAGTTTAAAAAAATACGTAATATGACTTTAAAAAATTAGTTGTTCAAAAAAGTTGAAAAAATACGTCAGGTCGACATAAATTTGCACAATTTTTCAAAAGGATACCCATAAAAAGACCGACCGGGGATATTGATGACGTCATTAAAATATGCAAACTGAATAATTTTGCAAAATTTTTCAAAATAAACTGCTGCAACTAGGACACCCATAAAAAGACCTACTGATTCGATTAAATGAGTAACTTTGACGTAATCGCTACGGAAAGAACAAGTATTTATTTTGTGATGTCATAAATGAATATTTTTTATTTGTTTTAACTTTATTAGAATGCTTTTGTCATATTTTTTACGAATACAAAATTTGAATTTGACCAAATGAGTAACTTTGATGTAATCGCTACGGAAAGAACAAACATTTATTTTGTGATGTCAGTAATGAATATTTTTTATATTTTTTAAATTTATTAGAATGCTTTCGTCATACTTATTACGTATACAAAATTTGAATTCGATTAAATGAGTAACTTTGACGTAATCGCTACGGAAAGAACAGACATTTATTTTGTGATGTCATAAATAAATATTTTTTATTTGTTTTAAATTTATTAAAATGCTTTTGTCATACTTATTACGTATACAAAATGTGAATTTGATTAAATGAGTAACTTTGACGTAATTGCTATGGAAAGAAAAAACATTTATTTTGTGATGTCATAAATGAATATTTTTTATTTGTTTTAAATTTATTAGAATGCTTTTGTCATATTTATTATGTAAAAAAAATTTGAATTCGATTAAATGAGTAACTTTGACGCAATCGTTACGGAAAGAACAAACATTTATTTTATAATGTCATAAATGAATATATTTTATTTGTTTTAAACTTATTAGAATGCTTTCGTCATACTTATTACGTATACAATATTTTAATGTGATCGAATGATGGGTCGGTATTCTTATCTGTACTATTTTATGATTAGAATTGCTACAATCAATTTTTTGGTTTATTTGTACATTTATTTAAATTATAATTTGTGAGCTAACAAAAGTAGTGGCTAGACTTATTAAAAGATTAAGGATAATTTATTTGTTTAAGATCTAATAGGAAAAACAGATAAAAACTTGTTTACACTTAAACCAATTGTTTTATTTATAAGTTTTTTTTAAATTTACATTTAGTAAACTTATAGAAGTAGTGGCTTAGCCTTATGTGTACTATTTTATTTGTAGAATTGCTTTAATCAATTCTGCCCATAATTTGATGTGATTTCATTTAAATCATGGGTAGTATTGAGAGATGTTGCTGTAATTAAATGAAAAATAAAATAGTGTCTAGGCCTTATCTAAATATTAAAAATAGATTTGTAGTTAAGATTTTATAAACAAAAAAAAAAAAACTTAAATACAAATGAACTTATTGTTTGATTTATATGTACATTAATTTAAACTATATTTTGTTAAAATTTAATAATTAAAGTTTTGATAAATTTATAAATAGTGTCCATAAAATAGTACACATAAGGCCAAACCACTACTTCTAAAAGTTTACTGAATATAAATTACATATATACAATTTTAGATCAAACAATTGGTTTATGTTTAACAAGTTAAACTTTTTTACTTTATTTATAAAATCTTAAATACAAAAACTATCAAACATATTTTTAATATGCCAAACCATTATTTTTTTTTAGTTTACAAAATATAAATAACAAAAAAAAAACTTGTAAATCAAACAATTGTTTCAAGTGTATACAATTTTTATGATATTTATTTTATTTAATCTTAACTAAAAATTATCCTTAATCTTTCAAAACGCCTAGCCACTACTTTTGTTTGTTTACAAAATATAAATTAAATAAATGTACATATAAATCAAACAATTTGATTATTTGTATTTAAGTTTTTTTTAATTTTTTGTTTATACAATTTTTCACTACAAAAACTATTTATAATATTTATATAAGACCTAGACATGTTTTGTTTTTTATTTAATTGCAGCAACATCTCAATACTACCCATAATTTTAATGACATCACATTAAATTATGGGCAGATTTCATTTCAACAATTCTACCCATGAAATAGTACCCATAAAAAGTCCTACCGGTTTAAATTTACTAGAATCATTACGTTATACTTATTCCATATACAAAATTTGAATTCGATTGAATGAGTAATTTTGAAGTGATTGCTAAGGAAATAAAATTTTGCACTTTTTTGTTATGCACTGCGAGAAGTTTAACATACTAGATACGACAACTTTTCAGCAAAATCTTGATGTAAGGTTTGTGTATCTGGTAGATAAAGTTAGATCGCTAGGTAAAATATAGTATTAAAAGCACCAACTTGGTAACTACTCAAAATACTTTTAGTATTTGAAAATAACTTCTTGTGTTTTACTTTTACGGTTGGTAATATTTAAAAGCTTGTAAATACCCAATTAAAAGTTTTACACTTTACAAATGAAAAAATTTGTATATTTGCACTATGTTGTACAAGTTTATTGCCAGAATTCATAAATTACTATGTTGTAATCTCTTAAAATTTTTTCAATTTGCTGAGTTTCTTTAATAACCACAAAAACAACTTAGCAAAAATTATATTATAAGGTTTTAAATGTAAAGTTTTCTTTTTTTTTTCAAACTATTTGCTTTGGCTTAGTTTGCTTTGGTTAAACCGCTATTACCCGCTATTTAGGCATACATGCGTAATTATTTTTATAGTTTATTTTATAAAGGTTTTTTATAAAGAGACCAGTTTTATCGAAAATTTATCAAATTTTAAATATTTTTTTTGTATTTAGTTTTACCCGGAAAAATTTACTTTAAATAATCTTACACAATTAAATTTTGCATTTGTTCACATTAAAAATTTACTTTATTTCAGATAGGAACTGGTCGAAAACATTAAACGGTTAGTCAAACGTTTTAATAATTCATTACAACCTTAAGTCTTATTCATAAATTTCAACTATTTTTGTATTTCTGTTTTATTTAAATCTCAGTTCTATTTCCTATATAGTTCATATATACCTATAATTTTCATTTTGTGTTTATTAATTAAGTTCTCTTTTAATAAATTTTAGTTTAACTTAAATAATGTACTCTAACATAAGTAAAAATAATAAAAAAGTATAAACATGATTAATTTATACCTTTGTACTAATCATAATAAAATCAAATTGTGCAGTACTTAATTTATTGAACTAACATATGTTTCTGTGTTTTATAAGAATTAACACACATCAACAAAGTTCTGACAAAAATAAATACTATAAGAAAAGAATAGAAGCTTAAGTAGGTGAGAATGTGTGCTTACTAAAGGTAAACATAAATACTACTATTCTTTTCTAACATCATTTGTTTTTCTTGTAATCTCCTTTAAACTCTAATTATAGAAAGATATGTAAGTTTAATAAAAGAAGTGTTGCTATAATTATTTTTATTGTATATTTAAGTGAACTTGTTTCGCTAGGACCTTAATTAACAAATGGTTAGCTTTGAATTTTTAAATTTTGTACTATTCATAGCAATTTTTGTTTTACTTTAAACTTTTTAGTAGATATAGTTCTGTTAATCGTTAATTGCTGATTTTTAATTGCTGACAACATTGCAAAATTTTAATTGTGTGTTTTTAATTATCTGTTAAAGTTTACAATGTTATTTAAAAAAACTATATCATAACAAATTTTTTAGTTTATCTTGCACCAAATTATAAAAATAAAATTTCTACCATATATTATTCTAAATATAATTTGTGAAATACTGTTAAGTTTTACTAATTTTTTTTTTCATATTTATGTTTATCACATGTTGTTTAAATAATGTTCGAAAGCCGGAGTTAAGAACATATGTTGTCCACCCTAACTCTTCAACAAATTTGATTGAACTGAAAACAGTTATCCAGAAAGTGCTTATCTGTCTTCTCTAAATTTTTAACTACAACATTTTCGTAAGTACAGATTGTAGGTTCCATTGGCTGGACCAAACCGGCCAAGCAAAAATCTGGCTTTAGAAGTAATTTTCATCTTGAAATAGATTTGGGTACAACAACTAATATTGGGTTTTTTATAACAAATGTGCTCTTCAAATGTGCTATTAATATAACTTTTTGTACGTGTGACATAGCTTAAAACATAATATTTAAACACAGTTTTGCGTTAAGAAATTAAAAAAAGTTAAGATTTTCAAAATTTTGTAGCCCGACAGGATTTATCAAGACTGTTATCCTTATAAGTCTGGTCCGCAAAAGCCGTTTCTAGTAAATAAGTCCTGTCGACTAAAATTTTTGCTAGACTATTTTTGTTTGTTTTAAAGATGCTAAGAATCTAAGAAGTCTAGTTTAACAATTAAAGCATTAAATTTTTTAAAATAAACTCGATTTTGATCTTGCCAGATATCGGTTCTAAAAACAATACGGTCTCAAATCCGGCTGGAACTCATCTTAAGAAATATGTTCGAATCCGTGTAATAAATTTTTTTAAATAACTCGTTTTTACAATAAATTTTGATGAACTTTTTTATTTTAAACTTGTAAAACTTTTGTATTTGTGATTTCAATGTGCATCAAGTACTATTAATTCAAAACTTAGTTAAGCGAAAAAAATTTAGAGGTTTTAATCATAATAATGATAAGAATGTAATAATTTACTGTAGAAATATATATTACATATTTTGAAAAGTCAGAAGTTTTAAAGTACTTCTAGTTCAAAATTTGTAATATATAACTTTTAGTTTAACAAAAATTTATTACTTACTATTAATTACTTAACTTTATTAGTTTTATAAGCTATATCTGTAAATTTTATTTGAATAATTTTAAAATAAAAATAGACGCATAGGACTTATTAATAAGTTTTGTAAAGGTCAACATTAAACTTTTAAATTTTTTTTTAAGATATGTACAGTAACACTGAATTACTCAAATTTGAATTGTGGTGTTACCTTTATAAAATATGTAAGCGTTTAAAATTGAATATAATAGTTTGATTGCAGTCAAATCTGCTAACATTGTTTAGATGGAACTGAAATTGTGGTTCAAATCAACTGTTAACAAAAGTGCGTCGACCGGGATTCGAACCCGGAACTGATGCTTTGAAGGTGTAAGGACAGTGTCTTCTAACTTTCCTTTTCATAAAGTATAATTTAAGAGCTAAGTTTCAAAGACTTGTCATTTTCACCGCCTTTTTAAAATATATGACACATTTCAGCATTTGGAAGTTTTTTCCGATAGATACTTGATTAAATTTTAGGAAGTCTCCGTGCAAATGGAAATTTTCGCCAAAAGAGAAGCCAATTCTCTTGAAAATCATTTCTGCGTATAAGCACTAGTTTGCTTAATACAGGGGGCTTTCGTATTGTACAAGACTAAGTTATCCAATATTTCTTACAAAGTTCAACATAAACAACGTTTTTGAGTTGTTTCTTATAAAGTTACGATGTTACAAAATTTTCCAAATGTTACGTCATCTGTTACGTCATTATGGAGTTAGGACCTCAGCCAAAAAGCTCTGAAAGTTGGACAGTGAACTATTAGCCCAACAAAAGCTGTTATCCATCCTAAATCTGGAAAAAGTTGACCTAGTTTATCTTCCGATTTTCCGAGTGGTTTCATTAAGCGGGATTTCCCCGGAACATTCCGGTTCCAGTTGAAACTGATAGTATTGTTTTATAGGTTTAAAATATATACGTTTAGACTTAACTGTGACGTAAATACTTAATTTGAGCTAAAACTAGTTTCTTTTTTTAAAATCAAAATCTAACTTGGCGTTTCTAATATTAAACAAGTTATTTATTATACTTACTTTCAGAAGACTTTGGTTTCATATGCAGTCTGTTACTGAACTTATTACATTTAATTATTAATCTATAATAACTAATAAATCGAAAAAAAAAGAAAATTAATAAAACAATTAAAAATAAAGCATCCTGTGCAAAAATGTCTTCCTGAAAAATTATCTGCTAGTGCATAAGTATCTTCGTGCAAAACTATCTACGTACAATTTATCTTCGTGCAATTTTATCTCCTCGTGCAAAAATGTTTACGTGCAATTTTGTACGGTTGTGCAAATTTGATAGCTACCCATATAAACCAGCTACAGAGAGTGGTGGGGTTATTCTAGCCACAGCCTGCTGCAGTAAACATAATATTCATGTTGATTAGACATTTATATTGTTTTATTGTGTTATCTTAGGTATTTTTTCAACAATGTTACTTTTTATATTGATTTCTATTTAAATCCTAAGTAGTTGAATCTTATTTTGTTTTATCTCTCTAAAAGTATATTCCTGTTGGATTGATTCTTGTGTAAAGTTGTGACTAAATTTTTGTAGTTTCTAACTTATGAAGCTCCTTATACATTTGTAGTGTTTGCAATTGTTCTTAAATACAACATGTTCATTATGTTATAATACAACATGCTTAGTTTTATTTAGAGTAGCTCTAATTATTATTTAATATCAGCATTTAGTGTAAACTAAGTTTAAATTTAGTTATGGTTTTTAATGTAACTGTACATTACACTAAAACCCTACAATAAGATTTAAAACCTAATTTTTTATTTTTCAAATACAGTGTACTTTTTGAGATATGGTCTCTTAAGTATTTGTTTAACAATTTGAATTGTCATGTAACCAGCAGTAGGAAGTGAGAAATGGATTTAAATCTTTCTGCAGCCAGTGAAAGCGTCATTATGTAGTGAAGGTTGAACTTACTTGTTGTTTTCATCGTTTGTTTTTAAATTCTTTTTTAAACCATGTTTATTTATTGTAACTATTTTATGATTTAAAGTTTTATTAGTTAATATTTATTTTAGTTTAAACATTTCTTGAAGTATTTCAAGCTTTGATTCCATTTAAAGTATTTTCTAAAGCATAGAATTCTTTACATTATTGATTTTTGTGTAGTACAATAACGTTTCTACTACACAAATTAGTTTGTTATTCTTAGTTTTTATTAACTATTCTTAAATACTACTTAGTTTTATTCAGTTTTATTAATAATTTAACTTAAGTTTTAAAATTATGTTTAATATTTTGTAGATGTAAAATACACTTTCACCATATTACTTACTTAACTTAAGTAATCCAGTATCTGTAAAAAATGTTATTAAGATTATCTGGTGTAAGTTTTGAATCTCCTGTAAACTGTGCATGTAAACTTTATTTTTTGCTTTTCATTAACAATCTCATAATACAAAGTGAAAGTTTAAAAATTCAGTTATGTGGGTCAGATTCAACGCAGGCTAAAGTTTTACATACTCCTCTTAAATTTTGTAAACATTATAGTATCGGTAATTCTCACTTCGCAGGCAGTACGTTGCTCACCCTTAGATAAGAGTCAAGTTTTAAGTTTTATTTGTGATTTAGGCTAAAATTAGTTTTGGTCGATATAAGTTTTTACTGACGTTAAAACAACTGCCTATTTTAAGTTTCGTCATTCGTTTTCTTTGTTGATTAAGTCTAAATGTGGTTTCATATACCTTGGTTATATTTTGCAACAAAACTTATAAAAAACCTTTTTACTGTTTAGTTTTAAATAGTTAAATCATAAAAGAAAAACTGGTATAAACCAAAAAAAGATAATTATGATTCTGTTTGTGTTGAAAATATTTGTTTGTATCCATAAAAGAACTTTCCAGTTTCGTTTGCAAACCATAAAGCAAATTTTTATATTAACTCACAAATTTTTAAAGTATTATCTTTTGAAAATATTCTAAACGTAAAATTAAAATATAAACTAACAACTATAAACTAATTAGATAAAGTGTTTTTTACTTTAAAAAATTAAGAACTAGTGTGAAAGCTTGTTTCATAAAACTCATATGCTAAATTTGAAAATTTAGATGTATTAAAACTTAAATTAAATATTCTGACAATAAGTTTTAGATAAAGTTTTGGTTATCACTTTAAAACAAAAACAAATAAAAATTTATTAAGCAAAATATTTAAAACTTAAACATATATCTTATGTTATTCAAGTTTTATCTATATACTTTAAACATTCTACTTGATCAGTATAAATCCAAACGTGTATTCTGATTTTGTTTAAGCTACAACAAATAAACGCTTCTTTAAACTAACGATTTCCATAACAGGTGTTTCTTTATATTTGAAACTATATATTATCGATGAAATGTATTTTATTTTCATATAGCTAAAACAAATCACATGTTAAAACAGCTAGATTTAATCATGCCTACCTTTGAGGTAACTTTGTGCGATTTTTCTCTAACATTTTTCGTTTATATCATTCAATTTTAAGTAAATTAAAGCTAAAAATAAAAGTTACTATTTTTAGTGATCTTTTAAATCATTAAATATAAAGTTGTGATACACTGGATCCTCAAATTAGCATCTTGATATTTTTTTACTAACATTTCATGTCTTGCAATGTTACTAAATGGTATAACTTGATTCGTATTAATTACAAAACCTGTTGGCCCGCCGTGATTTCTTTAAACAATAATCGAAGTTAAACTTTCAAACAGTTTAATATTTGAGCATTAAAGTAGAATTCTAGTTAACTGAAAATGATTAGTATAACAAGTTTTACTTCACTTTAACTAGATTTTGTAAAAAAATAAGTAGTTATATCATAGGTGTCTCCGTTTTAATTTAATACTTTATGCTCAAGAGGTTGAGAAGTTTCTACTATTTATATTAATTAGTTTGTGACGTCACCAGACTCTACTATGCTACTCTTAGGCGTTGTCGGTGGCGCGCAACTCAGTTCTTCTGCTGCGGTAACTGACCAGCTCCCGAACGCGTGGTCATCTTGACCATTTTGTTGTAAACTTTATTGTTCATGATGGGTGTTACTTATTTATAATAGTATAAGCGAATGAATAGTCATTTTAACAATAAAAAAATTATGAAAACAGAAATGCAACGAATTATTTATTTAATAAAGTCTGAATGAATATAGAGTAAAAAAGAATGATTAAATTTTAAGTAACAAAGCACAAAACTGAATAAGAAAAAATATAAAGATAATTGCTAAACTTTAGGAATAAAGTACAAAAACTGAAAGCAACTAAAAACGACTTTAACTTTGTAAGAATAGACAATAAGCCACGTAATCGCTCATGCATAGTATATATATACATATAGTGTTTAAACAACCCTTTTTTGTCATTTCTCTCAAACCTTGTACCAGAGTAGAAGTGTTAGACAGCTACAAATTAAATTAAAAATTAAAACTATGATACTTTTTATTAAAAAGCCCTTACTCTAAAATAAAACACCCAGTAAAATTTATTTTATTTAACAAGAATAAAAATGAAAGTTGTCCACCTCTAAACTGCTGGTTTGTATTTCCCTTGTGGTTAACCCTGTTTTTGAATATTCTATTTTCCAAGATTCTCCACAGAAGTCTACAGCAGAAATCTTGTCATAATTTTGGGATTACGAGAAGAAGAACCTTTTTACTGGTTTGTTACAAATAATGGTAGTTAATTAAAAGTAAAAAAATCAGCTAGATAATTTTGAGATTTGTTATAACTGTATAGTTTATTATATAAAAATTATTTATTATATATATTATATAAAACTGTTTATTTTGAAAAAATATTGACATAATGCTAACTAGTTATTATTTTTTTTTAGGACTAGTTAAATTTTAGTAGACTTTATTTACTTTTGAAAGTATACTTTGTTATTTATACCTGATTAAGTTTTAAACTAACTTGTTAAAAATTAACTTTTTTTTTGAACATTTAGTCAAAAAATGTAACCGGAAATTTAATTGTGATTTTTGACTAACCTTACCTGCTTGGAGACCAAACCAAAATAGATTGTAATATTAAACCAAAAATAAAAAGAGCTTGCTGATCTACGCAGTAGAATTTAGTGGACAGGGTTTTATATGAAAAGCAGTGCGAAGTATAATGTTCTATATACGCAAAGTTAAAGCATAATGTTTCTCAAGTTTTGCTTAAATGATATAGTGTAACTTAGTTAACACTTTTTGTTATTTTATATACTTTATAATAATTTTTAATAAAAAAACAATTATTGATTAAGCGTAATATATTTGTAGTTAAATAAAGAAAATATGCTTTGTTACAGTTTTACACAAATTTGTTCGTTTCAATTTATGATTTAGCAATAATTTTCAATAAAATTTTAAAAAGTATTACAATTTAAATTAAGTATTTTTGCTTTTTTTTCTTTTAATTTAGTAAATTTGGTCTAAATTAATTAAACAATTAAAAATATTAAAAACTTTACAAAATGGTAGGCTATATTCTATATTTTAATAAGTTTTTATTTAACTGATGAACATTTGACTAGGTTCAAGCGAGTGAAACATTGTTTTGGTGATAAAATTAAACATTTCGAATTAAAAGCTATACAAAACATAAAATACAAGTCAAGTTGTTAAGAAACACATTTGTGTACTTTTTATTTTATAGATCACAATAAAAGTTTTAACTTGATGAGGAAAACGATCATTTCAAATTTTTAAATTTTATTAAGAAAAAATATTTCACTTGTGTGAATTTTATCAAACGAGATCTTTAAATAAATACATCTTTCTTGGTTGAGTTTATACAAATTACACAAAAACTTCTACAATCTTCAGTTGAATGAATTCTTAATCAAACGAGATCTTTAAATAAATATATCTTTCTTGGTTGAGTTTAGTCAAATTACACAAATACTTCTACAATCTTAAGTTTAGTGAATTCTTAATCAAACGAGATCTTTAAATAAATATATATTTCTTGGTTGAGTTTATTCAAATTACACAAATACTTCTACAACCTTCAGTTGAATGAATTCTTAATCAAACCAGATCTTTAAATAAATATATCTTTCTTGGTTGAGTTTAGTCAAATTACACAAATACTTCTACAATCTTAAGTTTAGTGAATTCTTAATCAAACGAGATCTTTAAATAAATATATCTTTCTTGGTTGAGTTTAGTCAAATTACACAAATACTTCTACAATCTTCAGTTGAATGAATTCTTAATCAAACGAGATCTTTAAATAAATATATCTTTCTTGGTTGAGTTTATTCAAATTACACAAATACTTCTACAATCTTAAGTTTAGTGAATTCTTAATCAAACGAGATCTTTAAATAAATATATCTTTCTTGGTTGAGTTTATTCAAATTACACAAATACTTCTACAATCTTCAGTTGAATGAATTCTTAATCAAACGAGATCTTTAAATAAATATATCTTTCTTGGTTGAGTTTAGTCAAATTACACAAATACTTCTACAATCTTCAGTTTAGTGAATTATTAATCAAACGAGATCTTTAAATAAATATATCTTTCTTGGTTGAGTTTAGTCAAATTACACAAATACTTCTACAATCTTCAGTTGAATGAATTCTTAATCAAACCAGATCTTTAAATAAATATATCTTTCTTGGTTGAGTTTAGTCAAATTACACAAATACTTCTACAATCTTAAGTTTAGTGAATTCTTAATCAAACGAGATCTTTAAATAAATATATCTTTCTTGGTTGAGTTTATTCAAATTACACAAATACTTCTACAACCTTCAGTTGAATGAATTCTTAATCAAACGAGATCTTTAAATAAATATATCTTTCTTGGTTGAGTTTAGTCAAATTACACAAATACTTCTACAATCTTCAGTTTAGTGAATTCTTAATCAAACGAGATCTTTAAATAAATATATCTTTTTTGGTTGATTTTATTCAAATAACACAAATACTTCTACAATCTTCAGTTGAATGAATTCTTAATCAAATAAAATTTTCTTTATTGTTTCTTTAGTTTTACTAATATTATGGAAAAAAAAAACAATATGTGATTTGGTTAAAAGGTTCCTAGTTTTAGATGAAGCACTTGGATTTGTAAACTTATAAAAACTACATTATAAAACACACTTGATTGGCTAATTTAGAAAAAATCTTTCCTATTTTAAATAAGCTCCGTTTGTATTTAGAAAGTCTATCTTTATTATATACATTTTTATCTATTAAATAATTAATAAAACTACGCCAATATTGACATAGCGCATTATAAAAAAGAAATTCAACTCATAAGTTTATGGTTATATCAAAACTTGATGCATTTAATCCTATAAAAGAATAATTTAACTTAATTTATTAATTTGGAAATATAAACTTCGTACTTATAATACATTTACAGGTTTATTAGCAGGGCAAAAATCAAAGAAAAGTAAAGTTTAAAAGATAATATCAAACAAGTTTTACAGGTACTTTTATTAAAATCAAAAATCAGACTAGTTAAAACAGTTCGTTACGTTACATAAAATCAGCAAAAATCAGCAATCATTCAAAAATCAGCAAAATTTTTATTTAATTAGAAATTATTGTATCTTCTTTCTATATTATATTTTTCCAGTTCCGTTAAGATATCATCTAAGCTCCACAATCGATTAGTGTATGTATTATCAATCAGTCTTTCACCCAAACAATATTTGAACAATTGCCATGTTAGATAAGCATCACTGGATGGATTCGAATGTAAATCTTCTATCTCTTCCAGATTTTTCCTTTTGCACAGTGCTTGAAGGCCTTTTTTAGGCTGGAGAAAATTTAATTTAATTTAGTAACTATTCATGTGGTTTAGGTTAAAATTAAGAATGAGCCTGAAAAGCTTTAAAAAGATACTAAAAAAAATTACTAAATTTAATTAAAAAATTGATAAACAATAAATATATTGTATTTAAAAATCTTTGAAGTTTATAAAATATTTAACATTAAAAAAATATATGTAGTTCACACTTGATAGTTAGAATTCGTAAATCTTTACTTAGTATTATGTATTTTATCTATCAAAGCTTACAGAAAAAGGTGTATTTTAATTATAATTGAAAAACGATTATGTTACTATAATTCAACTTTAATTAAACTATATAAGACAAATTCTAACTTCTTTTTTAAAATGAAAACAATTTTCGACCACGTATTTCATATCAATGGAGTTTGGAAAGTATTTTTTTAATACTTCTTTGAATTGTTGTAAGCTTTCAGGAAGTTGTGGTCTATCAACTAGCTTTATTAGATATGCAAAATCAAACAACCTGTTTTAATTTTATTAATTAGAATTAAAGCCTCTATAAGCATGTGATGTTCGAATTGATTATCAAAAGATCTTTTCGTTCACCTAGGCATTTTGTATTAAAAAATAAATATCTTTAATATTTAATTATACTTTTACTTTCTAAATAAATTTTAGTAAATTTAAAATCAAGCGCAAAGGAGTACAACAAGGTGGTGTAGTTGGTCCCCTTCTCTTTTTAATTTGTATTAATGATATTTGTTCAAACATTGATATTAAAAGTGAGTTAAGCTTATTTGCAGATGATGCCAAAATTTTCAGTCAGTCAAATACTTCATTACAACTATCTAAAGATAATATTTACATATGGTTAAAAACAAGAAAGCTAAACTTAAATCCTAGCAAATGTAAAATTTTAACCATTAACAAAAAAATCTTCTCTAACTGACCTCTGATCAAAAACATCAAGTTACCAGAAGTTAAAGTTTTTAAAGATTTGGGAATTTATACTTCCAAAGATTTAAAATGGAATATACATATCAACTATCTATATAAGGTTGCACAAACTACATGTTAACAAATATTAAAAAGTTTTAAGAATAATTCTGCTTAAATTCTGACAAAACTATTTAAAACATACGTTAGCCCTAAACTTGAGTATAGTACCCAAATTTGGTTCCCCCATTTAAAAAAGGATATTAGTAAAAATGAATCTGTGCAAAGGGGTTTTACCCGTCATATTAGTAGTCGTTGCAACATATCTTACACATCATATAATGATAGAATAATTAAATTTGGTTTGGAATCACTGGAATATAGAAGATGGGAATTTGATCTATTAACTCTTTAGAAAATTATCAATATAAAAATATAAAAGTTTTTTTAACCAGTTTTTTAGTCTTCCCCAAAATAAATATCAACTAAGAGGAAATAATTTGAAAATAAAAGTAAACATGATTTTCAAAACAGTCAGTGGCAAGGCGCATTTTTTCACAGAGCAAAAGCTATGTGGAACAGACTACCTCAGGATATAGTATCTTGTGAGGGGGTTGAAAAATTTCGTTTTTAGCTAAAAAGATTTGATTTAAATAAAATGAATACCAGTAAAATTCACCAATTTTCCACTATAAACAAAAGAAAAAATATTCTTTTCCCTACGCCTCCCTCCTACAAACTATTGGTTTACTTATTTATTTTGTAATTTAGAGTTTTGTTTTATAAGCGATGAATTTAGACAAACAACTTATTGTGTGTACTAAGTTATATATAAGTTTGAAATTTTTTAAGTTGAATTTTGTTTAATTTAGTTCGTTTGTATATCATATTGTGTTTAACTTTGTGTTTTCATTCAAATTATGTTTTTATATATATATAATTTATCTTAAAGTGTTGAATATAAGTTTATTTTCTTATTCTATTTTTGTGTGTCCTGTTTAAGAGTCTCAGGTTTTGATGCCTGAGTCCAACATTGCAAAATAAACGATATAATAATGAAAAAAACAATAGTTGCTAAATAGTTTGAATCAATCAAAAAATTAAAATTGTTTTGTTGTGTTTTAAATCGGAATTTCATACTTAAGAAATTGGAATATCATATATCATTTATCAGTTAAATTTACACAGTAAAAGTAAATCAAGTAAGTAGTTAGTTACATTTTGAATATACCTCATAATGTATGTTTAATCACATTATGTTGTAAATTCAGTTTATCATCAAAATAATATATTCTACATAGTTAAATACTTTTTTTTCTATTTTGGTTGTACACAAATTACTATTAATTCATTTTAGCTTAGTTTAATAAACCTCAAACGAACCCTTGAAATGTTATCCAGTTGAAATTTGGGTTCCCCATTAAACCAAGTTGCAAAAATTTTAAACGGAAGTTATCTCTAGGGATTCCATTTTGCTGGTACAATGATAAATTAACTCCGCTTTCTTCAAGGAATTTAATTGAATCAGGATTTTTTTCTTCACTACTGCAAAGTTAAGCTGGTTTAGTAGTTTTAATACTTATGAATTATTATTTTTAGTAACATTTCGATTAATTAGTTTTTGTTAAACATTATTTATAGAATAATATGACTGTTCAGATATTTTAATCAGTAAGTTTGTAACTTATTAGTCAACATAAAACAAGTGCATTCTAACAGTTGAAAATATACTTAAAAAAATTAAAATAGTACAAGTAGTTTAACTAAATAACATTCAAATACATCGCATCAAAAGGTTTTTCGAAAACTGTATTTTTTAAGTTTAATATACATTTTTGACACGATAAACTATACACTTTTATTAAAACTAATTTGTTAGTAAATACAGCGTATAAAATAAAATCTTAACCTTTTATCCCACTGAATGTTGAATCTTATATTAAGAGGTGGAAAATATCCATTAGGATCAATTATTGAAAGTCCAACGCTTATTACATTTGAGATATCCACATTTGGTTTCAAGTGACCTTCGTACACTTGAGTACCTCTGTTACTCGTTTTATATTGTTTATCATCACCTAGCGGGCATCCGGGAAATTCGGTATCCTTAGAGAAATAAATTAAGTCTATTAATGAAAGTTCTACATTTTTTATTTTTGTTATATTTCACACATTAATTAAGATTATTATTTATCTATCAGATAGTTTATCTGAAAATAAATACAAATATCTAAAAATTTTTAAATAACTAGTTTGTATAAAAATTATTACGCTAAGTTTATATTTTAGTATATAATTAATTAGTTTACTAAAATAGGTTTACCAAGCATTAAAATAGAAGAAATTTAAGTTATAACATACCATTGCAATATACAAACTGTGTACATTTTTTATGTGGTTACTTATATATTCCATATTTGCATCGAAGTTGTAATTCCAAATGTCTAAAGATATGTATTCACTCATTGTGTTTTCTTTTTTATATAAATCTAAAAAAAAAAGAATTGAATAACAAGTACATAGGTTATGCAAGTACATTGCTTAAACTAAGGCATTGACCATACAGCTATTAAAATAGTTCTATCTAACAAAGCTAAAAAGCTGTATCAAGCTATACAAATTTCAACTTAATCAGATTTTCTTTCTTATTAAAATATATTATTTAATTTAAACGAATTACATAGAATTTTTTTTTAATGAATTAAATATTTTTATAAGTATAATACTTACTGTATTTGTATTGTTGTATGTTAAATAAGAATTTTAATTAAAAACAATACAATTTTTTGTCATATTAGACTAATATTTTTCTTAAATATACTAGTAACCTCAAAAACATAAAAGTTTTTCTAACAAACTTGCATTTATACTAGTCAAATAATCAACTTAAAAAAATTTAATTATTAGGCTAGTAGTTTGTATCATATTAAATATTGTAAATACTTATTCAGATTTAAACTATTTAGTAATTTATGTGATATACTTTTTCGTTGTATTTTGATTTAAACAAAGAAAATAAGAAAAAAAATCTTTTATTGAAAAATACTACGGTATAAATCTCCGAAGAAACTTTATTTTAATTTCTACTATTTGATAATTGTTTTAAATGATACACATCAGAATACACAAACAATTTAATTGCAACTTGATGATCAACTAGTAAGCTCATTGCAACTTAAACTATACGAGTGAAGTTAGCTTGGTGACGTTTTTCAAGAATTAAAAAAAAATGGTCAAACTTTAGATCCAATTATTTTCCTTATCTTAATAGCTAAAGAAAAACTTTTTTTTTTATTTAAAAGAACGGTCCTTTGTCTTTAATTAAAAAAATCCATTGGATTGGGGCTTGACTTTTAGTGTGGGGCCCTTAGAAAAAATTGATTTATTTTTTCAATTTTTATTTAGCTCAAATTAAAAATAGGTGATTAAATTTTTCAATTATTTAATATTCATATTTATGAGCAAACAAATTCTGTACAGCACTTTATTTTTTCCAACTGTTAATATTTTGTACTACTTAGCATTATTCTAGAATTCCTAATTCCGGAATAAGTCCAAATAGTACGAAATATGAGTTTAGTTATTAATTTTTACTTTGCTCAAATAAAAAAATTAAAATAAGTTTAATTTCTTTTTGTAATGTTTATATTTATATGTGAATAATGTTTTACAATTTTTTTTAGCAACTGTTGATGTTTTGTTATATTTGAACTTATTTCAGAATTAGGAAATCTAGAATAAGGCTAAATAGTACAAAATATTAGCAGTTTGAAAAAATAAAGTGTTGTAAAGATTTAATTGACTAATTAATATGAATATTAAAACAAATATATACATCAATTTTATTAAATATTTTTTTAATTTAAGCTAAGTAAAAATTGATAAAAAAATCAATTTTTTCTTAGGGGCCCCACACTAAAAGTCAAGCCCTAATCCAATGGATTCCTTTTAAATTAAAGAGAAAGGATCGTTCTTTAAAAAAAATCAGAAATTATTTAGCTATTAAGATAGGAAAAATAATTAGATCTAAAGTTTGGATATTTTTAAAAATTCTTGAAAAAAGTTATCAAGCTCACTTCAAACTCGTTAAAACTCGATTTGTCTTTTAGTGTGGGGCCCTTAGAAAAAAAAAAATCAATTTTTACTTAGCTCAAATTAAAAAAAAAGTTAATAAAATTAATATATATTTTTTTAATATTCATATTATTTATGTATTAAAGTTTCAATAAACACCAGTAATCACTACAACAATTTTCAGGCACTTTTTGTATATATGATAAGCAAAGAAAATTAAGCATGAAAATAGTTTGACAAATATAGATATAATTATTTTCTTAAACGTTGTGAAATGTAGTTCAATTTATGGAGAGAAATTCCAATGTTTATTTATAAGTTCTAGGAAACTGTTGCCGATGAACTCAGAAAATTTTTATCAAGTTTAAACAATGGCAACAACTTGTAACATCACTACTCCCAAAAGATTTTACTTGTAAACTAATTTGAAAATACTTTTTTTAATCATGCAAGTTGCTATGTTAATTCTTTTGATCTATTAAGTACATCTTATATATGCTTGCTTATCCTTAGCCATTCTTTTCTAAAACTATAACTATTAAACAGTCATACTGAAATTGGTAAGAAATATTAGTTCGAAATAAGTTTTTTTAATGGTTATACTAGATAAACAATTTTTAAAATTACATCAAATTGCCTAAAACTTATAAAAACAGGGTTGCCAATCTCAAAAAAAAATGTCCTGAGTGACCACAAACTGTCTCTAGTCATGAGTATCTTGAAATTCTCAAATTTTTTTATTTTTAGTTTAAAACTCAGTAAAAATTATATCTCAGTATATCAATTAAATCTCACTCAAAAAAAAAACTGTCACCTGAGTATTTTTTTTTAATTAATAAAATAATCTGAGTTGACCTGCATTAAACAAATTTAAAATTAGTTGATTTGTCCGAAGTTTTTTAAAAATTCAAAATATTCCGAGTAATCCTAAGTTTCCTGAATATCCCAGATCTGTGGCATCACTGTATAAATCTGAAAAAAAGTTTTATATATTAAAGACATGGATTTAAAGTTATATAAAGGAAAATATATATTTAGACTGCACAAATAATTACAGCAAAAAACATGAGTAACACTTAGTGTTACTATTTTAGACTAAATATCTTTGATAACTTATATTGAAATTAGCAGGGTTTTCTAAGGAATTTGTCACTCTGTAAATTTGGCTGTATATAAGAAATGCTACTTTTTTCAATACAAGCTGTCTGGAAATATATATATATTGTATATATATATATATATATATATATACAAAACTCTTATTGGCAACTTATTATCTAAAATTACTTTCACTACTTAGAACATTACAATTGGTTAGTATTCTAAATTTTATACAGAGAAAACACAAAGATATCAAATCAAAATAAAGAATCTACAGAATTAATCACCAATAAAACTAAAGTTATTAGTTGATCAAACAATCTAAAACACAAAAATATTTATTAAGAATGTTCAATATTACAAGTTAGCAAATAAGTAAACTGTTAAGCAATAATAAAAATACTTGTTTTCAATTAAATTATTTAAAGTTCGTAACTCGAAAAATTAACAAATATTAGCAGTTTGAAGGCTAACATTTAAATATGTTTATATCAAATGCTTTATTTAAGTGTCAAAAACCGCTTGATTAAATATATTTTAAACTTAATATTAATTCTTTACTAATAAGTGACATTATTTTAGTCAACTAATCTCAAACATTTTAGTGATTTTAACTTAAGAAATTAAACGTAGTTTTTTTTGGCAAGCAACAAATACATAGCAAACAAGTCTTTTAGTGAGCTTAAAAGTACTTACCTTTTTCCATTTTATTTGTACATGTTTGTACCAGTCTATAATTTGTAATTTTATATTAACAAATCCTATTAATATTATCATCTGAATATTTAAAACTCAAGATTAGTTGTCGAAACAAAAATTAAAACTTAAAAGTTAAGTACGTCTTATTAATTTGTCTTAATTAAATATTTTCATACTTTTTAGTATATTAACAACCAAATAACTAGGGATTACTACTATAAATACGTATTAAAACCGAAAATTTATATTAAATATTACTAAAACAAAGGTCAGTTTATTTATTTGATTAACACTTTAATTTATTGACCTAACAATTGCCATAGTTTAGGTATAACGTTATTCTAGCGGTATAAAAAACTAAAACTCCCTAGTAAAAGTTTTAAATAGTTTATGTTGCCAAAAGAGTAAAAATTTTATAACAACTAAATTTCATGAAAATTCGTGGTTATTAGCTCTACTTAAAAAATAATCGACATAATTCAAAATAGAAATGCTTCTGAATATCGGTCAAAGGTTTGTTTGTTTTAACATAAAATTTAACTCCAGATTGTTCAGTATTTTTCATTTAGAAATCTAAAAGTTATTGAAAAAGGTGCTAAAACGAATTAAAACTATACAGGTAAGTGGTACTATTATTTAAAAACTGTTTAGATTTTAATAAGGTATACTACTACTAAAAATTACAAAATAAACTGTTAATTAAATAAATCTTTAAATTTTCTATTCCAGTGGTTTTCACGGTGTACACTCGTAGACACTAGTTCACACTAGATTAATTTTTTTTTTAGGGTGCACGAGACTTTCGGGGTGCATGAAACTTATTTTGGGAAACATGATTTTTTTCGCGCAGAAACCATGTTAAAGTTAGAAATTATGCGCCAAAATTTCTGATTTTTTAAATCTCTTTACATTTAAGATATATCCAACCTCGATATCTTATTGACCATTTTGTTATTGATAAAAAACCATTTTTGGACTCTCCTAGTTCTTTTCTGTTACATTATGTAAAAATTCTACCACCCTTAGCCACCCAAAGAAAAACTGAAGTGAGGAAGTCATTTATATTATACAAAAACAAAATAATATGATTAGTAATTTATAAAAGTTTAATTCTGTTAACTTTTATTGTTTAAAAACATTTTGCGACTATAAAAACCACTATATTACTCAAGTTATTCAACTGATATTTGAACAAAAAATTAGTTAGGCCAAAAAAACCATTATGTTATACTTAAAATAAAATTGAAGTATAGAAAGGGTCAATAAGATCAGGGCTGTCACATACTTAGCTTTCTTAGATTAACTGAGTCTAGTTATAAATCATAAAAAACCTAGATCAACTTAGACTTGTTTTAATATATTTACAAAAACTCAGCATAACTATATTATAAATTACTTGAAAATCTTGGGTTTACTTTGGGTTTAAAACTTTTAACTGTTTCTTTTCTTGAATTTTTTTAGTATGTAATTAATTATTAAAATTTAAAAAAATTAGGATATATAATGTGTAAGTTTCATTGTAATATAAATTATTTTTTTGTTTATATATACCACTCTCAAAAGCTAGCTTGTTACTTGTGATTTTATCTAGTATTTAATCACTCTAGCTTGTTTTCTGACGCAAAGAGTAATTAATATGAAAAGTGTAAAAAATTGTTTTTAAATAATAAATAATAAAACTCTATTTGACCAAAATTGAATTCAAGTCTCTTAAAAATTTTTTGCTAGTATTGGTAACTTTTCTCAAAATTCAGGCTAGTTTTTAAGACTTTTTTTTAAGACAAAAATGAGATTTTTAACTTGTTATTCCAAGTACTATTCTATTATAGATATTTTGATGATATAATTTTTGCTATACTAATTTAAATATAGAAGATTAATGGTTTAACTTTTAATTGGTCAATGAGAAAGAGTTTTTGCTTTACTCTACTGATTATTGTTGGCTTTTATAATAATAAATTTTACAAGTATCTTAAAAACTTGGAAACCTGGAAAAGCCTGGAGTTTGACAATTTAGGCTAAAAATACTGAAAATTGAGAAATTTTGAACAAAAAAAAAACTGCAATAACCTAGAATTTTGAACAATTTCTACTAGTTAGGTAGAAAAATGCTGTTTGACACAAAAAATGTACCATAAAGTTTTATTATCATCAAATTTTTTTCACCATCAAAAATTTTCTTCATCATCATTTTTTCATCATCAAAAAAAAAATTTTTGATGTAGCTTATTAATGTCTTTATACTATTTAACAAGGTTTTTTACCTTCCTTACTTTAAAATAAAAATATACTCAAAAATATGTACTTTTGAAAAACTGGTGGTAATTTTGAAAACCTGAAGAAAATTTGCCATAAACATCTGTCAACCCTTTTAATAGCACTTTTTACCACAAACATGACACTGTTTTAAGTTTAAGTTTTTTATATTTCAATATTAGTTTTGTTTCAAAGTATAAGCTAGAATTTCTAGGAGAATTCAAATCAACTTAGTTTAATATAGAATTTTTACAAAAATTCAATATGACTGAGGCTAACTTTATTTTTTTTTTGTAATTTTAACTTGATTTACTGTATATTTTAAATATCTAGCCATTTTTTAGCTATGATGTTTTCTTCTCATTGGTTTATAGCAATTTATATTATGATTATTTTAGGTATCAAGCATCATTAAAAGTATTTTGTAAGTAATTATTATTAATGGAAAAATGTATTTTTAACTAAACACTTTAAGTTTTATGTGTAACACATAACAAAATTTAAATAAAAAATTACAATTTTAACTTACTTAGAAATTTTTTCAAGTCAATTTTTTCTGATGATCATATGTTATTATATATTTATATATACAATTTTTTATACAACTTGTCCTTGAAATTTACTTAAATAAATCATAAAATAAAACAAGGAGAAATATATTTGAAGAATAAATACAGTGTTAATACACATTTGGTCTAGTTTGAACTTTATTGAAAAGCTCAGCTGGTTGACCCAAGTTTGTTTTATTTTCTTAGCTCTAGCATATTTCAGGCTAGATTGACGTAAATCTAATTACAAATATTTTAATTTATATTTATTATTTGTTGTTATTATTAATCATTAACTTAAAAAAAACATTTGCTTTCATTGGATACAGCTTTGTTTCACTTTTTTAAACATTGTAGTTTTTTTCTTTTTAATGTTATAGCTATTTTTATTGTTACTTATTTAAATAAATTGAAATAATTTGATAGTAATTTTTGAAATTTTTTAATTTTTATGTTTTTAAACGTATAAAAGATTAAACTATTTATTAAAATAATTGTTGAAATTAAATTTAAAAACATTTCAGATTACAACTTTACTTTTCAACGTAAAGTAAAATATATATTTTATATGTTTATAATTTAAGATACTATTATATTTTTTTGTGGATATTTTTTTTAAAATACTTAATATTTAAAAGTTTAATAGTCTCTTTTTTCATACTTTTTAAAAAAACAATTTTTTTTATTACTATAAAACGTATAAAACATATTTAAGAAAAAGTCCTTCAAAGAAATTGTTAAATTATTACAAGAAATTTTAAACCTAGTAGCATAATTGACAAATTAATATTAAAAAATGCCGAATTTTAAGTTGTTTTTAAGTAAATTACTAGTTTATTAAAATTAGTTTTCGTTTAGTATTCAGAATTTTAATTTTTTTTTGCACTTTTGCAACCCTGTTTTGTAATGTTGAAATTAAACAGAACTTACAAAAAGTTCCTGTAAGAAGTTTTTTTGCTTAAAACATGATATGTAAAACAATGAAAATATATGTAATCATTGTGTGTATTAATACTATACTATTTGTGGTAAAGAAATTTTTATGCATTTTATCAGACTAATATGTTATACAGGGTTGCCACTCGGTCAGGAAAAGTCAGGAAATCAGGAAAAGTCAGGAAAAATTTAAAAAATTGACAAAAGTCAGGAAAAGTCAGGAAAAAATGGGGGGTTTTGAAAAAAAGTTAGCAAATTTAAAAAATTAAAAAAAAAAGTCAGATTTTGTTATTTTAAATTTACAAAATTCGTTGTTTTACAAAGCCTTCAAATGGTAAAAATTAATTAAAAGTCAGAAAAAAATTCCAAAATTTTCAAAATGTTTAATTTTATTTCCAATGCCTTCACCTGGTATAAATTAGTTAAATATCTTTAATATAACTGCAAAAAATTTCTATTAACATATTGAACAAGTAAATTTTGTAAGCTTTTTAGTATTGATGATCTGTAGCAAGGAAACTTCCATAGTGAAACTGTGATATATACACAAAAGTTTATCTAGTATAATTTTAGAATCAAAGTGTATTTTGTTCAAGTAAATAATAGAGTTCTTTATAACTAAGCAGCTAGTTTAGTATTTTATGTAACAAGTTAATGTGTATACTTTACCTAAAATTTTACTGCGTTTTTTTGTAAAACGTTTTACTTAAGTTTACTTATTTTGTTTTACATTATAGGAAAATTTTTTGCTAAAATAGTAAAAAATATATTTGATCCATAAATAAGGACTCGCTTACACGAAGTTTATTTAATTATTGTAAAAAGATTATAGTATTATTTCTACTTAAAAGTTTTGATGTTTCGATGTATTTAGCAGAGAGGTTATGATTTTAACAATGATGAAACTTGGGAACAATACTAGAAAAGATTCTGTTTACGAATGCGCAAAGCTTGCGTGTGATTCAAATGAACGAAAGTTTGTAAAAGATTTCTATGACAAAACAATTAGCAGTACAAAATATCCGCAAACATGTTCACGAGCGGCTGATTATAACATATACAAGATAATGGAAAGCGATCCAATAAAACCATTGGATGAAAAACGCAACAACTTAATGTTGTTTCATGGTACAGATGAAAGAGGTGTCGAAGGGATATTAACCGAAGGTTTTAGAAACTCTGAAATAGGTTGGTTTGGAAAGGGAGTGTACATGACCGACTGCTCTGATGTAGCTCGTAGTTATTCTGATAGAAAATCTAAGAGGGGTTGCAGTTATATGTTTGTTAACGAAGTTCTTAATTCAGAAAGTCTAAAAACATTTAACCACGGTTGGTATGGTAAAATGCACGATTGCGAAACTAAACCCGAGAACCAAGTTGAAAAACATTTTTTACAGGGAAGCCAACAACCGACTGAAGCAGATTACAAAGAAGATGCTCTTGGAAGAAGGTACAGAAACATTGAAGTAAAATATAAAAATGAGTTTGATGAATATGTAGCAAATGAAAGTCTTGTAATTCCAAGATACTTGATTGTAATTGGTCCTACACCAGAGTTTTTAATTAAATCAAAAACTACGGAAGTTCAATATGAACTGAATAAAAATAAACGTTTAAATCTTGACTATGAACTGAATAAATGTGAACCTTTAAATCTTGACTCAGAACTGATTAAAGATGAATTTTCTAATCTTTACCATGAAATGATTGAAAATGAATCTTGGTACGTTAAATACAAACAGCTTGAAGATAAACTTGTTGGCGATTTCTTTCAGCAGATTGAAAGTGAGTCTTGGAACCCTGGTGGTGATCATTACAAAGACCTGATCTCGTGCTTAATTATGTTGATGAAATTAGTAAAAACTGATATAAAATAACCTTTATTGCAGTTAGCAAGTGTAGTTTTCTATTAGTAAAGTTTTCAAAAGCGTTTCGATTCGTAGATTTTTAATAAACTTTATTGATATCACTTTTGTATGTTTGTAGTTATTAGTAACCATAAAAAGTTGTTTTGTAATAAACATGTGACTTTTTATGCAATAAGCTTAATAAATATTTAATAACTGACTTTACAAAAAGTCATTTTTAAAAATTATAAGAATTCTGTCTATTTATAAATAGATAATTTTTTATATAAAATTTAATTTAAAATATTGCAAACGCATCTCTACTAAACTAAAAATGAACTGTAGCTTATCTAAGCATTTGAGACTAAAAATTTTTTGCAAAAATACTTTTTAAAGTTGTTATACATTTTTATTGACAATAAAGATTTTATTTAGTGAATAGTAACGGATACAATTAAAATATATTAACATTAAATTAAACCTAACGGCTTAAGTTTGCAATCGTTTAGTAAGCAACTATTGTAAAGTGTTCAATGGTTGTTTAAAACTACAAACTTTTTTTTTTCTCTTAGGTTTGTTTTATGAAAAAGTATTTTACATAAAGATTTAACTTACCTCACATATTTTTGGTAAATATGATACAGAAACATACTGTAGTTATGATATGTTAGTATTGAATTCTATGTAAGTTATAATGTTAATCAGTCAAATGAAACATAATTAATAAAATAGTTTAGTTTTTAGTAGAAATTTATTCAACAAAAAATTTACAAGAATCAATTGTCTTGAATAAATAAAATCTAATTGATCAAAAATCAGGCCCTATAATTTTCATATACATTTAAAGTTAAGAGTTATTAACTATTTTTATTATTTTTTATCTTTAAACATTGCCAATGCTAAAATAATTGAGACTAATTTAGAACTAGAATGTTTGTTTCTAGCAGCTTTTATTTGGTTAAGGTAAAATATTCTGCATTGTTTCCAAAATTAGACTGTTTTACTAATTCGGCAACGATAACTAGTAAGAGGTGAAAAGGGACTAATTCTAAATGGTAGTAAGGTGGCGATAACTAGTTAGAGGTAAAAAGGGGCTAATTTTGAATCAGTAAGGTGGCGGTAACTAGTAAGGTGTGAAAAGAAACTAATTTTAAATGGCAGTAAGATGGCGGTAACTAGTAAGGGCTAATAGGGGACTAATTTTAAATGGCAGTAAGGTGGCGATAACTAGTAGAGGTAAAATAAGACTTATTAAGAATTGCAGTAAGGTGGCGGTAACTAGTAATAGGTGAAAAGGGACTAAGTTTGAATTGCAGTAAGGTGGCGGTAACAAGTAAGATGTGAAAAGGGACTAATTTTAAATGGTAATAAGATGGCGGTAACTAGTCAGATGTGAAAAGGGACTAATTTTAAATGGCATTAAGGTGGCGGTAACTAGTAAGAGGTGAAAAGGGACTAAGTTTGAATTGCAGTAAGGTGGCGGTAACTAGTAAGAGGTGAAAAGGGACTAATTTTAAATGGCAATAAGGTGGAAACAACTATTAAGAGGTGAAAAGGGACTAATTTGTACTACAGTGAGGTGGCGGTAACTAGTAAGGGTGAAAAGGGACTAATTTGTACTACAGTGAGGTGGCGGTAACTAATAAGAGGTGAAAAGAGACTAATTTTAAATGGCAGTAAGGGGGCGGTAACTAGTAAGGGTGAAAAGGGACAAAATTTTAAATGGCAGTAAGGGGGCGGTAATTAGTAAGAGGTAAAAAGGGACTAATTTTAAATGGCAGTAAGGTGGCGGTAACTAGTTAGAGGTGAAAAGGGACTAATTTTAAATGGCAGTGAGGTGGCGGTAACTAGTAAGAGGTGAAAAGGGACTAATTTTAAATGGCAATAAGGTGGCGGTAACTAGTAAGAGGTGAAAAGGGACTAATTTTAAAAGGCAGTAAGGTGGCGGTAACTAGTAAGAGGTGAAAAGGGACTAATTTTAAATTGCAGTAAGGTGGTGGTAACTAGTTAGAGGTGAAAAGAGACTAATTTTAAATGACAGTAAGGTGGCGGTTACTAGTGAGAGGTAAAAGGGACTAATTTTAAATGGCAGTAAGGTAGCGGTAACTAGTAAGAGGTGAAAAGGGACTAATTTTAAATGGCAGTAAGGTGGCGATATCTAGTTAGAGGTAAAAAGGGGCTAATTTTAAATGGCAGTAAGGTGGCGGTAACAAGTAAGGTGTGAAAAGGGACTAATTTTAAATTGCAATAAGGTGGCGGTAACTAGTAAGGGGTGAAAAGAAACAAATTTTAAATGGTAGTAAGGTGGCGGTAACTACTAAGGGCTAATAGGGGACTAATTTTAAATGGCAGTAAGGTGGCGATAACTAGTAGAGGTGAAATAAGACTTATTAAGAATTGCAGTAAGGTGGCGGTAACTAGTAATAGGTGAAAAGGGACTAAGTTTGAATTGCAGTAAGGTGGCGGTAACTAGTCAGATGTGAAAAGGGACTAATTTTAAATGGCAGTGAGGTGGCGGTAACTAGTAAGAGGTGAAAAGGGACTTATTTTAAATGGCAATAAGGTGGCGGTAACTAGTAAGAGGTGAAAAGGGACTAATTTTAAATGGCAGTAAGGTGGCAATAACTATTAATAGGTGAAAAGGGACTAATTTGTACTACAGTGAGGTGGCGGTAACTAGTAAGGGTGAAAAGGGACTAATTTGTACTACAGTGAGGTGGCGGTAACTAATAAGAGGTGAAAAGAGACTAATTTTAAATGGCAGTAAGGGGGCGGTAACTAGTAAGGGACGAAAAGGGACTGATTTTAAATGGCAGTAAGGTGGAGGTAACTAGTAAGGGGTGAAAAGGGACTAATTTTAAATGGCAGTTAGGTGGCGGTAACTAGTTAGAGGTGAAAAGGGACTAAATTTAAATGGTAGTAAGGTGGCGGTAACAAGTAAGATGTGAAAAGAGACTAATTTTAAAAAGCCGTAAGGTGGCGGTAACTAGTAAGAGGTGAAAAGGGACTAATTTTAAAAGGCAGTAAGGTGGCGGTAACTAGTAAGAGGTGAAAAGGGACTAATTTTAAATTGCAGTAAGGTAGCGGTAACTAGTAAGAGGTGAAAAGGGACTAATTTTAAATGGCAGTAAGGTGGCGGTAACTAGTAAGGGATGAAAAGAGACTAATTTTAAAAGGCAGTAAGGTGGCGGTAACAAGTAAGATGTGAAAAGGGACTAATTTTAAATGGCAGTAAGATAGCGGTAACTAGTAAGAGGTGAAAAGGGAGTAATTTTAAATGGCAGTAAGGTGGCGGTAACAAGTAAGATGTGAAAAGGGACTAATTTTAAAAGGCAGTAAGGTGGCGGTAACTAGTAAGAGGTGAAAAGGGACTAATTTTAAATGGCAGTAAGGTGGCGGTAACTAGTAAGAGGTGAAAAGGGACTAATTTTAAATTGCAGTAAGGTAGCGGTAACTAGTAAGAGGTGAAAAGGGACTAATTTTAAATGGCAGTAAGGTGGCGGTAACAAGTAAGATGTGAAAAGGGACTAATTTTAAATGGCAGTAAGGTGGCGTTAACTAGTAAGGGGTGAAAAGGGACTAATTTGAAATGGCAGTAAGGTGGCGTTAACTAGTAAGGGGTGAAAACGGACTGATTTTAAATGGCAGTGAGGTGGCGGTAATTAGTTAGAGGTGAAAAGGGACTAATTTTAAATGGCAGTAAGGTGGTGGTAACTAGTTAGAGGTGAAAAGGGACTAATTTTAAATGGCAGTAAGGTGGCGGTAACTAGTTAGAGGTGAAAAGGGACTAATTTTAAATGGCAGTAAGGTGGCGGTAACAAGTAAGATGTGAAAAGGGACTAATTTTAAATGGCAGTAAGGTGGCGTTAACTAGTAAGGGGTGAAAAGGGACTAATTTGAAATGGCAGTAAGGTGGCGTTAACTAGTAAGGGGTGAAAACGGACTGATTTTAAATGGCAGTGAGGTGGCGGTAATTAGTTAGAGGTGAAAAGGGACTAATTTTAAATGGCAGTAAGGTGGTGGTAACTAGTTAGAGGTGAAAAGGGACTAAATTTAAATGGTAGTGAGGTGGCGGTAACAAGTAAGATGTGAAAAGGGACTAATTTTAAAAGGCAGTAAGGTGGCGGTAACTAGTAAGAGGTAAAAAGGGACTAATTTTAAATTGCAGTAAGGTAGCGGTAACTAGTAAGAGGTGAAAAGGGACTAATTTTAAAAGGCAGTAAGGTGGCGGTAACAAGTAAGATGTGAAAAGGGACTAATTTTAAATGGCAGTAAGATAGCGGTAACAAGTAAGATGTGAAAAGGGACTAATTTTAAATTGCAGTAAGGTAGCGGTAACTAGTAAGAGGTGAAAAGGGACTAATTTTAAATGGCAGTAAGGTGGCGGTAACAAGTAAGATGTGAAAAGGGACTAATTTTAAATGGCAGTAAGGTGGCGGTAACAAGTAAGATGTGAAAAGGGACTAATTTTAAATGGCAGTAAGGTGGCGTTAACTAGTAAGGGGTGAAAAGAGACTAATTTGAAATGGCAGTAAGGTGGCGTTAACTAGTAAGGGGTGAAAACGGACTGATTTTAAATGGCAGTGAGGTGGCGGTAATTAGTTAGAGGTGAAAAGGGACTAATTTTAAATGGCAGTAAGGTGGTGGTAACTAGTTAGAGGTGAAAAGGGACTAAATTTAAATGGTAGTGAGGTGGCGGTAACAAGTAAGATGTGAAAAGGGACTAATTTTAAAAGGCAGTAAGGTGGCGGTAACTAGTAAGAGGTGAAAAGGGACTAATTTTAAATGGCAGTAAGGTGGCGGTAACTAGTAAGGGATGAAAAGAGACTAATTTTAAAAGGCAGTAAGGTGGCGGTAACAAGTAAGATGTGAAAAGGGACTAATTTTAAATGGCAGTAAGATAGCGGTAACAAGTAAGATGTGAAAAGGTACTAATTTTAAATGGCAGTAAGGTGGCGTTAACTAGTAAGGGGTGAAAACGGACTAATTTTAAAAGGCAGTGAGGTGGCGGTAACTAGTTAGAGGTGAAAAGGGACTAATTTTAAATGGCATTAAGGTGGCGGTAACTAGTAAGGGACGAAAAGGGAATGATTTTAAATGGCAGTAAGGTGGCGATAAATAGTAAGGGGTGAAAAAATATAATTTTAAATGGTAGTAAGGTGGTGTTAGTTAGTAAGAGGTGAAATGAGACTAATTTTAAATGACAGTAAGGTGGCGTTAACTAGTAAGGGGTGAAAAGGGACCAATTTTAAATGGCAGTAAGGTGGCGGTAACTAGTAAGGGTGAAAAGGGACTAATTTTAAATTGCAGTAATGTGGCGGTAACTAGTAAGGGATGAAAATGGACTAAATTTAAATGGCAGTTATGTGGGACTAACTTGTAAGAGGTGAAAAGGGACTAATTTTAAATGACAGTAAGGTGGCGGTAATTAGTAAGGGGTGAAAAGGGACTAATTTTGTATAGTAGTAAGGTGGTTGGAACTAGTAAGAGGTGAAAAGGGACTAATTTTAAATTTCAGTAAGGTGGCGGTAGCTAGTAAGAGATGAAAATGGACTAAATTTAAATGGCAGTAAGGGGGCGGTAACTAGTAAGGGATGAAAATGGACTAAATTTAAATGGCAGTAAGGGGGCGGTAACTAGTAAGGGGTGAAAAGGGACTAATTTTAAATGGCAGTAAGGTGGTGGGAACTAGTAAAAGTTGAAAAGGGACTAAATTTAAATGGCACTAAGGGGGCGGTAACTAGTAAGAGGTGAAAAGGGATTAATTTTAAATGGCAGTAAGGTAGCGGTAACTAGTAAGAGGTGAAAAGGGACTAATTTTAAATGGCAGTGAGGTGGCGATAACTAGTAAGGGGTGAAAATGGACTAAATTTAAATGGCAGTAAGGTGGCGGTAATTAGTAAGGGGTGAAAAGGGACTAATTTTGTATAGTAGTAAGGTGGTGATAACTATTAAGGATAGAAAGTGGACTAATTTTAAATCGTAGGAAGGTGGTAATAACTAGTAAAGTGGCGGGAACTAAAATTAATTCCGATTAAGATGGCGATAACTAGTTAAGGGTGAAAGGGAATAAATTTAAACAGTTCTAAAGTTGTGATAACAAGTTAAGGGAACTGATTTTGAATGGTAGTACGATTGTGATAATTATAGATGGTAGAAAGGGGGCAAGTTTTGAGTGGTAGTAGGTTGGTGATAACTTGTGAGGAGTAAGGGTTTTTTTATAATTTTATTTAATTTTTTTGAAATTGTACATTATAAAAAAAAATGTGTTATGTTTTCTCGTAAGTTACAGGCTTTTTTCTTATCATTAATATTGTTAAATAATTTTAATTCTATCTAACAAACTTTTTATAAGTATCGTATTATCATATTGCAATTAATTATAGGCTTAGAATAGTTCTGATTGAGGATATTGACTTATCAGAACTGATTTCAATTCTATATTATCAAGCATTACCATATATGTTTTTGTATCAAAACTTTATTCCGACTAACTGCGTTTCACTGCTCTCAAATGAATTTAATAACAGATCTACGGAGTCTATAAAATATTAACACACATTAGAAAAAAAGCATGTATAATTATATATAGTATTTATAAGAGTAGTAACTATAAACGAACTACTTAGCCTTTTAACGTTACATTATCAAATATTATCAAGACTAACTAAAATTGTATAGGTAAAATTGCTCGTTATGTCACAATGAGTCATATAGCTCAAAATTTACTTTACGATAGTTTGTAATTTTTAACTTTATATAAAACAGCTATAAGTAGAAACAGCAGAAGTATTAAAAAAATCATATATTTTATTTTTATATAATCATCAAGAAGTTTAATAAAAAAAAATTACCATTATGTACCTTGTTTTTGTGATCTACGGGGTTAAAGATCCCGACTCGCATTCAGCTGAATCTGGCCTTTTTTACTAAATCTGGATCCACTGATCAAGTTAGTTTGAAAAGACTTTGTTTTCCGCGACTAGCTTCTTTCAGTTTTATGTACTTAGACTATTGTATTTTGAATATTTGATATATATAAATTTAGTCAAACAAAACAGACCACTATAAGTTTTTATTAAATAATTTGCTGTAAACATACAATTACATACAAAAACTCTAATTTAAAGCTTCTTATTTGAAAATATTTTTTGTGGACATTAATTAATTTAGTTTATATTTCTAGATAAAAAGAAACTGTTTTTAAATCAATGGCTTCATTTTTATGTTGGTTAAAAGAAGTACCCAAAATTAGGTTTTTATAGATAACTTGCGGCTTATTTAATAAATTAGGTTTTGATAAATAAGCCGCATGTTATCTATCACAAAAAAAAACAAAAAAACATTGTATACAGTTGAACATAATAGCTGAACTTATTAAGACAAGAAACAACTATTAAAGGGGCGACACCTATTAAAAGCAGTATGTTTTTAATTTCTGCAGGGAGGCATTCATGAAAACGATTTTGGATAACCCTGATCCGAATAGAAATATAAACTACATCTAGCAAAATTTAATTTACATAGTAGAGTCGTATCCTGCCCGACTGGATTTAAATTTCGAAAAAGTCCTATCTGGTTCTAGTCGGATCACTATTTATATAAAAGACAGGAATCCGGCCAAGCTAAACTTAAAAATAAATTTATCTGGAGCTCGATCTTGATAACTGAGTTTTAAATTATAACTAGCACTGAAACACTTTGTGAAAATTAAACTTTTGTTAGCTGTGTATTTATTAAATTTTCATTTCTCGGAACTTTACACTTAAGATGAAATTTAGATGACAATTAATCATTTAAATACTAAAACAAAATTTTAAGCTACCTTAAGAACGGATAATAGAAAAATACTTATTCAAACTCATATTCACTTTAAACACAATTAAAAATAGCGTAATTAACTTTAAGGACTAATCGAAATTAATAACGACATTAAAAATATAATAGGATTAAAAATGCCTACTCAACAGAGAGTGGGTTTCTATCAAGTAATTACTCTGCAGTCGGATAATTTCATTACATTGGTAAAGTTTGTAAAACATTACTGTGGTCCTATGATTATTAATTTTTACGAGTCACGTAATTCAGTTAAGTTTAAAAAATAAACAAAAAAAGTTTCTTATATAGATTGTTTATAAAAACTTAAGGTTTCTTAAACATGCATAACTTTTGTTTATTCTTAAAATAATTTTTTAGCAGACATTTAAAGCTAAAATTACTTTAAAAAGGCTAAATATTTTTATAAAACATTTTATAATTAAAAAAATTAAGAGTTAGTGAAAAAAACTTGTTTTCAAAATGTAATATTCTAAACTTGAAAACTTAAAAGTATCAAAAATATAAAGAAACAGTTTGACAATGAGTTTTTAGACAAAATTTTGGCTTTTACTTTAAAACGATAGCATATGGTTCGAAAAATGTTAATCAAGTGTATAAAGTTTAATCATTTATCTTAAAATATTCAAATTTTATGTATACACTTTAAACATGCTACTTGATCAGTATAAATCCAAATATATTTTTCTATTTTATCAAAGCTACAACAAATAAAAGCTTCTTTAAACTAACATTTTCCATAACAGGTGCTTCTATATATTTGAAACTATATCTTATCAATGAAATGTATTTTATTTTCTTATAGGTAAAATTAGGCACATGTTAGAACTGCTAGATGTAATTACGCCGACCTTTGTGGTAACTTTGTGCGATTTTTCTCTATTTTCTTTCGTTTATATCACTAAATTTAAAGAAAATTAAATCTAGAAATATAAGAATTTTTATTTAAAGTAATTTTTTCAAATCTATAAGTTTAAAGTAGTGATGCAATTGATCCAAAAGTTCGTTTATCTTTTTACATATTACATGTTTTTTTGCATGTTTTGTCGATATTAGTAAATGATATAACTTGATTCGTAATAATTACATAATCATTTGGTTCGCCGTTATTTCTTTTAATAATGGTTGAAGTTAAACTTTAAAACAGTTTCATATTTTAACAATAGACTAGAATAAAACTTTAGACTAACTGAAGCTAACTAGTACAAAAAGTTATTTTTCAGTTTGACCAGACTTAATAAAAACATAAGTAGTCATATCATAGGTGTCTCCGTTATATATTAAATTATATATATTATATTGATAAGGTTGTGACGGTCACCAGACTTTACTTTACAACTCTTAGGCGTTGTCGGTGGCTTCAAACTTAATTCTGCTGCGGTAACTGACCGGCTCCCGAACGCGTGGTCATCTTGACCATTTTGTTGTGAACTTTTTTGTTCATGATGGGCGTTACTTATTTATGATAGTATAAGCAAATGAATAGTCATTTTAACAATAACAAGAATTAAAACAAACAGAAATGCAACAAATTATTTATTTAATAAAGTCTGAATGAATATAGAGTATAAAAAGAATGATTGAATTTTAAGTAGTAAAGCACAAAAACTAAAAGTAACTAAAATAAACTTATACTTTGTAAGAATCGACAACAAGCCACGTAATCGCTCATACGTAGTATATATATATATATATATATATATATATATATATAAAGTGTTTTAACAATTTTTTTTTTGTCATTTCTCTCAAAACTTATAACAGAGTAGAAATTATAGAATTACAGAAATACAAGGTGAATTAAAACTATGATATTTTTTATTAAAAAGCTCTAACTCTGAAAGAAAACACGCAGTTAAATTTAGTTTATTTAACAAGAATAAAAATGAAAGTCGTCCACCTCTAATTTGCTGGTTTTATTTTTACCTTATGGGAAACCTGTTTTAGAATATTCTATCTTCCAAGATGCTCCACAGAAGTCTACAGATCTCGTCATAATTTTGGGATTATGTATGAAGACCCTCTTTACTGGTTTGTTACAAATAATGGTAATTAATTAAAAGCAAACAAATCAGCTAGATAGTTTTTAAATTGTTATAACTGTTTAGTTTGAAACAATGTTGACATAATGCTAATTAGTTACTATTTTATTTTAGGACTAGTTAAATTTTAGTAGACTTTATTTACTTTTAAAAGTATACTTTGTTATTTATACCTGATTAAGTTTTCAAACAAACTTGTTAAAAATTAGCTTTTTTTTTGAACATTTAGTCAAAAAATGTAATCGAAAATTTAATTGCGATTTTTGACTAACCTTACTTGCTTGGAGATCAAACCAAAATGGATTGTAATATTAAACCAAAAATAAAAAGAGCTTGCTGACCTACGCAGTAGAATTTAGTGGGCAGGGTTTTATATGAAAAGCAGTGCAAAGTACAATGTTTTAAATACGCAAAGTTAAAGCATAATGTTTCTCAAGTTTGTAAAAACGACATAGTATAATTTACCTAACACTTGTTATTATTTTAAATACTTTAATATATTTTTTAAATAAAAAACAATTATTGATTAGGCTTAATATTTTTTGTAGCCAATTGCAAAAAGTATTTGTTTTTAGTTTTACATAAATATATTTGTATCAATTTATGATTATTTCAATAAAATCTTTTAAATTATTACAATAAAAGCTTTAGTTTTAGTTTTTTTTTCTTTTAGTTTAGTAAGTTTGGTCTCAATTAATTAAACAACTAAAAACATACAAAGCTCTACAAAATGGTTAGTTACATTCTATTTATGGTTTTATTCAACTGATGATCTCGTTTTACTAAGTTCAAGCGAGTAAAACATTGGTTTGGTGATAAAATTAAAAATTTTGAATTAAAAGCTCTACAAAACATAAAATATAAGTCAAGTTGTTAATAAACACATTTGTGTACTTTTTATTTTATAGATCACAATAAACGTTTTAACTTAATGATAAGGAAAACAATCAATTCAAATTTGTAAATTTTATTAAGAAAAAAATCGTTTATTCGTGTTAACTTAATCAAACGAGATCTTTAAATGAATATATCTTTCTTGGTTAAGTTTATTCAAATAACACAAATACTTCTACAATTTTCAGTTGAATGAATTCTTAATCAAATAAAATTTTCTTTCTTGTTTCTTTAGTTTTACTAATATTATAGAAACAAAAACAATATGTGATTTGGTTAAAAGGTTACTAGTTTTAAAAGTTTTTAAAAGGTTTAGTTTATGAAGCACTTGGATTTGTAAACTTATAAAAACTATATTATAAAACTCACTTGATTGGCTAATTTAGAAAAAATCTTTCCTATTTTAAATAAGCTCCGTTTGTGATTAGAAAGTTTATCTTTATTATATACATTCTTATCTATTAAATAATTAATAAAACTACGCCAATATTGACATAGCGCATTATAAAAAAGAAATTCAATTCATAAGTTTATGGTTATATCAAAACTTGATGCATTTAATCCTATAAAAGAGTAATTTAACTTAAATTATTAATTTTGAGATATAAAATTCGTACTTATAATACATTAACAGGTTTATTAGCAGGGCAATAATCAAAGAAAAATAAAGTTTAAAAGATAATTTCAAACAAGTTTTACAGGTACTTTTATTAAAATCAAAAATCAGACTACTTAAAAGTTCGTTACGTTACATAAAATCAGCAAAAATCAGCAATCATTCAAAAATCAGCAAAATTTTTATTCAATTAAAAATTATTGTATCTTCTTTCTATATTATATTTTTCCAGTTCCGTTAAGATATCATCTAAGCTCCACAATCGATTAGTGTATGTATTATCAATCAGTCTTTCACCCAAACAATATTTGAACAATTGCCATGTTAGATAAGCATCACTGGATGGATTCGAATGTAAATCTTCTATCTCTTCCAGATTTTTCCTTTTGCACAGTGCTTGAAGGCCTTTTTTAGGCTGGAGAATATTTTTTTTAATTTAGTAATTATTCATGTGGTTTTAGGTTAAAATTAAGAATGAGCCTGAAAAGCTTTAAAAAGATACTAAAGAAAATTAAAAAATTTAATTATAAACTTGATAAACTATAAATATATTGTATTTAAAAAACTTTGAAGTTTATGAAAATATTTAACATTAAAAAAATATATGTAGTTCACACTTGATAAATTGTATTTCATCTATCAATGCTTACAGAAAAAGGTGTATTTTAATTATAATTGAAAAACCATTATGTTACTATAATTCAACTTTAATTAAACTATATAAGACAAATTCTAACTTCTTTTTTAAAATGAAAACAATTTTCGACCACGTATTTCATATCAATGGAGTTTGGAAAGTATTTTTTTAATACTTCTTTGAACTGTTGTAAGCTTTCAGGAAGTTGTGGTCTATCAACTAGCTTTATTAGATATGCAAAATCAAACAACCTGTTTTAATTTTATTAATTAGAATTGAAGCCTCTATAAGCATATGATGTACGAATTGATGACCAAGAGATCTTTTCGTACACCTAGGCATTTTGTATTAAAAAATAAATATCTTTAATATTTAATTATACTTTTACTTTCTAAACTAATTTTAGTAAATTTAAAATTCAAGCGCAAAGGAGAACAACAAGGTGGTGTAGTTGGTCCCCTTCTCTTTTTAATTTATATTAATGATATTTGTTCAAACATTGATATTAAAAGTGAGTTAAGCTTATTTGCAGATGATGCCAAAATTTTTAGTCAGTCAAATACTTCATTACAACTATCTAAAGATAATATTTACATATGGTTAAAAACAAGAAAGCTAAACTTAAGTCCTAGCAAATGTAAAATTCTAACCATTAACAAAAAAATCTTCTCTAACTGACCTCTTAACCAATAACATCAAGTTACCAGAAGTTAAAGTTTTTAAAGATTTGGGAATTTATACTTCCAAAGATTTAAAATGGAATATACATATCAACTATCTATATAAGGTTGCACAAACTACATGTTAACAAATATTAAAAAGTTTTAAGAATAATTCTGCTTAAATTCTGACAAAACTATTTAAAACATACGTTAGCCCTAAACTTGAGTATAGTACCCAAATTTGGTTCCCCCATTTAAAAAAGGATATTAGTAAAAATGAATCTGTGCAAAGGGGTTTTACCCGTCATATTAGTAGTCGTTGCAACATATCTTACACATCATATAATGATAGAATAATTAAATTTGGTTTGGAATCACTGGAATATAGAAGATGGGAATTTGATCTATTAACTCTTTAGAAAATTATCAATATAAAAATATAAAAGTTTTTTTAATCAGTTTTTTAGTCTTCCCCAAAATAAATATCAACTAAGAGGAAATAATTTGAAAATAAAAGTAAACATGATTTTCACAACAGTCAGTGGCAAGGCGCATTTTTTCACAGAGCAAAAGCTATGTGGAACAGAATACCTCAGGATATATTATCTTGTGAGGGGGTTGAAAAATTTCGTTTAAAGCTAAAAAGATTTGATTTAAATAAAATGAATACCAGTAAAATTCACTAATTTTCCACTATAAACAAAAGAAAAAATATTCTTTTCCCTACGCCTCCCTCCTACAAACTATTGGTTTACTTATTTATTTTGTAATTTAGAGTTTTGTTTTATAAGCGATGATTTTAGACAAACAACTTATTGTGTGTACTAAGTTATATATAAGTTTGAAATTTTTTAAATAGAATTTTGTTTAATTTAGTTCGTTTGTATATCATATTGTGTTTAACTTTGTGTTTTCATTTAAATTATGTTTTTATATATATATAACTTATCTTAAAGTGTTGAATATAAGTTTATTTTCTTTTTCTATTTTTGTGTGTCCTGTTTAAGAGTCTCAGGTTTTGATGCCTGAGTCCAACATTGCACAATAAACGATATAATAATGAAAAAAACAATAGTTGCTAAATAGTTTGAATCAATCAAAAAATTAAAAATGTTTTGTTGTGTTTTAAATCGGAATTTCATACTTAAGTAATTTTGGAATATCATATATCATTTATCAGTTAAATTTACACAGTAAAAGTAAACCAAGTAAGTAGTTAGTTACATTTTGAATATACCTCATAATGTATGTTTAATCACAGTATGTTGTAAATTCAGTTTATCATCAAAATAATATATTCTACATAGTTAAATACTTTTTTTTCTATTTTGGTTGTACACAAATTACTATTAATTCATTTTAGCTTAGTTTAATAAACCTCAAACGAACCCTTGAAATGTTATCCAGTTGAAATTTGGGTTCCCCATTAAACCAAGTTGCAAAAATTTTAAACGGAAGTTATCTCTAGGGATTCCATTTTGCTGGTACAATGATAAATTAACTCCGCTTTCTTCAAGGAATTTAATTGAATCAGGATTTTTTTCTTCACTACTGCAAAGTTAAGCTGGTTTAGTAGTTTTAATACTTATGAATTATTATTTTTAGTAACATTTCGATTAATAAGTTTTTGTTAATCATTATTTATAGAATAATGACTGTTCAGATATTTTAATCAGTAAGTTTGTAACTTATTAGTTAACATAAAACAAGTGCATTCTAACAGTTGAAAATATACTTAAAAAAATTAAAATAGTACAAGTAGTTTAACTAAATAACATTCAAATACATCACATCAAAAGGTTTTTCGAAAAGTGTATTTTATTAAGTTTAAATATACATTTTTGACACAATAAACTATACACTTTTATTAAAACTAATTTGTTAGTAAATACAGCGTATAAAATAAAATCTTAACCTTTTATCCCACTGAATGTTGAATCTTATATTAAGAGGTGGAAAATATCCATTAGGATCAATTATTGAAAGTCCAACGCTTATCACATTTGAGATATCCACATTTGGCTTCAAGTGACCTTCGTACACTTGAGTACCTCTGTTACTCGTTTTATATTGTTTATCATCACCTAGCGGGCATCCGGGAAATTCGGTATCCTTAGAGAAATAAATTAAGTCTATTAATGAAAGTTCTACATTTTTTATTTTTGTTATATTTCACACATTAATTAAGATTATTATTTATCTATCAGATAGTTTATCTTAAAATAAATACAAATATCTAAAAATTTTTAAATAACTAGTTTGTATAAAAATTATTACGCTAAGTTTATATTTTAGTATATAATTAATTAGTTTACTAAAATAGGTTTACCAAGCATTAAAATAGAAGAAATTTAAGTTATAACATACCATTGCAATATACAAACTGTGTACATTTTTTATGTGTTTACTTATAAATTCCATATTTGCATCGAAGTTGTAATTCCAAATGTCTAAAGATATGTATTCACTCATTGTGTTTTCTTTTTTATATAAATCTAAAAAAAAAGAATTGAATAACAAGTATATAGGTTATGCAAGTACATTGCTTAAACTAAGGCATTGACCACACAATTAAAAGAGTTCTATCTAACAAAGCTTAAAAACTGTATTAACGTATACACATTTCTACTTAATGAGATTTTCCTTCTTATTTAATTTAGAAGAAGTACATTAAGTTTTTTTTAAATGAATTAAATGTTTTTACAAGTATAATACTTTCTGTTTTTGTATTGTTGTATATTCAATAAAAATTTTAAATAAAAACAATACAATTTTTGGTCATATTAAACTAATACTTTTCTTAAATATACTAGTAACATCAAAAACTTAAAAGGTTTTCTAACGAACTTGCATTTTTACTAATCCAATTAACAACTTTAAAAAATTAAATTAATAGGCTAGTAGTTTGTATCATATAAAATGTTGTAATTACTTATTCAGATTTTAACTTATTAGTAAATTATTTGATATACTTTTTCGTTGTATTTAATTTAAACCAAGAAAATAAGAAAAACAAATCTTTTATTGAAAAGGACTACGGTAATACTTTTAAAGTTTCCGAAGAAACTTTATTATAATTTCTACTATTTAATAATTGTTTTAAATGATTTACATCAGAATACGCAAACAATTTAATTGCAACTTAATGATAAACTAGTAAGCTAATTACAACTTAAACTATACGAGTGTGAAGTTAGCTTGGTAAGTTTTTTCAAGAATTTAAAAAAATGTCCAAACTTAAGATCCAGTTATTTTCCTTATCTTAATAGCTAAATAAATTTTCTTTTTTATTTAAAAGAACGGTCTTTTGTCTTCAATTAAAAAAAACCATTGGATTCGGGCTTGACTTTTAGTGTTCGGCCCTTTAGAAAAAAAATAGTTTTTATATCAATTTTTATTTAGCTTAAATTAAAAAAAAGGTGATAAGTTATTTTATTATTTTTAATATTCATATTTAGCAGCAAACGAATTCTTTACAACACTTTATTTTATTTAACTGTTAATATTTTGTACAATTTAGCCTTATTCTAGAATTCCTAATTCCGGAATAAGTCCAAGTAGTACGAAGTATGAGTTTAGTTATCGATTTTTACTTAGCTCGAATTAAAAACTTAAAAATTAAAATAAGTTTTTTTTTTATAATGTCTATATTTATATGTGAATAATGCTATACAAATTATTTTTCAGCAACTGTTAATGTTTTGTTTTATTAGAACTTTTTTCGGAATTAGGAAATCTAGAATAAGTATTAGTACAAAATATTAGCAGTTTGAAAAAATTAAGTGTTGTACAGAATTAATTGACTAATAAATAATATTAAAACAAATATAACCCAATTATATTAACTATTTTCTTTTAATTTCAGCTAAAAACAAATTGATGAAATTTTTCTAAGGGACCCACACTAAAAGTCAAGTCCGGATCAAATGATTTTTTTTTAAGGACAAATGACCGTTCTTTAAAATTAAAAAAAATCTATTAATTTAGGGAAAATAGTTGAATCTAAAGTATAGAAATTTTTTTAAATCATTGAAAAAAGTTATCAAGTTAACTTCACACTCGTTTAAACTCGGCCTGTCTATTAGTGTGGGGCCCCTTAGAAAAAAAACGAATTTTTTTATCAATTTCTACATAGCTCAAATTAAAAAAATGTAGTTAATAAAATTGATATATATATATTTTAAATTTATATTACAAATATATTACAATTCCAATAAACACCAGTAATCACTACAAAAATTTTCAGGTAATTTATGTATATATGATAAGCAAAGAAAATTAAGCATGAAAAGAACTTGATAAATATAAATATAATAACTTTTTATTTCTTTGTGAAATGTAGTTCAATTTACGGAGAGAAATTCTAATATTTATTAAAAAGTTCTAGGAAACTCTTGCCAAGAGATTCAAAAAATTATTATCTAGTTTAAACAATGCAACAATTTGTAACATCACAACTCTCTAAAAATTTTACTTATAAACTAACTTGAAAATACTTTTTTTAATCATGCAAGTTGCTATGTTAATTCTTTTGATCTATTCAGTATATAACTCACATATTATATATGCTTGCTTATCCTTAGCCATTATTTTCTAAAACTAAAACTATTAAACAGTCATACTGAAATTGGTAAGAAATATTAGTTCGAAATAAGTTTTGTTAATGGTTATTTAATATATACAGCTTTGAAAATTACATAAAACTTTCATAAAACTTATTAAAACAGGGTTGCAAATCTCAAAAAAAAATTCTGAGTGACCACAAACTGTCTCGAGTCAGGAGTTTCTTGAAATTCTCAAACTTTTTTATTTTTAGTTTAAAACTCAAAAAAAAATTGGGTACCTCCGCTTAACTGGTTATTAAATAACAAAATATTAAAAGTATATCAACTAAATCTTACTCAAAAAAAAAAAACTGCCAACTGAGTATTTTTTTCTTTTAAATAATAAAAATATCTTGAGTTTACCTGCATTAAAAAATTTAAAGTTAATTGATCTGTCTGAAGTTTTTTAAAACTTCAAAATATTCCGAGTAATTCTAAGTTTCCTGAATATCCTAAGTATGTGGCATCACTGTACAAATCTGAAAAAAAAGTTTTATTTATGGAAAATATGAATTTAAAGTTATATAAAGGAAAAATATATATTTAGACTGCAGAAAAAATTGCAGCAAAAAACATGAGTAACACTTAGTGAACTGCATATTTTAAAATAAATATCTTTGATAACTTATATTAAAATTAGCAGGGTTTTCTGAAAAAATTGTCACTCTGTAAATTTGGCTGTATATAAGCAATGCTACTTGTATCAATGCAAGCTGTCTTGAAAAGTATTTTCACAGGTACAAAACTCTTATTTGCAACTTATTATTTTCACTGGTACAAAAGTCTTACAAGCAAGTTCTCAAATTACTTTCACTACTTAGAACATTACAATTAGTTAGTATTCTAATTTTATACAGAGAAAACACAAATATATCAAATCAAAATAAAGAATCTACAAAATTAATCACCAACAATACTGAAGCTATTAGTTGATCAAACAATATAAAATATAAGAAATACTTATCAAGAATGTTTAATATTACAAAATTGTGAATAAATAAACTGTCATACAATGATAAACCTAAATGTTATAATTAAAAATTTAAAGTTTGTAATTCAAAACAAAAACAAATATTAGCAGTTTGAAGGCTGAAATTTAATTATGTTTATATCAAATATTTTATTTAAATGTCAAACCGCTTGACTAAATTTGTTTTATACTTAGTATTAATTCTTTCCTAATAAGTGACATTATTTTAGTCAACTAATCTTAAACAATATAGTGTTTTTTACATTAGAAATTGAACGTAACTTTTCTGGCAAGCAAAAAATACATAGCAAAATAGTTTTTTAGTAAGCTTAAAAGTACTTACCTTTTTCCATTTTATTTGTACATGTTTGTACCAGTCTATAATTTGTACTTTTATATTAATAATTCACACCAACATTATTATCTAAACATTTGAAGCTAAAGATTAATTGTCGAAACAAAAATTAAAACGTAAGAAATAACTATGTCTTATTAATTTGTCTTTATTAAATATTTTCATACTTTTTAGTATATTAAAAACCAAATAACTAGGAATTACTACTATAAATACGTATTAACACTTAAAATTTACATTATATTTTACTAAAACAAAGGTTAGTTTATTTATTAGGTAAACACTTCAATTTATTGACCTAACATTAGCCATAGTTTAGGTATCTCGTTATTCTAGCGGTATAAAACACTTAAACTCCATAGTAACAGTTTTAAATAGTTTTTGTTGCCAAAAGAGTAAAAATTTTATAACAACTAAATTTCATAAAAATTCGTGATTATTAACTCTACTTAAAAATATTTGACATCATTCAAAATAGAAATGTTTCTGAATATCGATCAAAGTTTTGTTTGTTTAACATAAATTATTTCTCCAGACTACTTGGTCGAAAATTTTCAATTAAAAATCTAAAAGTTTTTGAAAAAGGTGCCAAAACAGTTTAGAATTATACATTAATGTAAGTGTTACTAATATTTAAAAAATGTTTAAATTTAATCAGGTATACTACTGCTAAAAACTAAAAAAAAAAACAGTTAATAAATCTTTAAACTTTCTATTTCAGTGGTTTTCACGGTGTACACTCGTAGACACTAGTTTACACTAGAATTTTATTTAGGGTGAACCAGACTTTAGGGGTGCATGAAACTTATTTTGGGAAACATGATTTTTTTTTTTCGTGCAGAAACCATATTAAAGTTTTTTTTTAATCTCTTTACATTTAAGAAATGTTCAACCTTGATATCTTACTGACCATTTTGTTATTGATAAAAGACCATTTTTAGACTCTCCCAGTTCTTCTCTCTTACATTATGTAAAAATTCTTCCACTCTAAGCCGCCCAAAGATAAACTGGAGTAAGAAATTCATTTATATTTTATAAAAACAGAATTATACGGTTAGTATTTTATTACAGTTTAATTTTGTTAACTCTTATTTTTTAAAAGCATTTTGCTACATTTAAAATCACTTTATTACTCAGCTTATTCAACTGATATTTGAAAAAAAAATATTTAGGCCAAAAATAATCATTATGTTATACTTATAACAAAATTGAAGTATAAAAAGGGTCAATAAGATCAGGGCTCTCATATACTTAGCTTTCTAAGATTAACTAAGTCTAGTTTTAAATCATGAAAAACCTAGATCAACTTAGACTAGTTTTAATATATCTACAAAAACTGCGCATAACTGAGACTAGTTAAAAATTACTTAAAAATCTTAGATTTATTTTGGGTTTAAAATCTATAACTGTTTTTTTTCTTGAATTTTTTTAGTATGTAATTAATTATTAATATTTAAAAAATTTTTTAGATGTATAAATGCCCAAGTTTCATTGTAACATAAATTAGTTTTTTGCTTATATATACCACTCTTAAAAGCTAGCTTGTTACTTGTGATTAAATCTAGTTTTTGATCACTCTAGCTAGTTTTCTGACGCAAAGAGTAATTAATATGTAATGGTGTCAAAAATTGTTTTTAAATTTTAAATACTAAAACTCTAGTTGACCAAAATTGAATTCAAGTCTCTTAAAAAATTTTTGCTAGTATGGTAATTTTTCTCAAATTTCAGGCTAGTTTTTAAGACTTTTTTTTTCAAGACAAATATGAGTTTTTTAACTTGTTTTTATAAATATTTTTCTATTATAGATATTTTGATGATTAGTTTCGCTATACTAATTTAAATATAAAAGATTAATTGTTAAACTTTTACTTGGTCACTGAAAAAGAGTTTTTGCTTTACTCTACTGAGCATTGTTGGCCTTGAAAATGTTGAGTTTTACAGGGTTGCCTATAAACTTGTAAACCTGGAAAAACCTGGAGTTTGAAAATTTAGGCTTAAAATCTGATATTTGAGAAATTTTGAACAAAAAAAACTAGAATACCTAGAATTTTGAACAATTTCTACTAGTTAGGTAGAAAAATGCTGTTTAACACAAAAAATGTACCATAAAGTTTTATTATCATCAAATTTTTTTTACCATCAAAAATTTTCTTCATCATCATTTTTTCATCATCAAAAAAAAAATTTTTGATGTAGCTTATTAATGTCTTTATACTATTTAACAAGGTTTTTTACCTTCCTTACTTTAAAATAAAAATATACTCAAAAATATGTATTTTTGAAAACCTGGTAGTTATTTTGAAAACCTGGAGAAAATTATACCATACACATCTGTCAACTATTTTAATAGCACTTTAAGTTTTTAACCACAAACATGACAATGTTTAAATTCAGGTTTTAAATTATTTCAAAATTAAGTTTGTTTCAAAGTATTTTTACTTTTTTACAGTTAGACTTTGTAAAAGCTAGAAGTTCTAGGAGAATTCAAATCAACTAACTTTAATTTAGGCTTTATACAAAAATTCATTATGACTGAGGCTAATTTTATTTTTTTTTTAATTTAAACTTTAATGTTACTTTTAAATACTAGCCATTTTTTTTAACTACAATGTTTTCTTCTCATTGGTTTATAGCAAGTTATTTTATAATTATTTTATGTTTTATGTATCAAGCATCATTAAAAATATTTTGTAAGTAATTATTGTTAATTGGAAAATGTATTTTAACCAAATACTTATTACTTTAAGTGTAACATATTAACAGAATTAATTTCAATTTTAACTTACTTAAATATTGTTTAAAATATTTTTTTTGATGATTCTATTATTTATATAACTTTAAATGTCCTTGAAATTAACTTAAATAGGTCATGAAATAAATTAGGGAGAAATATATTTGAAGAAGAAATACAGTGTTGTGTTCTTACACATTTGGTCTAGTTTGAACTTTATTAAAAAGCTCTAGCTAGTTGACCCAAGTTCATTTGAATTCCCAAGCTCTAGCATATATCAGGATAGTTTAAAATATATCTTATTATAAATATTTTAACTTATATTAAATTACTTGTTATTATTTTTCATCATTAACATTATACTTAGTTAAAAAAAACATTTGTAGTTTTATTTTTTGATGTTATAGCTATTTTATTATTGTTACTTATTTTATGAATTGAAATAAGTTGATAGTAGTATCCAAGTTATAAACATACTTTTTAAAACTTAAACTATATTCAATTTTAATTTTTATCTTTTTTTTTAGACAAATTAAAAAATAAGTTAACTGAAAAAATTATTGATAAATTTTAAATTTAAAAACATTTAGGTTAATACTTTACCTTTTAACGTATAGTACTATATATACTTTATGTGTGTATATTGTTAGATACGAATATATAATTTTTTTATGGGTGTTTTTGTTTATAAAAATTATTAAGTATTTTAAAGTTTAATAGTATCTTTTTCATAGATTTTTTAATTTATTAAATATTTGTAAAAATATTTAAGAAAATAATCTTTCAAAGAAATTGTTAAATTATTATAAAAAATTCAAACCTATGGCATAATTGCCAAGTTATTATAAAAATAATGCAGAATTTTCAGTTGTTTTTAAGTAAATCATCTAAATGTTCGTTCAGTATTCAGAATATTTTATGTTTGGAATTCTTGCAACCCTGTTTTGTAGTGTTTACATTTAATTAAAATTTATAAAAAGTTCCTGTAAAATGATTTTGTTAAAACATGAAATGTAAAACTATGAAAATATATGAAATCAGTGTGTTTTAATACTATACTATTTGTAGTAAAGAAGTTTTTCATGCATTTTATCAGAAAAATATGTTTTATTGTTTATATGTAAATACCTGTGAAGACAGTTTAATAGATAACTACTTTTGTAGACCTTAAACTATTAAAGCTTTAGTTAACTCAGATTGAGTAAAGTTAGTTTATTTCACCCAAGTTTTCTGCTATATGAATTCTAACCTTCATTTTAGTTCTTTATTTCGCCAATTACTAACTGAAGCTGTTAGTTTCACATTATTCTAAGATTTCGTTATAAGGAGATCATTATTTGATGTTCAGGTAAAGTATCTCTCTCTCTTGTTAAGAAAATCTCTTGTTAAGAAAACAGTTTTTTTTTTTAAATTTTAATTTGTGTGTTGCAGACACTATACAGTTGTTTTCTGAAGTAAAAAAAATAATTTCATAGTTTTATTGTCTTAAAAAATCAGCAATTTAGAATAAAATCTATTAGTGTACCTTGTTAAATATTTTTTACATGTATTTTGAACATGTTAGTATGATAAAAGTGGTAGAAGTATTTTTAAAGATGTTATTAGTTTTATCAGTTTAAATTAATCATCATTTCTAATCTAGATAAAATAACTATAATTTAAAAAAGTTCATTACATTTTATCATTGTTAAGTTATAATTGATTATTGATATGTTAAAAAAATTACCTGCCTTGTCTTTTTTGAATCTTTTCTTTTTCTATTTTACAATTAATTGTTTCTTTTTTTCTTTTTTAGTTTTGTGGTGAAGCATAAAAATATTAACCACCAAGTTTCACAGTATTATAATGCTTTATTTATAAAGTTTTTTGCATATAATAAATACCAACAAATATAACGGAATTTTGATAAGAATATTCCAATATCTAGTTAATTTGGTGTTAAACAAAATTTAAGATGAATCAGTTCATACTAAAACTATTTAAAAAAAACATGTTACTGAGTTTTGTTTTAAAATTTAAGTGTACTAGTGTGATCTGTTCTTGACAGTTAAAAAAAAACCTAGATTCTACTATAATTTGAACATTTTAAAATATTTACATGTGAATAACTGAAATTATATTAAATCAATATAATCAGTTTTTTAACAAAACCTGAAATCCTGGAAAAACTGTAATGTAACAACTTAATCTAAAAAAACATAGAATTTAAACTTAATTACAAAACAACCTGGCAAGCCTGTAACTTTAAACAGTTTTTACATGTATATAGTTAAATGTTTATTTGACACGAAAAATCTAACAGGGTTACTACAAGGTCAGGTAATCAGGAAAAGTCGAGAAAAACTAAAAAAAATAACATAAGTCAGAATAAGTCAGGATAAAATGGGGTTTGTTGAAAAAAGGTCAGGAAATTTAACAAATATTAAAAAAAAGTTAGATATTGGTGTTCAAATTTACAAAATTTCTTAATTTCCAAAGCCTTAAAATGGTTAAAATCAACTTAAAATCCTTCTGTCATACTAATATTGACAAATTTTCCTAGATGTTTACAAAATTACTTATTCTCCAATGCCTTCATCTGGTATAAATTTAAAAAAAATCCATTATAAAATTGCAAGTAATTTCTTTTAAAGTATTGAACAACTACACTACTTGAACAAGTAGTTTTAGTATGCTTTTTGGTATTGATTATCTGTGCAGGGTTGCTAAAACACCTGAAACAACCTGGAATTTTTAACAATTTTAACATTAGTTCAGTATTAAAATATTGATTTGACTCAAAAATATATCATATAGTCAAAAGTTTTTTTGTGTTCATCAATTTTTTTTATTATAAAACACATTTTAAGAATTTTTAAGATGTATTTTTCATGTTTTTGTACTATTTAACACAGTTTTTAGCTTAAATTTCATTTTAAACTAGAAATAGACCTTAAAACGTATAATTTTAAAAACCTGGAGGATATTTTCAAAACTGGATAAAAATTGACAAAAACATTTGGAAACACTGTTTGTAGTAAGGAAACTTCCATAGTGATACTGTGATATATACACTAAAGTTTGTATTGCAGAATTTAAAAATAAAAGTCTATTTCGTTTAAATATATGATTAAGTTCTTCATAATTAAGCACTAAGTTTAGTATTTTATGTAACAAGTATATGCGTGTATACTATACTTCTTTATAATATTTTTAAGTTGTTTATACTTGAATAATAAGTTTTAAGAGAGGTATGTTTTATTGTAATTTAACTTATTTATAAAATTTTGTAGAATAGCTTAAATATTTAAAATGTTTTTATGTAAAAGAGTAGATGAGAGTTACAATAATCGTTTCAACTTTTATACTAAATGATAAGAGGAAATATTTTGTATAACAGATATATAGTTTACTTTTTTATGTGTTTTTTACAGTAACTTAAGTATATTCTTTTATAATTGATTTTTAATTTAAGGATATCATATTACGTGGTTTAGGTAGTATTTTTTTAAGCTAAGTGAAAAGTTTATACAAGTATTACGTGCTTAAGATAAATATTTTTTTATCATTAGATATTATTACCTTTAGATTGTTCTACAATTTTGATGTAAAATCTGACTATATTATACTGATAGATCTGTTTATTGAAAAGATCAATCATATACAACATCAAGTTAAAACTTATCACATTTGTTTTGTTTCTAATTATTTAGAAATTTTTATTGTTACAATAAAGCATATTTAAAATAAGAATATTTAATGTTATTATTAGGTCATAACAAGACATTTTAGACTTAGTAGCATATTTGCCAAATTAGTATAAGAAGATTGCCAAATTTTCATAAAATTAATAAAATATTCTGTAAAAAGTTTTGTGCTTACAATATATTATGTAAAGCTTAATTTAACTACTTATTTAACTTTAAACTTATGATTAATTTATTGAGTATGAAACAAACACGTAAGACACAGTAATCAATCCACAGAGTAAATTGAATGTTGATAGTTTATAACTTAAGAAATAAACAATTACAATGTTTCACAGTAGGGCGGATTTTCAAATTGTTTATCTTAATCCTACTTGTGAGATCTACAATTTGAAAATTCGCTCTGCGGTGAAACATTGTATTAATTTTGTATTAAAGTAATAATTACCAAATTATTAATTTGTTAATAATGATTGTAAGTATCAATGCTATACTTTCTGTTTTATTTAATTGTATTATGTATTTAATGAATTAACTATCTTTTAGGTAATCATGAAAAAGTAAAATTACTGGTTGTTGTACGTACAAGGATAATTTAAAAAAAAAAAAAGAAATAATTTATAAGTTTTATTTAAAAAAATTTTTAAAAACATTTTAAATTACTTACTAACATTATGTAAAGTCTAAGCACTATTGATTTATGAGATATTTATTCAACTGAAAATCGACTGCTGATATAATTAAGCTGTTTATATGTTTCTAAAAGTTGTAAATTCAACATACTTCTCAGGTTATATAAATTTTAAAATCACTTTTAACCTGTTTAACTTAGTTTAGTAAGCTAGTAATTCACTAAATAGATTTATAATATATGAAGGTTTTTTAATAATCTCAGGCAACCAAGGTTTTTCTTTATAAAATAATCTTAAATTCCAATACCTAATTTGTTTATATGTAGTTATTTAAGTTTGTTTTAAATTGTTTTTTTTTTAGTTTTACATGGTTATTAAAAGGTTTAAGTAAAATGCTACATTTTTTGTCGTTGCCTCAAAACAAAATGCATTAATCAGTTTTTTATATGATTTTTTTATGATGTTATTTCCAAAATGTGTTAGTGAACAAGTAAAATTTAAACTAAAAAATTAAAAAAGTAACCAAAGTTTTAATTTGTATTGAACATATAAAATAAAAATAAAATTGATTAATTGTTTAAAAATAGTTTATCAATGTTAAATTGTTTTAATAAACACTTATTAAACAAAAAAATTAAAATACTTACTGTGTATTACTGAAACTAAAATTATTAAACTACATGACTTAAACTAAATAATTTTATTTTACAAAAACAGTAAGGGATATGCTAAAGTTTTTAAAATAGCCTAGTAACGCGCCTTTAATAAACAAAATAAACAAATTTTATTTTTAAAGTGTAACATTTTATAAAATAAAAATGTTTAAGTAACTGTAAATAAAATTTTTTTATTGTGTGAAAATTTTTTATGTAGAAACAATACGTTCTATTGTATAGATTTACTTTTTAGTTATTTTTCTTATTTAAAAAAGTTATAGCCATAGACGTGCCTAAATATAGCCTAAAAATTGCAAAAAAAAATGAGGTAACAAAATGTTATTTTAATCTGTTTAGTTTTTAAGTAGAAATTAAATATTTTATGTCTACTGAGACATTTATTATATACATGTACTTAATATTTACAGTAAATCTTAAAATAATGAATATACTTACAAATGACAGAGAAATGCTTACAAATATCATGTAGAAAAGCTTGGTTATGATTCAGATGAACACGTTATTGTAAAAGATTTCTTTGAAAAAACATATGTCAGTTCAACATGTTGGGAGAATTCAGCTGATTATAACGTCTACAAGATTCTGGAAAGCAATCCGATAAATCCATTGAAAGAAAGACGCAACAATTTAATGTTATTTCACGGCACAAGTAATAGAGGAGTTGAAGGAATATTAACAAAAGGTTTTATAAACTCTAAAAAAGGTTGGTTTGGAAGGGGTGTGTATATGACAGACTGTTCAAGAACTGCCTCAGTATACAGTAATCTTCATGATCGTAAGACGTATATACTTGTCAACGAAGTTCTAGAGTCAGATAACCTAAAAACATTCAAACACAACAAAGATCAAAAGATGGAGGAATTCGATTTCAAACCGGAGTACTCATTTGAAAAACATTATTTTGAGGGAAGCCAGCAACCAACTGAAAATGATTACAAGGAAGATGCTTTAGGGAGAAAATACAGGAACGTACCAGTTAGTCATGTAAGTGCAAAAGATGAATATGTAGCAGACAAAAAACTTGTAGTTCCGAGATACTTAATTGTTATTGGTCCTACACCAAAATTTCTGAATAAATTCAAAATCACAGAAGTTGACTCTGAAATGATTCAAGGTAAAACTTTACAGGTTCCATTGCCTCATATGCCTACTTACGTTCCATTGCCTCATATGCATACTAACGTTCCATTGCCTCATATGCATACTAACGTTCCATTGCCTGCTATGCATACTAACGTTCCATTGCCTGATATGCAGACTAACGTTCCATTGCCTGATATGCAGACTAACGTTCCATTGCCTGCTATGCATACTAACGTTCCATTGCCTGCTATGCATACTAACGTTCCATTGCCTCATATGCATACTAACGTTCCATTGCCTCATATGCAGACTAACGTTCCATTGCCTGATATGCAGACTAAAGTTCCATTGCCTGATATGCATACTAACGTTCAATTGCCTGCTATGCATACTAACGTTCCATTGCCTGATATGCAGACTAACGTTCCATTGCCTGATATGCCTACTAACGTTCCATTGCCTGCTATGCATACTAACGTTCCATTGCCTCATATGCAGACTAACGTTCCATTGCCTGATATGCATACTAACGTTCCATTGCCTGCTATGCATACTAACGTTCCATTGCCTGCTATGCATACTAACGTTCCATTGCCTCATATGCAGACTAACGTTCCATTGCCTGATATGCATACTAACGTTCCATTGCCTGCTATGCATACTAACGTTCCATTGCCTGATATGCAGACTAACGTTCCATTGCCTACTATGCATACTAACGTTCCATTGCCTGCTATGCATACTAACGTTCCATTGCCTCATATGCATACTAACGTTCCATTGCCTGATATGCATACTAACGTTCCATTGCCTGCTATGCATACTAACGTTCCATTGCCTGATATGCAGACTAACGTTCCATTGCCTGATATGCAGACTAACGTTCCATTGCCTGCTATGCAGACTAACGTTCCATTGCCTGATATGCAGACTAACGTTCCATTGCCTGCTATGCATACTAACGTTCCATTGCCTGCTATGCATACTAACGTTCCATTGCCTCATATGCATACTAACGTTCCATTGCCTGATATGCATACTAACGTTCCATTGCCTGCTATGCATACTAACGTTCCATTGCCTGATATGCAGACTAACGTTCCATTGCCTGATATGCAGACTAACGTTCCATTGCCTGCTATGCAGACTAACGTTCCATTACCTCATATTCCTACTTACGCTCCATTGCCTCATATGTCACCTTTTGATCCAGCGGTTCCTATGTCACCTATTGATCCATCGACTTCCATGACTACTTTCGTTCCACGTACAGACTAATACGTATGCGAAGATTGCCATCCCGAAACATCAGAGGCAAAAAATAAACACATGAGCATAATTGCATCAGCTTAGAGTAAATTTGTTAGTGCTTATGCAAATTATATGCTAATTAACAAAAAAAAACTCTAAACTGTAGTAACTATACACATCAGGTTACCACAAATCATTTATATTATCGCTTACGTTTGGAATCCATAATTTATAAACAACCACTTTTTTTTGTGTAAATACTTTATTGACTGACGACGTTTCGTTACTATAGTATATAACTTGCTGTATACATACTAGAAATTTTAAAACAGCGTTTAACCGTCAGTCAATAAGTTGTTTCGTACATAAAGGTTTGCATACAATAAACAGTTTTATTTTTGTTTAACGGCCTCTGATTGTTTAGATACTTAAGATTTAAGGCTTCATTTCGTAATGAAACATATAGATGAACTGTTTTTGCTCGAACATAATAACTCGCATGATTTTTTATGATTTTTTTTCGCCTAATAAATTGTCATTTTATTTATTCATTATTTTTATTTAAATTGTATAAGCTATTTTAATATTTTGAAAAACAATCACAATAAAGTTTTTTTTTTAATATTATGAAGTTTAGTGTACAAAATGTCCAGCTAACTGATAAGGTAAATACTTAAGAAAAATATTTTAAGTCGTTTGAGTAGCATAGGCATATGTTAAGAATAGCATTCAAGGAATTTGAACGAACAATAGGTAACACTTCAGTTTAAAAAATAAGATTCCAAATTGTCATTTATCAATCAATTGCAAAACGATAGTGCAAAATTCTGTAGTTCTTGATATACTCTACCAGTTAGAATAACAAGGATCAGTACACTTCGGTCGGCAGGCCACAAAGCAATAACTTGCATTTTGCAAAACATTTTCCCGCAAAAATACTCCTTTTTAAAATAAATCAAACAAAAGTTTTGTTTTAAATTTACATTCAGACATTTAATTTAATATATTACTGATGCTATGTTACTACATTTTTTGTTATGCATTTAGTTTTTTTGAAACTTTTAAGTTTTTATATTAATTAATACCAATTCTAAATTCACCTAATTATGCATTTTTCATTAAAATTTGAATAATTAATGTTTATGTTTTTTACGCATCAATGAGTTCAGATTCACATTACTGCCAATGTCTAAATGTTATTTACTGTTTGAATTTATTTGACAAGGTCAGTTAACGCTCACCGAAACCAGGTAATAAACCAAAGCAGTGCGTAAACATTTGTTTTATTATATTTTATTATATATTTTTTAATAGAAATAGTTTTTTTTTGAATTTCATTTACTACAAGTATTTTTATTAAATGCGGCATGCAAACGAGTTTTTAAATTAAACAATGCAGCCTTAAAATTAAGGACTTAAACTACGAATTTTCAAAATTTACTTAAAATTTAAAAAACGCATTTTCTACTGAAACTAAACTTCAGCGCTCAAGATGTAGTAAAAAAAGTTTAAAAGTATGGAGCGCAAAAACAAAACGTCATAAAGTTGATTTGAAAGAGCAAACCTTGAATTATGGAATCCACCGACTCCTACTTTTTAATTTAGGAGCTTTGTAATTAATTAAAGTACATATAGAGATATTATAAAGACAGTTAAAAATTAAATATAACATTGATTTGAAATTTCATATTTTAATATTTAACATAATGTCTGAATAGTTTTAGAACTTAAGATATTTGCTACTAATATTACCTGCTTATCATAAAATGTTCTATAAATTATCAATTCGTTAAAATTTAATCTTTTTATTTATCCAAAATAAGTAAACAGACGCAAAATATTGTCATTTAGTGGTATTAAAGATCTCACCTTTCAAATATTGTGTAACTGCAGTTCGACTTGAGAAATCATAGACCACTATTTTTTCTCTAAAAAACAATCAATCATGTAAACAATATTATATATTTTTTTTAAATTAGAAGTTGCATCTTTTCTTAAAAACCGTCTAAAAAATCTGAAGTACTCATTAAACATAGAAAAAAATAATCAATAACCAATAAACGGTAATTCTCAAACTTTAAAACACAAAATGGTAAGTTTACCAGTTTAACTTAATACTTTGGTACTTTTAAAAATCTACCGGTATAAAAGAAAACTTTGTTTTAAGAAAAAATACCTATTCTAATACAGTTCTAAAACTTTTAAATATTTTAAGGTGATACATAAAAAATTCACTTTAATGGATACGAACTAATAATCCATACAATAACTTTCTTAAAACACTAAATAGTAGCACTCAATAAAGCAACTCTGTAAAATTTTACAATCTATCAATCGATATAATAGTTCTCCTTTTTCAATTCTGTGTTCAAATTTTTTTTAGGGTTAAAGTTGAACTGAACTGGTATCTGACCTCTGGTCAAATTCAAATCATGTTCAATTCTGTTCCTTCGGTCCTCGAACTTTTGGAGTACTATGCAGCTCTATCCTGTCTTTCGGGTATTGCTCCCTGAATTTACAAATTTTGTGTGTATAGATATATTTTAAGATTAATTAAATAAATACATAATATTTTATAGGTGACCAATTATTCAACTTAGTATTTGGGTTTCTATTTAGCCTTATAAGATAACAACTGCTTCAATCTAATATGACATAAGAGTAAATAAAGCTATTTGAAACTTAAACTGTTTAATTTTATCATAAAAAGTTTAAACTAATTATCATATTTCAATGTTAAAGTATTTAGGTATTTAAAGAGGAACAAAAGTTGTGTAGAGAAAAGTTTTAACAAAAAGAAAATGAATTGTGGTGAGATTAATTAATTAGCATATACTATAGAAATAAAAAGCTTGAAAAACTTGGTAACAATACTAATAGTTTAGTATATTTATATATGTCTGAGTTTTAGTAAAAATTAGTTTTGTAAATTCCACATTTTTCACGTGTATCTATGATCAAGTTGCGCTAGTGCTAGTAAGTTAGTAAATATTAAAGCAAATTCAAGCAAAATTTGTTACTTTAAAGATCCACTGTGATATATTGTATATGTTAATGTTTTTATCTATAATTTTCAAATGAAAAAGTCATTTCAATAATCAATGTTTGTACTATACTTTTTAACTATAATGATATTTTATTAAATTCAATAGTCTTATTACCATTTTGAATATTACGTTTGCTAAGTTTTTGAAAAGTTTTGTATAAGGGTAGTTGAATGTCGAAATTTTTAATAATTTTTTTATGTATATTTTAAAATGTAAATGTTATTATGATAATCTTACAGAATGTTGTGAAACAAATCAGTATTTAAAACATATTTTCTGTGTTTAAGCTAGTTTTGGAAACTATGGCTGCATCATTTCCTATCTAGATAAGTGACTTTGTTTTAAAATAGTTCAATGAAATTTTTAAAATTTACCCTATTTTTTCGGTTATATTGCACCAACTTTCTGTCTTGTGTTTTATTTTGCAATTTAGTTCTATAATTTATATATTAATTGTACGTTCTTAGCATTTTTACTTTTTAAGCAAACTTTACAAATATTAACTACCTAGTTTAAATAGTTATATAAATGTTTTTGTTATTTGATAAAAGTTGAATTTTTATATTGAAGGCTAATAAATTGAACAAATACGAATAAAATTTCTTAATTATATTCCAATTTCTAATCATGTTCGCCTTAAACAAAAGTTATGATAAATAAGTTTACGTTGAGTTTATGTTATAAATAGAAAAATGCTAAAAGTTTTCAATTGAAGTTTCATTATATAAGTGAGGTCTGTTCTTTGCAATTAAAAAAAAAGTCATTTTAATTTTATCAATTTACAAAATTTTTTTAAAATAATTACAAACATTATGTAAAACCTAACAACTATTAGCTTTCCGAGAACTAGTTCAAGTGAAAAAAAAAAGCGTTTTATATAAGTTTTGAAAAGTATTGAAATTGTTTTCCTACTTTATCATACTTCTCAGGTTATATAAATTTCTAAATTTAAAGTACTCTGGTCAAATAATTTTAATGGGTAAGTAAATCATTAAAAAATATATATAATATCTAAAGATTTTAATGATGTCAGGCTAACCAAGGTTTTTTCTTTGATAAAATAATCTTATCGTAAACTTCAATTCCTAATTTCTTTATATAATTTCAATTTGTTTTACAGTAACCTCTCATTATTTACACACATTGTGTAAACAGAAAAAATGCGTAAATATATGAGAGATCGTAAAGATACGAGAGGTATCAAATATACTTACTCTAATGGCTGTTTTTTGATATTGCTTCTAGTTAAAAGAAGACTGGGGACTTTCCCACTTTAACCAAGTTGTTTACTTTATTTATAATTTATAAAAACAAACGATAAAACTATACATATATTAATAAAGGGATTTAAATTTATATGAAACTACAATACTTGTAGAAAAATTTTAGTAATTTCAATGATAAGTAGATTTTATTTTTATCTATTTGTGATTTTTTGATACTTAACATTTAAAATCTATTCCACTTAGCAAATTCAACTTATAATTAAGCATTTGTTTACAATTAAGAAATGGTGTGGTGTCTATATTAAAATTTGTTTCTATAGCCTTTTACAAAAATATGCATTTATGGTGTAATGGATTTCTTCTATTGAACAAAAATATATAAAATATAGGAAAAATGTTTAATAAAAATTATTTATATTTCGTTAGATTTTTCTTTTAGATGTTTATTCATATATAGGGCAATAGTGCTGTATTATTTATTAATGTTTTAATTTCTCATTATTTCGTTATACTTTCTTGTTTGACACAGTATATTTCTTTCAGAATTTTAATTTAATCTCTTATTGTTAACAAAATTTCTGATATACTGAGGTATAACTAAATGTTTATCAATTAGTCAACGAATATAGATTTACAAATTCTAAAGATATCGAGAAGGTAGTTAGTATTTAAAAATATGTTTTAAATTAAAAATATACAATAAACCTAACTTGTGCAATATAAAAAAAAATTAAGTTTCTGTTTTTTAGATTTTTTAGAATTCTAAAATGCGTAACTAAACGAGAGTGCGTAACGTCACATGTGCGTAAAGATGCGAGAGGTAACTGTATACTAGTTAACTGTAGTTTATATATTTTTACAAGGTTTTATTTTTTTGAAAGGTTTATGCAAAATGGTACAGTTATTTTTGACATTGCCTTATATTGCTATGCATAAGTCAATTTTTTATGCAGGTTTCAATGAGTTTGTATACAAAATTTATTAGTGAACAAGTAAAGTTTGAATAAATTGAAAAAGTAACCAACATTTTTTAATGGTATTATATGTTTTTTGAATTAAGGTTTACAACTAAAATAAACGTGATAAATAGTGTAATAATAAGTTTATAAATGTTTTTTTGTTTTTGTACTTAACACATAATTTACAAAAAAAAAACCTACTGTTTATTATTAAAACTTGTTAAAGTAAAAAAATTATATTTTACAAAAAAAAAGAGGTCTACGCTAATATTTTTTAAATAGCCCAGAAACGCACCTGTAATAAACAAAATGAACACATTTGATCTGATTGCAATAATTAATTACAATAGATAATTTACAAAATATTAGAAAACAAAAATCTTTATGCTTCATTATAACAATTAAAAAATAATAATACTCTGATAAATAGTTTTTCATGTAAAAACAATATGTTCTGTTTTTAAGTTTACGAAAAATTAAGTTTTGATATCATCAACTAAAGAAAAAACTGTAGCGTTTTACATTTTGTTTATAATTTAGTCGTTTAAAGTTAACTTTCAGTGGTTTTTAACAATTTTTATCATTTAAATGAACTACAGGTTTTATGAACGATATAAATCAGTAACTAGTTTAATTCCGTTTATATTTAAACAAATGTACACATTTAATTTTCATCTATTTTGGTAAATGTAGTTATAATTCTAAAACCTTTTTTATATTCAAAACGTTAACATTTGTAGTATATTCGCCTGACAGTTTTAAGAAATCATTTTGAACTACAAAATTTGTGACTCTACTTTAAAAATATTTGACAATCTTTAGAAATAAATTGTAATTTAATATTTGTTGTAGACTTTGACGTTATACCAATAAACAGTTAATAGTTTTTGATTTACTTAAAGCGCGAGTAGTAAGTTATATTTACAACTCAGTAAAAGTAATATATTTTTCTCATTAAAATATTTTTGTATACAAGTCTGCACAATAAAAAACATTACTCAAAGTAAATAACAATGCAGATTACAGAAATTTACTTATATTTTCTCATAAAAGTTAAAAGTTTTTTTTTAACAAAACATTTTGTTTGTTTATTTTTTTAATAAATAATACAGAGATATAAATAATTTAAAGCAAATGGATATTTTAATATTAATTAGAATTTTTTAATAGTATACTTCTTTTGGAATATAGCGCAGCAATACAGAAAATAAAAGTTAATAAACATTATATTTGCAATCAGTAACTTCTAGATAAAGTTATTAATATGATTGACCAAAGCTAAATAAAAAAAACGACAACAACAAACTTCATCTTAATTACTTGTACATAAATCCACCGATAAGGCAATCTGTATTGGCAAAAATAAAAAATAGCCTTAATTGATATAAGACTTTGAAAACAATCAAAACTTGGATAAGTTTTAAATAATTGTGATTTATATCTGCATTATTAAAGAAATCATAAACTTTAACTTCATGCTTATATTTTTAATTAGAATATTTTCGTATTAAACCGAAGTAAATCTTTTGTGGTTATTTTTACCTTTGCTTTTTAGTAGGAAAAATAACAAAGTTTTACTTCAAAATGTTATTTGTAAGTTGATCTATTTGTGCTGCTTGTATTATGTTTATTAATAACATGATATATACTATCTTTATTTGTTTTATCATCTAAGACTAATTTAAGATCGATCTAAGACTAAATCTAACACGGAATAATTAATCTGATAACAAGTTATTAGTTTTTTCAAATTGTTTTATATACCATTTAAAGACTAAATAGTAGTTCGAAATTTCCCGTCTAAATACATTTATTCAAATGATGATAGGCTATAAACACATTTAATGTTTGAAAACAACTTGTATTCTAACTCCGTGTGTATAATCGTTTTATAGAACAGATTTGTATTATTAAACAGTGATATTATTTACAAATTAAACAGAACAGAAGTTTGAAATAAATCAAGGACTTAGTAATAATTAACAGCAGTTGTATTATAATTAATAACAATTAGTGTTGTCTCATTTGCATTAACAGCATCGTTGTATCTTTTGCATTCATCATTTTCGCATCCCACGTTTTGACAGCTCTCACACACCTTGTAATTATAATCTGAGGACTCTTCGTCAAAGCTTTCCTCGCCTGGAAACTCGTCTAAACTCTCATCAGAACTCTTTTCATCTGAATTCTCATAAAAACTCGCTTTGTCCCAAATCTCATCAAAACTCTTTCTATAAGCACTCTTACCATTACTCTTTTCATCTGAACTCTCATCATTACTCGTTTCGTCCCAAATCTCATCAAATCTCTTTCCATCAGAACTCTTACCATTACTCGTTTCGTTTTTGTCGTTTTCCTCTTCACTGTTATTAGGATCCCGTTGAAACAAAATTGCATGTTGAAGTTGGTATTCTATTGAAATTAAATGAATTGAAAATAACCTAAAAGATTACGTGTGTTGATTTTAGTTAAATAAACTGTAGCTCACTTTTAAATAAACATTCGGACTGTACTGACATTTAAAACTTAATTTTTTATTGAGAAACACAAATATAAAAACGAAAGTATTGATAAATATAACTTATTTTTTCTTTTATTATTAAATGTTAACTTTTATTGTTATACTATAACGTATCTTAACTAAATCATCAAACATATTTAATATTTTTCTTTAATTTAAGATAGTAGTTGTAAATAGCTTGATAAAAATTTAACAACGTTGATTAAAAATCAAAAAATATGGTATAATTAAGTTTAAAGTTTTTTTAATTAAGTTATTTAAATTAAACAACAACATTAATTTATTTCTTAAAACTTTTTTCTTTAAAATTTTTTGATAATACTTGAAATATCACAACACTGTTAACTTGTTTTAAACAGTATTACTCAAGACTTTAGATTGATTTGGTACTAATTTACTTTAATCTAGACTGACCTACAAAAACTTTCTATATACTAAAAGTTTAAACAATTTTTCTTTTGTTTTTGTATACAATATAGTTACTACTACTAACAGCCTTAGTTTATAAATATTTTGAATACCATCTACTCACTTACTTTCAAGTAAATAAAAACTATAAATTCTTTTTTGATGTTTATTGAAATTTTTGTTCACCACATGATTATTTTAATAGTGCTACTAATAAAAGTGCTAAAATTAACATTAAGTTGATCATGAGTGCATACCCATTTAAGAAACTTGAAAAGAAATTCACCTAATGAAAATAGCAGTGTAAAACTAACTAACTTAATTTTATAGTCATTTTGATATAAGTTATGTGTATTAAGTAATAGTTTGTTAATTTACATTATCATATTGTATATAGAAGTGTAATGACTATGAGAATACAATTTATAAGTGTTGCTAAACTGTTCAAAAAGTCAAACAAATATTTGATAATCATATTAATTTCGATTCAAAATTTTTTAATTAAAGTTCAACAATTAACAACTGAATATTTATTATGTTAAAATAAAGTAAAATATACTGTATGTACAAAAATAAAAAATGCCAATCAAAAACGTTAGAATAAATTTAAATAATTAAAAAGTCTAACCTTTTGTGTTAAATACAAATATTTCTAACAAATTGTTTCAATAAAAAGAAATCGTTTAACTTTTCATCAGAATAAACTTGCTTAAAATTAATAATATTATAGCGTAAATTAAGTTATAAACATTAACTTGAAATACCTAGCTAGAAATTTTTACGTTATAAAACATAAAAGTCTGTTTAAAAGTTTAAACTAGAGTTGAATTATACTTAGCATTGATGTTGTTTGTAAAACAAAACTGTTTAAAACAAAACATTTAAGATAGTAGAAATTTCACCTAAAACAAAATTAAATAAAATGTATATTACAAAAATACGACAGTAAACGACAACAATAATACTAAAAATTATTTGTTTTAAGACAAATTTGGACGGAAAAAGACTTAGTTCATAATGTATTTTTTAAAACAGTTGAATAAAACCTTAATATTCATAAAGAAATATATAAAAATAAAGCTTAATATTTAAAACAATTTAGTTTAATTTCAAATTTATATAAAATCATGCAAAATATACTAAGTGAAGTGGAATATTCAATCATTTTTATTATTATTCGAATATACTTTTCAATTTTTATAACTAAATGAATGATTTCGAACACTACTATCAAAAAACGTTGAAACTTTTTGTAGTTTTCTTATTTACTTTAACGTATTTCATTAATTAATTTGAAAGTCATATATTACTTACATTAAACATAAGTTCCTTAAAAGAAGTAAGAAAATTTTGAATAAGAAGTAGTTTTAAACAAGTTATAAACTTTCATTAAATACGTTTTGAAAAAATATGCATACTGTCTAATACTTTCTATTTTAAAACAAAAACATTTATAAGATTTTATTCGTTTGCATAAAGTGTCTTTAAAAAATTTTTTTTATTGAGTAAGCATTTTTGTTAATATTTTTCGCTTTTACTGCCCTCATAATCTTTGTGTATTTTTATCACTATGTTTATTAAAGGAATAATATAAGTACACATCTGTTATAATAAACTTAAAACAGCTTTAATATAGCTTTTATTTTTTTTCACATGTAATCATATGGTTTGTTAATTCAAGGTTCAAGAACAGATATAAATCTAATAATTTATGCTGTAGAAAGTTAAGTTTTTGTTACTAAGTATTTTATAGCATTTAAAACTATGCTGTTCTGTGAATAAAAGTTTAAAGTATTTAGATACTTTTAAGGTTTACTTTTAAACATTCAAAATAGTACTTTAGAAATAAAGATATATGTAGAAAAACGTTTTTCACACAAAACTTAATAAATATTATTTTACGAATTAACGGCTAATGTTTTTGTAAATGCTTAATCTAAAACATTATACAAATAGCTCAAACATAACTTACTTTTATAATAAAAACTTTTATTGATAACTTCTTTCATCTACTAAACACAAAATTAAAAGGTATATTTTTTTAAACAAAATTTTAAATTATTATTTTATTCGAGTTTATTAATTATTTATTTACTTCTTCTTATATTTATGCGTAAGACTAAGTTTTATAAACTATCTAATAAAGCTGTTACAATTTTTAAAAATAATAAAAGTTTGTTTGGTGATAAATTTTAAGAAATGATATAAGTTTTTAGACATTAAGTAGTATAACTTTATTATAATAATAGTAAGTTTAAACATTTTTAATTTACTTTATATTTAAAACTATTACGACTGTATTTTCCAATAAAAACAGTTAAAAAATATATTTCAAAACAGTAAATAGATGATTATGAATATAGTAATATTTTGTTTAACTTAAGTCGGCATAACATTCTAGAAGTTTTTGCTTTTTGCTAGTTACATTACATAACTAATTACCAACACTCAAAAACGACGTGGACTCTTTTCTACATGAAGAAATTTACTTTTTTTGACTTTCAAGCAATCTTTTGTCAAAACAGCCAAAAATAGAGCTGGAACAATAAAAAATGTTAAAAGACACTTCTAGTAGATAAATAGTAATGATTCCTTAATTGCACTTACTGATTTTAAAACAATTCTGACTTTTATTAATTTAATATAAATTTTAAAAATATTTTCTTACACTCTAAAACATTTTGTTTATATCTATTAGTCTATTGAAATGGAACTCAAAGTATTTGGTCCTAGGTCCTTTTTGCACGAAAAACCTTTTTGTTATCAAGTCAGACATCTTTTAAACACGTTCTTAAGTTTTGTCCAGTGTAGCGAAAGTTAACTGTAAATTATATTTATCAAAGGTTAAAATCATCTCATATTAGATAATATTTTGATTTAGTTACTTTTATTACTAGTAATTTTAATTTATATAGCATACGGGTAAATTTTAAGTTAAACTATTCTTAACAGTTAATTTTATTTTTGTAGCTTTTTTATCAACAAAAACAAGCAAAATATGAGTCTCACAAATAACACAGGGTCTATTTTCATTCAATGTCTGCTTGAACAAAGTAAATTTACAAACTTATATATTTTTTAAAAGAAACGATTTAGTTAAATTTTAAACAAATGTTTTTTTTAATGGATAACTGGAGGTATATAACTAGAAAATAATTGTACTTATTTGATTTTAAAATCTAGAATAATTCTAGGAAATAAAGTATTTATCAAAAACTTTTTAATAGATAGTTCTATTTTAAGGTATAGTTTATTTACAACTTATTGATATCACTTAAATAAACAAAAAACTAGTTATTTGTGGTTAAGGTTATTTATAACTTCCTTTAAACTATAAAACATTATTTTTTAAAGTTATTACCAAACGTTGTTTTGATTAGATAGTATTCAGGATAACTTTGAAAAACTTAAACCAAATTAACTCTTATATTTTTATATTTAAAACACTTAACTTATGTACAAATACCTTTAACTGATTATACAAATGGAATCTATCAATTAGTTAACATTGTTTCAAATTTATGAAAACAGCTAATTTCAGTTTTTTAATAATATTTTATATTAAACATATTTTGTTTCGTCTAAAGTTTTCAAAAAAAAAAAAGCAATTTTCGCGCTGTCAGCGATTCATTGTGACGTAATAACAACTACATTAAATACAACTGAATGTTTAATAATGTGAAGATAATTTTTTGTCTAAAATGTTTACTTTTCGAACTTTAATATATTTTCCTAAACCCATGATTTATTTGAAAATTTTTATCTTATATTATTTAAATTAATCTTGTTTAAACACAAATAATGCTCTTTGTTGCTTTATTTTACAAAACTAAAAACTTAAAAGGTTACTGTATAAAACTAAACCCTTAGAAATGTTTATTAATAAATTTGAAATAAATTAATACTTAAGTTAATGTTTAAATTCTTACCGACAAAATGTTTACGGTAATTTATAAAGCTGCAGTACAGTTTAAAAAGCACTTAAAAATCATTTTGAAAGAGTATAATTCTTTAACATTAAATGACTAAAATTTGTAAAACATTACTTATTGTCATGATAAAAAGTAATCTTTTAAAAAAAATCTGATAACTAAGTTTTATCTTATAAGGATTGTCTATTTGTATATTAGTTTTCATTTTTAATTATCTTTTTACTCATGGCTTAAATAACTAGCTTATGTGTCAAATACTTGTAAACTTTGAATATTTATAAATCAGTTAAAATTTTTCACATACTTAACATTAACTATTGTAGTAAAGTAATATTTATGATTTAAGATGTCGGAAACAAAGAACAAAACTTCAATGAAATTAAGTAAGTTTAATTAGTATGTTGTTAACTGAAGTTTTAAAAAGTATAATTAGTTTTATGTTTTTAACATAGTTTGAAAACTATATAGAAGTTAAATGACATATAAGTTTTATAGCCTACTGCTTAGTATATTTATTTAAAAATAACAACTTTTATTTAGTTTTGAAGCAACTAGCTATATTTACTTTGTTTTTCTTATTTAGAAGTTGTAAGGTAATTAAAATTCATAAGATTTTTAATTGTTTTGTTTTTATAACAAATTTTAAATAAAAAAAAAATATTTAGTATTTGTTTAGATTATTCTTTTTTTGAATACTTTTTTTTTATAACTTTAAAAAAAAAAATTAAAAACTATTTCACAATTTAATTTTCTAACTTATAACAGTTTTAACTTTTAAGTTATTTTGTATACTGATTAAATTTACGTTTAATTTACAGCTTTTTATATTAGAATAAATTTTTTAGTAAAAACTTTAGAAATAGTTTTTTACTGTTAACACAAAAAAAACTAAAAATAGAAAAGCAGTAAACATATAAAATATATTAGAAAAAAAAATTCAAAAATCAAAACTTAACAAAATGCAGTTTTAAGTTTATTATATTTTTTACTTAAGCGTATACTCAGCATGTTTAATAAATATCTTTTTTGTTATCTTAATATAAGTTAAAATGAACTTATTTTACTAATTATTAAATGCAACACAACATTTTTTAATTTAAACAAAGGAGTTTTAAAAATTATAAAGCTATAAAATAATAAATATCATTTAGGAAATCAATAAGATACTTAGTTGTAATAACAAACTGTAGTATAAACATAAATACCAATATGTTTATTAATTAAACTTCTATCAACAGTTAGATATTAAGTAAACAGTTTACAAGGTACGAAAACCAATTTATTAGAGTGGTTTATTAAACTGTTAAAAACGATGTTTAAGTCAAGCTTAGAGTTAGTTAAGAGTTGTATCAATAATATAACATAAAAATAGAACGACTAACAAACTAAACGGTTTATGTTGAAGGCAGTAAAGTAACTTATAGAAAAAACAAACTTTTATATTTGTATTTATAAAATAAAATAAAATTAATGTTAACTAAGAATGTTTGCTTAGTTTTTAAAGACGATTTTAAGCTTTTAAAAATAAATAAAAAGCCCAAGCAAATAAATATTTAAGTTAGTATATAGATTTATTAAAAAATTTTAAAACATTTTAAATCTTTTTCCAAGTCTTATATCACACAACGTTATCTTTTTATTTTTGCCAATGCAGATAGCTTTAGCAGTTGATTTATGGACAAGTTTTCCTTCATTATTTAAATAAAATTTGTTTTTATCGTTTTTAATCGAATTTTCGTCATATTTAATCATCTTGAGCACTTTTTTTTCTAACACTAAAATCTTGCAACTTTTTTGAAAACCGAGCATAAAATGCCCATCAAAAAACATGATTTTAGTCCACTCAAACGGCTTGGGCTTCTCTCTAAGAGTGCGATGTAAGAAATCTTTAGTCGATTCAAACTGTATTGTTACAGATCCTTTTGCTACGTTCGTCATATCATCAATTTTGCAGGAGCTGGTTTTTGTTATTCCAAGTAGAAATATAATGTATGCAATCGAAATAACAGTTTTTGAAGTTTTATTTGTAAACATATTTCTGGGCATCAGATTCTTGTAGAAGTTATTTTAAATAACTGTATAAATATAGTTTCATGTTAGTCGACTCTTAATTAAGTTGTATTTTGTGTTTTAAAACATAAAATGTTCACAAAAACTTAAATGAATATTATAAGTTTAATATTTATACTTCTTACATAAGTCTGTTAGGTTTAAAAGCTATTAAATATAACAATCAAAAACATACAAATAAGTATTTATAAGATTAATATAAATGTTTTCTAAATATCTTATTTTTATACTAATTTGAAATATATTAACTAAAATATTAAATTTGAAAACTGAATATTCATTCTAAAAACGTTTTTTTATACTTTTGTACAACTTTAATGAAAACTACTAATATTTTTTTTTAAATTTTAAACATTTTATAGACTGTTGACAAAGTATATAAAAAATTTTTTTTTAATAGTGTTTTAACGTTAAATAGATATATTTACTTTAACTACCAACTTTTAATTTAAACAAATATACTAAGTTTTTTCTATATTAAAAGGTTATTGTAAGCTAAACTTTTATATAACAAAAATATTTTTTAGTACATTAGATCCTTGGACAAATTTCTTTGAGCACTTTTTTTGTCACTCAAAAAAACTTAAAGTCCTACATCTTTTAAGTTTTAAGTATATTACAAACTTCTAAATCTTGTTTTACTTTTTAGCGGTCCAGAATAATTTTAAATTCTGAAATTTAAATATCAACAAAATTATGCACTCTTCAAAGCTCGGTAGTAAATAATTTAGTTTTAGAATAATGACTTGTGATATATAAAATATGTAATTTAAAAAAAAAAATCTAGTAAGCAAATTATTTTATTATAAGTCTTTATTTTTATTATTTTAGGTGTAACAACGAACGCGTGATATGACTTATATAATCAGTACAGAAAACGATATTGATATTTTACTTTTTGTAGAGTAACATTGCGTTTTTGATGTTTATTTCTTACCAAAAAGTTTATATTAGCCTCGTATAAAACTTAAAAGTTTCTATGATATAATTTATTTATTTTTTTAAATAATTTTATTCAATTGTATATTGCTTTGTTTATTAAACAAAACTAAATATTTACTTGAAATTAGCTGCTTGTAATTATGATATATAAAATTACTATTTTGTGATACTAAGATACTTAAATGTAGTATATTTTCAGATAAAAATTTTTGGTTTTTGTAACTTTGATCACTTTGTTACTTATCATTATAACAAATAAAAAAAATAAATCAGTTAAAGCTACTATAAACTGTCTTTTTTTATAAAGAATTTCTGTCTACTATCTGCATTTTAAATAGTTGGAATTTTATTATCATTTAGACTCTTATATAGAAAACTATCTTGTGAGAAAATAAAATTATTTTTAAAATGTTGAAAATAACCCCATTAGTCATATTCACGCTTTTTGAATTACGTTAACGTTGACGAATTATATTCTTAAAATAACTGATATTACGTTAACTTATTTCTAAAAATATTAAACTTTAAGTTATTTATAAAGATCTTTTGATAATAGAGTCGCAAATAAATAATTTAAAAATATTCTCAATAAAATTTCATGTAGTTATAATACCAATGAGATTGTTTTAATTTTTAGTTTAAGATGTATAGTTGCAGTTACTATCAACATTACTACAAAAATTACAAAAATAAATAGTTTTTTTAAATACATTGAAGCACGTGTTAACTCTTTCTTGTTTTTTAATATTTAAAAATCCTAAATTGAAAGTAAAAATTCATATTAATAGCATAAAATTCGAAAAAAACTTTAATTTGTGAATCATATTAGAAACAAAATTTATCAATTTATTACGGTTGATGATAATGATTAACATTTGTTTTTGATAAACTAATTTTTTAAATTTTTTATTATCTAAAATTAAAAAAGTCAAAATGTTTAAAATTTACTTAACTACATGAATATTATAAGCATATTGTTTGAAAACATTTGTTGTGAATTAAGTGTCAGATTACGATAAACATTTTTTATCTTTTGAATAGTTAAAGGGCTTAAGTTTAACAACCATTTTAGCTTAATCTAGATAACCTACTTACTCTATAAATTTTTATTTTACTTATTTTGTTGTTTTAATTAAAACGGTCAACACTTTATGTTTGAAATCGAGAAAAATATATTACAGAAATGTATAGTTATATGTGGATCTTCAGATATAAAAATATCAATTAAGGCATAAAATGGGCTACATAACAATGCAAAAGTTTAATTTATTAAAATGAGTGAAAATCTTTTACATTAAAGTTAATAGAATTAAAAAGTAGATCCAAATCTTTATACAAAAAAACAGAAAGACAGTACATGTGTAATAACAAAAAACATTTTTTACCATTTTACAAAAACTTTCAATAAAAATAGCAGCCTTTTAGCTAAATACAAAACCGTACAGTAAAATTGAGAAGTAATTACCAAATTTTATATAAAGATTACTAAACTCGCATTTAATTATTGTAAATTTGTTTTTTAAATACATTTCTATGTTTTTGTCAAAATGCTACCAACTATTAATAACTTCCCAAGCCTTAATCAAAAAAACATTAGTTTTCGAACAAAGTTGTATATAATTTTTTATCAAAAATAACTGATTTTTAAGCTAAAAAGTAAATATTTTCGTCAAACAGGTTACTGAACTCCCATCAAACTTTCGGTATAAATTTCGATTTTAATTTAATTATATTCACTGTTTACAGAATCACTTAGAACTTGATATCAAAATTTTAACTTCTGTAAATATGTTTTGTTTTTTTCAATAGTCCTATTATATTGTTCTTTGATTATTTTACTTATTTATATTAGAAATATTAGCATGTTTTTCAATTTTAAAACAATTTAAAATAAAACTGTCAATTATATATACTTTTTTTTATTACCAAACATCCTTTTAAATTAGCTAATTTTTTAACTATGCTGACGTTTTGTTACCGGTAAGTTATAATTTCTCACTGAATCTAAAAGGGATGTTACTTTTATCAAATTAATATAAAATTAAAATTATTTATAATTTTAGTTTTTTAGCGTTTTAACAATTAAAAATTACTTTAATTTTCTACATGACGCAGTTCTAAATAAATTTAGAATATACGTGACTTAAATCTATTTAGATCTAGAAAATGTATTATATGACTCATTAGTACAACTTTTATAATTGCAAAAAAAAAACTTTTTTAAAATTTATGTAATTGTGACAAGTTCTTTAAAATTAATATTCAAAGTGTATAAAAATTTTAGTGGAAAAAGGTTAATTTGTTTTTGATAAGTTGCTTTTAGTTAAAAATATTTATTAAATGTATCGCATTTAATTTATAAGAAAACTTTTTTTATTTAAAAAAATAGTTACAGTACTTCAGTTTTTGCAAAATTTGTACTGTGAAGCTAACTATGACGTAATGAGCAGCCAACTGAGAAAAAATAATTAACAACATAGTTCTTTTTTTTTGAATTTGTGCAAAAAAAAACTTTTTAAACCTTAGGAAAAAAGCTTAATTAATAAATTAAAAAGGTCACCATACTGTTAAAAAAATTGTAACAAATTAAAAAGCAAACTTAGTTTAAAATACTTACAATTATGACAGGTAGTTACAATTGTTATCATACTATTTTATTAACTATTGTAATAATAATGATATCTCAATATTGTGATATTACTTATTTGGTGGTTTTACAAATGTTAATATATAGGTTGTGCAAAATCAAAAGGAAATATATGTATTTAAATACTAAACATTATTTTTACTAGTTTTAAACTTAAAATGAGTTTGTATCTTGCTGACTTTAAAGTTCTTATCACTTGTATTTGATATAGAAACTTTTGCTTTATCTTATGTAATAAACAAAATAAAGAACTTTTAAAAAGTTTGTTGTTTTTAAAGTAAACAAAGACAAGCGAAATTTTTGAAACTAAAATAGAAAGTCTATTATATTTAAACTTGAATTAACACTCATATGATTAAAATTAATCTTTAATAAAAAGAAAAAAAAACATTTTATTTTAAAGTTTAGCAGTAAAAAATTAATGGTTATTTTTTATCAACAAGTTGTGTGGTATTAATGTATTTTTATTTAATGTTATCAATATACATATAGTATAAAGTTGTTATTAATTGAACTATTTAAAAACAAAATATTTAAACAAGTTAACAATATTTTAAATTTAGAAATAAAATATGTTTAAAAAAACAAACCAAAAACGTTTAAAAATGAAAATAAATTTTTTATGTAAACAAAAATAGTTTTTATATTATTTTGTGTCGTTCTTAAAAAAGTTATTATATCAATATCAAAAATTTTAATGTAGATTTTAACATATTAGCATGTAAATCAATTTAAAATCGACATAATTATTATGAAATGGTATAATTAAAATAGACAAACATTAAGACATTCCAATTTCTTCTTTATTTACAAGGTTTCAAGCAATTATTTAATAAGACTGTATTTCAGTTTTTCTAAATAGTTATTATGGCCGCTCTTAATCGTTTGTTGCTTAATGTATACCCCTAAAACGTTATGAAATTATTCCTAGACGTCTCTAGTTTAAGGTGTTGAAATAGGCAACCGTATTTTAAATTTTGGATAACTTGGTCAAACCAGATTTGTTGAAAGTTGTGAAAGAAACTTATTACACCTTTGCAGTTACTTTATTTAATATATTGAACAATCTTTTTAACTTAATCATAAATCTATTAGAAACCGAAAATTATTTTAAAAACATTTATTAAAGTTGATTTAACCAGTAAAAACAGTTCCTAAAATATAGCTTTATTCAAAAAATTTTGTCGAATGAGATGTAAAAGCTTTTTTATTTCAAAATAGCTCAACTGCAGACGTTTCTTCCTTCTTAAATTCTTTTAAGTTATCCAAATCGTTGTGTTATCAGGCTTATTGTGACATAATAAGCACAAAAGCGTTTAAAAAGTAGTTTCGTAATAAAACTTAAAAAAGTCAAAATAAAAACATTTACAACTGCATCCTATCACTATATTTTATAATTCTATCTTGTAAACGAGACATAATTACTCTAGTATTAATGTTTTAAAAAATCTTTAAACTTTTTAATTAAATATGTTATACACATTACTATACAAGGTTTTAAAACTGAAATCAAATTTTTTTCTGCCATTTGCCGTGATAATTATAAAAGTTTTTATAAGGTTTTAATATTCAATAATGTAAACTATGTATATTATATTTTTAGATTAGTTTTATGTTAAACTGTATAAGCTTTATAAGTTGTGCCTATTTTATAATAATAACATGTTTTACTTACTTTTACAGAGATTTTACCTGTAAACTTAATGTGTTGAATATTTGGTTTACAATCACAGTGAGGTTTTAACTTTTAAAGTAAAAACACAAAACGTTAATCACTATTAAAAAACAAATACAAGAAAAAGCCTCTTATTTTCTTAAAATACTTTAAAACCACTATATAAACAAAAACATAATTGTATTGTTATTGATTACATATTTTGCATATTTACCTAATGCAAAAACCACTTTATAAGCTCAATGATTGCGTTTTTATTAAATTTTATTAGTTTATAAAACAAGTTTTGACAATATTTAAACTCACTATGTTCAATGTACTACTAATTTTAACTTTTATTTTTACAAAATTAATGCTGAAATATGTTTTATTTTTAATAATTTTAGACCTATTTTTTAGTTTATTGAAGAACAAAAAAAGTCACTAAAGTTTTTTGGGCCTTGTTTTGCACAAAGTCCTTATCAAGTCGCGCAACACAAGAATAAATAAAATATGTCCAAGACAAAGTTTAAAAAATAATAATCAAAAACAATTTATTATCAAATAAATTATTAAGCTGAAACATAATACTAAAAAAGTTTAAACTTTGATGCTAAATATTTCAAAGGCTTAAATAACGAATAAAATACATCTTTAAAAGTGTGTATCATTTAAAGTTTAGGCTTTAAAAACCACTGAAATTTGGTAATAAAAAACAATTAGTTAATTATTTCAAATTTTTTTAAAAACGTTCAATATAACATTTGAAGATTATTTTTGTATTAACCTAAACTATATTACCACGTGAAACTTAAAAGTTTTAAAAAGTTACTCGTTGATATTAATTGAATTTTTTATAGAATTTAAATAACATTATTTAGAACCTAAATAGTTTTATAAAATACTTTTAAAGTTTTATTCCTATAAAAGTACACGTAGTTTAATACAGATTTTTTCTTAAACATTACTGCTATAAAAACAGAAAAGAAACTTTGATAATAGTATTAATAATTGTGTTTTGTTAATTTTTCCAAAAGTCCTATATAATTTTAAGGAATTATAATAATATTTTGTTTATAATATTTTGTTAGCACCGATGTACAGACTAGCAAATACTTTCTATCGGTTTCATTAAAAGATTGTAACTGTTAAAAAGTAACCAGTTAAATATCAAAAACAAATAAAATTTCATAAAATTGCATTAAAGAAAACAACAAAAAAAAAAACTGAATATCTTCACTTTAAAAACTATTTTTTCAGATTTTTTAAAATATATATATAAGATTTTTTGATTTTTTGTATAAATAGATTTATATAGATTAATGCAAATTGTATATTTTATTTGCGACTTGTTCTGGTGGCAAGATGATTTTTTATATAGAAGTTCTAACTTGTATATTATTTAATGTAACATTTTTAATGTTTAAGTATGCAGAAAAAAAATGCATGTTTGGTTTTTAACTTCTACTAATGAAAATCAATATAATTAGTTAAACTTTAAAAGAGAAGAAATTTGAAGTAAATTTTGCTTTTTGCTTTTCATTTTTAACCTTTTAATCAGATAATTTTGCTGTTTACCTTTTAATTGTCTTGTTTTTCAATAATACCGATAAAATATAAACATCTGCTCAATAAAGGCATAATAAGGTTTATTAACAGTAGTTTTCATTTGATCAACTTGTGATATCACATGCTTTGCTAAGTATAAAAGTGTTTGTTTATAAGAAGTATCATTTAGTTTCGTTTGTACTCTTCAAAAAGTAAATATGTTGCTACAAAATTTTCAGGAAATTTTACTAAAGGAGTTTGAAATCAAGTCGCGCAGCACAAGAGTAGACAAAATACATCCAAGGCAAGGTATTAAAAACAAAAACAATTAGTTTAATAAATGTTATTATCAAAATTTTTTTATTAAGTTCAAACATAATACTATAAAAGTCTAAACTTATATGTTAAAAATTTTAGATGCTTAAATAATGAATAAAATGCTTCTTTTAAAAAGTTTTATGTATCCTTTACAGTTTAGACTTAAAAAAGCACTGAAATTTTGTAATAAATAACAATAAGTTAGTTTTTCTAAGTTTTTCTAAAAACGTTCAATAAAATATTTGAACTTTTTTTTTGTATTAACATAAACTTTATCACCATGTGAAAATTTCAAGTTTTAAAATGTAACGTATTAACACTAATTGAATTTTTTTATTTCATTATATAACTTAAATATAATTATCTAGAACTTAATAAGTTCAATTACTTATTTTTAAACATTATTTATAAAAAATTAAATTTATTATAAAACAGTGTTTTATTAAAAACATTACTACCTGAAAAACCGAAAAGAAACTTTCATGATAATATTAATAGTTGTGTTTTGTTAGTTTTTCCAAAATTCGTATAATTATTTTCAGTAAAAAATATGTAGTTTATCATTTCAATATTTTTTCACAGTTTTTAGCACCGATGTATAGATTGGCAAATACTTTCTAAATTGTTTCATTAAAAGATTAATAATGTTAAAAAGTAAACAATTAAATATTAAAATCAGTTTAAAGTTCATATAAATACATTAAAGAAAACAACAAATGAAGCTGACTGTTTCCATATGGTATACAGTCTATTATAATTGATAACAATAATAATTTTACATTTAAAACAATGTTTTCAGATTCTTTTAAACAAATGTAGGATTTTTTGATTTATAGAAGTTCCAGATTGTAAACTATTTAATGTATAATGTTTAAGTTTGCCAAAAAAAATAGTTTTCATGTTTGGTTTATAACAGCTAATTAAATAAAAACCAATGACATTAGTTGAACTTTTAAAGATAAGCAAAAAAAAATATTGCTATTTAATTTTTACATATCAATCTGATAATTTTGCTTTGAACTTTTTATTGTCTTGTTTTGCAATAATACCGATGAAATATAAACATCTGTTCAATAAAGGCATAATAAAATGTATTAACAGTAATCTTCAGATGATCAACTTGTGATATCACATGCTTTGCTCAGTATAAAAGTGTTTGTTTATAACAGGGGTCGGCAAACTGCGGCCCGCAGGCCAATTGCAGCCCGCAAAGGGTAAATCTGCGGCCCGCGAGGACGTCATTTTTTTGAATGGAATGCGGCCCGCGAAAGAAAATTTTGTGGCCCGCGAGTATGTAATTGTGGCCCGCTAAGCAAAATATATTTTAAATTAAACTTTTTCGATAATTCTATTTAATTTGAGTAGTTTGGTTTTAAGTCTCTGTATAATATTTAAAAATATAAAGAAGAAATTACTGCTTTAGTTTAAAAATGTGAAAAAGATAGATTAGCATTCTAACAGGATATTCTTCTCAGTTTCATAAAAACTTCTTTTTTACAACAGCAAGTAATTATCTTAAAAAAGAGTGTAAAGAGTGCTTGGATTTAATAAGTTAAATATATAATACCTATTTAAAAAAAAACTAATTGCAAGTGTTTTCCATTGTATACAAAAGTAATGCACAGTATTAACTAAAATGTCATTTCTTTATAGCTTAGATATTCTTTTTCAATACTTTTATACCTAAATTTCCTTTATAGATTTTTTATTTGTAAATGTTACATTTTACTGTAAAAACATTAAACATAACATAGTAATAAGATATAAGGTCTAATTGATCTTTGTTTTGACACATTTAATTTGTTAAGTTTTCTTTGCTTCTTTAATTAATTTCTATGCACACCAACTTAAAAAAATGCTCATAATTTAAACCCCTTTTTATTTAATACTTTAGTAACTAAAGTATTAAATAAACTTGATAAGAAATGTCATTTACTTTTGTTTGTACTCTTTAAAAAGTAAAAATGTTGCTACAAAATTTTAAAGAAATTTTACTAAAAGAGTTTGAAATATTTATTAAACCTGTTTCGTGTTACAGTTTAAGCGATTTAATGTTTTTAGTAGAGTAGTTGATAATTAGTTTTGTTGAAATTATGCTTAAAAGCAAAAGGTCTCTTTTTAGATTAAATATAAATCATAAACAGAAATAAATCTACAAGACATAGATTAAATTAATTAAGTGTTTATACGCAAATAATATTTCGCTTCTTTATAAATATGTCAAAAACATTTAATTCAATAAAATGTTTTGAAATAATAACTGAAACCATGTTACGCGTTATTTGAATTTTTAATGTTGTAACAGATAATAAACTATGGCGTAATTTATAAGTTTAACGACAGTAGTTATTAAGAATTATGTAGGTATAAAATACTAAAGCTATTATAAAAGAACCATATATTATTAAAAACCAATGTAAACAAACTTAATATTTAAAAAATAAATTTTTCAAAGTTTATTTTAATAGTTTTTTTTTTAAATACAACATCTACGACGAAGACAACCAACTACGAGTTTGTGAATAATGCAGTTTTCTATGAGCGGAAATTTTAAAGATGAGAAGACAACATTCCGAGGAGTACCTTGTCCTTATTGTGGAAATTATGATTGTAAAAAAATAATGTTTTAATATCAAATAAGGTAAACTATGTAAACTGTATTTTTAAACTATTTTTTTTTGTCAAACTACATAAGCTTTATAAGTTGTGCACAATTTATTATAATAACATTTCCTGTTTACTTTAACAAGACTTCTATTTGTAAACTTAATATGACAACATTCCGAGGTATACCTTGTCCTTATTGTGGAAACTATGATTGTAAAAATTCATATTGCCAAGGCTAAACTATAAAAATAATTAGCTTTAAATTTTTATATTTTAAAGTATTAATATATTTTGAAAGTTTACTGATTTCTTATTATTTGTACTTCTTTTATTTTTTTCCTTCCATAATTCAATTGATATAGTTTAAACTCAAAATAAGTATCTAATTTAATAAAAATTATATAATTAAATTGAATATTTTTTCTTTATCATAAAATAAAAACCTACAAGTGTATATAGTTTTAAATACTTTAAAAAAAGCGATATATATATATATATATGTTTATATATAAGTATATATATATAAGTATATAATATTGTTAGGAAATTGTTTAATTTGTATGTATGTTAAAAAACAAGATATCAAAATATTTTGAGTTACTTCAAAAATCTTTCGTGAAACTTTGTTATGCTTCAACTAGTAGTTAAAAATTGAGTTTAGTTAAATTAAATAAAAAAATTTTTTAGATAATAGTTTTGGAGTTTTAGAGCTTGTTGGAAACTATTAAATTTTACTACTTGAAATTACCATTAAATGCAACTTTAGTTTTACCAAATTTTAGGAAAATTTTGAATAAATATTTTAAAACAAAATAAATAAAATAGATATCCATGTTTAACTTTTAATACGTTAAATTTTAACGAGTAGAGTTTTTAATAAGCTACTTTAATTAAACGATTAACCAAAATTTTGGATACAACATACCTTAAAGTTTTAAAATAAGAAGATATGTTATAATTTTAAAACAAGCAAACAAAATTTTATTTATAAACAAAATATATGAATAAGTAAAGTAATATTGTTAAAGAAAAAGATTTTATAATTTCAAGTTTATGTAAGTCATGTGCTTTAAAGTTCACTGTGACGTAACAAGAAACGAATAAACGGCTTTTATTTTTCTGAGAACAAATTTAAGTGAGCTTTATATTTGGTTTGACGTTGACAAAAGTTGAATCTGTTAAATATTTATCTCTTGAAGAAGACAAGCTTTAAAAATAGATTTCTACTTAATAAGAAAAAAGTTATTGTAATAGTTCAGTTTACTATTTAAAACTAAAATTTACAAGTAATTTTAATACTATCTCTATAAAATACAATAAAATATTTAAACATAAAGTTACTTATTTGTTCGTGATAAACTATTGTTTATCTTACTAACAGTTTGCAGTAGTAATTATATTTTGTAAATAATATTTTAATTTTGTATAAAAAAAAATAATTTTCAAAAAAAGACACATGAGTAGCTTCAAAAGCAAGATTTGTTACCTAACTAAGTAGTTTTATTTTACTTTAAGTTATATTTTCAACATAGTTTTGTTTATTTCATTTTTGTTTTTAACTTTTCAAATTTGTTTAAATTGTTGCTAATCTTCCTGTGATGTTAAGTGTTAAAGTGCTAAAAATTCAATTTCTAAAAATGTTTAGTTAAGTAAAATAAAACATAATTAAAAAAGCTCTTTTGATTAATTTTTTTATTTTTTATCTTAAAAAACAAATTTATATTATTAAATATAAAAATCAACTTTTTTTTCAAAACTGTAAAAAAAAAATGTAAATGTTAAAAAAACCTTAAAGTGTTACTGTTTTAATAAAACTTCAAAAAACGTTAAATATTAATAATATCAATAATTTACAATATAAATAAATAAAAAGCAAACCAAAACTTTGAAGCTATTTTCAGTATTAATTTTATGGATTAAACAGTTTCAAGTTTTAATTATCTAGCTTAAATATAAATCTTCCTAGTTTGTTTAAAGTATGAAATATTTAACTTTTTTTTATTTAATTTGTTATTCTACTTGTAAACTTAAAATGACTTTCATTTTGTCATTTATCTGCATTGAGTTATTTACTTAATGAACATATTTGATAAATTATCTAGTACTAGTTTAAAAATTACGATAAATGTTACTTATATTCTAAAATCAAAATAGTTTAACAACTATGCAAGAATTTAAACATAAACAAGAAGATCAAGCACTGTATATTTAAAAAAAATCTTTTTTTGAAATACCTAGTGTGAAAATTAAACTTAATTAATATTGTATCTTTTAATTCATTATTTAAATTATATAAATAAATATTACATAAATGTTAGTCTTGAAGCAAAATTATTGAACATATTATAAGCTTAAAGTTTGATAATCACTACTACTACTACTGCTTTTATTCTAATAATATAATTCGCAAGTATTTTTACAAAAACTAATACTTAAAATATACAATTATTGAGTAACTTCATTTTAGTTTTACTAGCTTTTATGTTAAAATCTTAGTTTTTTTTACTATAAAATAAAATTAACATGTTTATTCGTTTCGTTTTTATTAGTTTTTACATAATTTTAATATTAGAATATGCATTTTTATTTATTTTAGTTATATTTTTTGTTGATTTATTGTATTTATAAAGAAAGCACTAAATTTGTATCTACCATTACAAAAAGTATATAAAATAGTCTTTATTTAATTAAAGAAATTTAGTTACTCTTAATTTATAATGAGTGATTTAGATAGATTATTAAACGTATAATTAAAAAATTGATGAATAGTTTAATATGCGTGTAAATACATAATTTATCTAAAATATTAGCATATTTTAACTCTTTAAATTATAATATAACATTTTTAAAGTATAAAATTTAACTAGCTTCAAAGTGTTAAAATCTTAATATATTCATATTATATGTTTAACTTAAAAAACGACTACTAACTTAAGTCTTCTTTAAAACTTAAACTATGATTACTTAATAATCTTAATAAAAAAATAGTTTTAGTACTTAAATAATAAAGTATTCATTTTTATGAGTTTTACAACTCATTTAAAAACTGAATAAGCTTTTTTAATTATTCAAAAAAAATTCATTAAATAAAATATTATATAGGTACTCTAATGCGAAGGCAGGTGTTGTGTGTAAATATATGACGTCACTAGAATACTTGAAAATAAAATGATAATGTTTGAAAGTATTACTTTTACAAAAAAATGCGAGTAAAAAAGCACGATAAAATTTAAAAAAGGCTTTATTATTGTTTAAATTAATTTTAAGAACATATCCTTGTCACTTAAAATACATTAAAACTTTCAATTTCTTCTTCTTAAATTAGAAGAATCTTAATTTCTAAGTTGAACTTATAATTAAAGTCGTTTTTAAAATTGAAAATATCCTATCAATTTTTATTTTATAGTACTATTTTAAAATATTAATAACAGTTTCTTAAAATATATTTTTTCTTAATACTACATCATTACGTTTCAATTGTTAATTCTGATATATCAAGAATTGAAAACCAAAACCATTCTTCAAGTACAGGTTTATTTTAATTAGCTATAGCAATTTAATTTACAACAAAAACTCTTAAAACTTAATAAAAAAGTATTTAGTAATAGAAAATAATTTCAAAATGACTAATTGGCTGTGAATCATTAGAAATTAAATGGTTATGGTTTGTTGAATGCAAAAGCACAACATAAAATATCATGTAAAGAGATTAAAACTTAAAAAAAAATTAAAAAGTAAGAACTTACAATAAAATTTTTCAATGAAATATGAAAATAAGTAGTCTGATTCAAGTATTACTAAATCCAAAACATGTATATAATTACTATCACTTTAAGTTCTATTTTTGTTTAAGTTTTCTTAATTTAATAGTTTTATTAACTAACAGAGGTAAAGTTTTAATACAAAAGTGTGAATATTAATGCACGCATCTTGGAATTAAGCATGTAAATGCGTGGTTAACTTATTTTAGCAACGTTTTTTTATTAAAAAACCGCTTTGAAAAAACAGCTTATGAACAATGAATAAAAAACTCTAGATCTGAGGATAGTAAAATACTTATGAAAAATATAAAAACTTAACTAGCTAATTAGATGTAAAAGTAAGTAAATAAATTTACAAAAGTTCACACTATCTTGTAAAAGTATAAGTAACGCATGATTACTTAAAAACAACAATCAAACTTAACATAAACTACCATGTAAAGAAAATAAAACTTAAGAAAATTTATAAAATAACAACTGACAACTAAATTTTTTGATAAAATAGGAAAATAAAACTAAAAACGAAGCTTGTTGATAATTATTATCACTTCAAATTCTTTTTTTGTTAAATTATTAGTTGATTTTAACAGTTTTATTAACAAACAGAGGTATAGTTTCAATACACAAATGTGAATATTAATGCAAGCACCCTTAGAATTAAACATCTTATTACGAGCTAAACTTATTTTTGCAACGTTTTTTTTTGTAAACTTCGCTTTGAAAAACTAGCTTAATAGCAATAAATAAAAACTTTAAATATAAAAATGAAAAAACACGTGAAAAAAATAATAAAACCTATCTTGCGAACTAGGTGTTAAAAAAAGTAAATACATTATACTTTATAAGCATAAGTAACGTATAATTACTTAAATATTCTTATCAAACTTTGTTTTATCAATTCATCAGACCAACCATTTTTATTGAGTATGTATTTTGTTACACATTAAACTTTAATTTATTTAGTGTGCAAATTCAAAAAAATAAATGTCAGATTCAGTTTTATTTATATATAAATAAATTATATAAAAAAAACTTTTGTGTTAGAAAATTTAGTAGTGAAGCAAATTACATTAATAACGCTAGAGATAAGATATTGATGAATATAAAAACACTTAATATATCAAAACAGTAGAATATTTTTTGTAACCTTATGTTTTAATTTTACAATTAAAACTCGGTTATTTCGTTAAAGTTATTTTTAAGCATGGAAGAACACAAGCCTTGACAGTTTCTGCTTGATTTTTAGAACGCAACAAAATTTAAATTTCATAATTGTCGATCAAATTGATCTATAAAATACGTACTCAGATTTATGAGTATTAAAACCCATAAAAATTGCTTTTTGTGTTTAAAAAAAAAGTTAAAATTTTTAAATCTTTTTATTTAGATATTCTTGTGCGAAGTAGAATGTTGCGTGTACACTAATTATGTCACTTGAAAACTTTATGCTAAAACTATTTAAAGTTTAATATTTACAAATAAACATACTTATTCATAACAAAAATAATATAATAAAAAATAAATAACTTAAATTAGTTTCTTTTTTTTTTATATTGTATCAATCAATTTTTTTGATTAATTTAAAACTAACAAAAAACTGAAACCTTAGTATAAACTATAAGCAAAACGTGTTCTTTGTCAGCTACTAGTTTAGTTACTTGCATTAAACTAAAAACATTTTAATTATTAAATTAAAATTTCCTAGTTTTAATTAAGTATTTAACATTTTTTTTATCCAAAAGTAAAATCAAAGAACTATTAAAGGCGTTAAATCGAAAACAAGCTAGTTTTTAATTCGCAACAACTTGTTATAACTTGAAACTAAAACCAAATAACTTCTTTGTACAATGATAATTTAGAAACTCTTTTGTGATATAAAAAGCACATAAAAAGTTTAAATTAGTTTAGCTCTAAAGCATAACTAAAAACACCTATTTTTTAACGAAAAAATTGCATAAAACGATTTCAAACTTTATTAGTTCATTTACTTTTTTTATGTTTACTTACACTTTTTGATACAATTAGTTAAGGTATATTATAACAATGAATGTGAATTGATTTTTTATTTAAACTTGTTTAGATATGTTATCAAGTTCTAAAATTAAATAACCAAAATAAACACTTGACAATTTGTAGACTAAAAGATAACAAAACAATTAACTTTAATAATTGAGAAAAAATTGTGTTAAAACTTTATTTATAAAGTTATTTTTGCTGCACAAGTCTTAGGCATGAACTTTAATTGTTTTAAAACTTTTGTACATTTAAATTAAATAATTGCTTTGATTTATGTTGCATTTCAAATAATTGCTTGCATAAAAAATATCTTGACTAGTTACATGAAGCTCTTTTAGCTATTATGTAGTTATTATTTTTTAAGCCAAATACAATTTCAATTGAAACTTTAACGACAACACTTTATATCATAAGTAAAAATTGTAAGTTAATGATATTATTATCCTGTTTGAAACGTTTTGACAATATAGTTCAGTTATTATTATAATACTTTAAAACGTTATAAGTTTAGAAATTAGTTTTTTTTTATTATTGATTGTTATTGAAAAGCATTCAAACTGAATGTTCCATTCCAGTCAGTGCCTGTTAACAAAGTTTTTTTAACAAAAATTTAAAAAAATGTTTTAAAAATACTTTAAAAAACAATTTTTGTTCAATTTTTATGTTCAAAGAAATTGTTTTAATTTCTACTTACAAAACCGTAACAAAAATTTTTATTATAAAACAGTTTTCAATTATTATGATGTAATGAACTATATTCACCAATTAAAGTACGTGGTACAGTTAAATTTGAAGTAATGAACCTGTAATGATATTAATATTTCATTTTCTTGTTTTGAGGCGGATGTTGTGAACTGTTAAAAGCAGATTTCGTGACGTCCTTCCAGTATTGAAAACAAAACATTTTTTATTGTTAGGAGTTACTTTTGTTTCAGTGCTTATAAAACGGAATTCTACTTGCATTTACTCGCAGTAGCAGTAGCAGTTTAGGCAGTAGCAGTATCATTGGTGTTTGGTAACGCTCGAAATGTTGTATTATAAAATGTCTAAGTTTGAGTCTGAAATACTTCGTTTTCTTTAGTTTAAGATACTTCTTGTTACTTGTATTTAACTGTAGTTTTAGTGAGTGTGTCGTGTGACTATTTTATATTTGTAATAAAACTTTTGTTGACTTTTAAGTGTCTTAGATGTATTTGTCTTATCTAAAAATATCTGTCCCCATTTAATTACCATTAGCAAAAGCGTGTTTATGTATAATATAAATAAAGATGCATTTTAAATATTTTTTTAAACCCAGGTTTCGGTAGCAAGAAATTGCGAATTAATCAAATATACCAAAATAATACACATTTTAATATTTTATCATAATTCGAAAGGTCGCCGTTTTATGCCCCCGAAACCTGGTTGTAATTAAAACATTTAAATTTTATAACTTAATTTAAATAAAATTTTTACGTTTCAGTGAATAGAGCAACCTTTTTTAGTTAAGACAAATAACTATATATGTAGAATGAAAAAACTATTTTTCAATAGCTCGAAGTAATTAATCAATTCTGTTGAAATCCTCCCCTAAAAATTCTTAACTTTTTATTAACCTACTTTAAAAAACATTTATAGTAAAAATAGTATTTAAGCTTCTAACAAATCAAATTGGCTTGGATATATATTGAAAATGAGCATTCTGATTCGTTATAAAAAGTCCAAATTTAATTTTTTTCTATCATGAATATGAAAATTACTTCAGTTTCTATTTATGAGTTTTTTTTCTAAAACTATGTATTTTGTCATGCGGTGTGAAGTCAGCAATGTTTTAAACATTTCAATATTCTTTTTTTGTCCCATTTAAGTTTTAGGTTTTTTTTCGTGTACTGTAAGTATTTTATTCGTTGTTAGAAAAATTAATTTTAAATACTGTTTATGTATAAGACAAATTACTATGTTATTCAAAATTGAGAAGATTTCTTACTTTTTTAAGAGTAAGTTAATATAGAAAAAGAAACTGTTTTAAAATTTATGTCCACATCCTTTTATTGCAAATTTTACAAGAGCGTTTTTCGTTTAAAATATTAAAAAAAAAATTCAAGCTGTGACAGATACTGCTTGATATTTAAAATGCGACCAAAACTATATTTTATTTGACTACTTTAAAATAAACATTAATCCTAGAAATTAATTTAAGATTAAACTTTTTGAACTAATTATGTTTGTAATAGTAATTTTTAGTCCCTTTAAATTAATTTTAAGTATCATTTTAATTTTTTTGGTTTATTTATTTTTATTATTATATATTAAACTTTTCTATATTTATTAATAGTCTTATGTATTTTTACTAAAAAATTAGCTACCATTTGTTATAATTTTGATAAAGTAATAAGAAAACGTGCCAGTCACATTTAATTTCAATGTTTTTGTGATTTTTTTTAAGAAATGATGCATAAAACTAATGCTTTTCCTTAAATTTTGACCCCCTTTTCAGAAAGTTTGTTTTAATTTAAAGTTTTAAATACTTTTAAACAAATATAACGTTAAAACTACTAAAAAAATTAAACATCTAAGTGTTTTTGCAATTGTGTATAATTAATAAGAAGCAATAAAAAAAAATTTAAATATATATTGCGGAACGTTTAAAAAATAATTTATTTCTGGTTAGAAAAAAAATCTAAAACTAATAAAAATGTTTCTATTAGGCTAAAATTTAAAAAATGCGTTATAGTCTAGTGACTTAACAAACATACTAACACAAGCGTTGCAAACATGATTTCGTATGTATTAATGTCATATTATTAAAATTGTATTAAACTTCAAGTTATGCTGACTGTTGTCAGCAAAGTTTTAAAGTAACTGAAAAGTTACATAGATAATGAATTATAATAGTAGTTTTAGTAACAAACTGATTGATCTGTGTGAAGAAAGAGTTTTTAATAAGACAAATAAATATTGTTCAAATCAGTTTGTGAACATTTTAGAAATACCTTATTATATTGACAAAGTAAATGGCAAACTATTTTAATAAATTATTTACTTTTGCAACTATGTTTAACTTAGATAAGCGTATTTTATTTTGGTTGTTAAATAACAATAACAAGTATTTCTATTTTTTTAATTTTTTCACCAGAGTAGTCATTAAATTTTTTGAAATTGCTTTTAGTTTCCAAAAGTTCTTCAATAGACCATATTGTTTTCGTATTTGTTAGAGTAAACCTTTAATCTTTAACAGATTAAACAGCTTAGCAGCTCAATTGAGAGTAAGTATTTCAAAAAACAGTTTTTAAGAAAAACTGTGATTTTGAAATTCTTCAAAATTTATGATAGAGAATACTATAAAAACTTTTGTTTTAATTTTCAAGTTATTATATTTTAAATCACTATTTAGTTTAAAGTTCAGACTTAAATGAGTAATTTACGAATATACGATAATAAATAAATATATATTAATTATAACATTATATTATAGTAAAAAATATATATTTACGAAGGATTACTTTAAGTATATAACTAATAGTGTTTACAATAAATAAAGTTAGTCATACAATTTTTGTATAAATTATTTTTTATTCTATAATTATGTATTATTAATTATTTAACATAATTTTATTGTTTATAGCAGGTTGAGTATTTCTTCACTAAAATATGTAAAAAATGATTAAAAGTTTTTGTTTTAGTTCTAAGTTTTTTTTTCGTTGATATGTTTAAGTTTAGTCATAAATTTATTTTTATTGATAAATAAATAAAACAAATTTGTAAAAATCACAAAAATTTATACTGTTTGAAAACTAATAAACATTTATTTTACAAAATTTCTAAAATCCAATAGTTTTATTCATATTATTATTTTTTTTTATACTAAAAGAATCAATAACTAAAGCTCTGATTGTTAGTTTTTTATTGAACAAAATCGAAAAATTGCTCAAAACTTTTTGGTTCAAAAACCTGCTAGCCAGAATTATAAAGTTCAACAAAATATATAAAGTTTCGTTATCTTTAAATATAAAGTTTTATAAAAGCAAATATCACTAGACTGATTAACCTCTAGAATAGGGGTGGACAACGTTTTCAATCGACGGGCCGGATCCGAAATAATTTAGTCTTTTGCGGGCCGGAGCTTTCGAATTAGTCATTTACCGGATCTAGTTTCCAGATCCAGCCTGGTAATCTCTAACTAGAATCAGATCCGGCCAGATCCTGTTTTATAAAAATTATCAGGATCCTACTGGATACTAGTATTAAATCGAGAACCGGATCAAGTAGGTTTCTAATAATATAGAAGTATTTGATCTTGCCAAAATCTAATTTTATGAACACGTTTGATCACTTTTTTGAATCATTCTTATTCACAAAAAGTTTCTCAAGTCTGACAACTTGAATTGTAGATTGAGACATGTCAGATGTATGTTTATTGTCTAAAATTTACATGGTAATTGACATAGGTAGATATGTAAAACATCAGTCTTGAATAAACACTTTGCTTGGGATAATTTGACACAAGAATATTCTAACTAAGTTTGAAAAATACAAAAGATTAGGACAAAATTGTGTATTTATTAGTACATTTGAAATTAAAAAGCTATTTTTAAATATTTTTTTCAAGTTATACTCTTAAAGTTTTGTATTGTAAAAATATGATACAAAACTATACAAATATTTTGTACTATTGACCCTTTGCGGGCCGGATACTTCTATCGCAGGTCGGTCATTTTCATCTGCGGGCCGGATTCCATTAAAATTTAAAAAACAGTCATGGGCCGGTCATTTTAGCTCTGCGGGCCGTACGTTGCCCACCCCTACTCTGGAATGAAACTAAAACTTAAGTAAATTAAAAGTTATATATTAAGTAATAGGTTTCTATCGTAACTAAAAAATTAACGTTAAAACCATGATTTCATAAAGTTTTGTATTATAAATCACTTAATAATGAAACTAATTAATTACTAATTAATTGATGTAGTTAATTTAACTTCAAAGTATAAACATTGCATAATTACAACGGTAAGTTAAGTAAACAGTTGACCGTTACTTTTAAATTATTTAAGTTTTTAAACTAAAGAGAAAAATTATTTAAGTATAAACACTGAAATTCCGTAAAACTCAAATATAAGTAAGCGAACAAAAATGCTAAAATTTTTGATAATCTGAGTACTATCTGTTTGTAAGTATTTTCATATTTTATAGCATTATCGATTAAAAAATGTTATGTAACGAATTGTATTTGAATATTGATCATTAGTATTACTTTAAAGATAGTCTTAAAAATGTTTTTCGATTGTATTCGAACTTTCATACCTCGTGTTTTGAAATATATATTATGTTTAATAGTTAAAATTTTCAACATTAAAACCTTGTTTTATCAGTGTTTTCACAAGTTTTTTTTTTCGAGACTTTTTAGGATTCTTGATACTGTAAAAACAATCCAAAGTACAAATACTATCTACTCTTTTTTTATTGAAAATAAAACTTAAGTTTAAAAAGATGTTTTTTGTTATTTCAAAAATTCTAGAATAAAACTGTACTCTTACCTCAAACTATCCTTTTAATTGCAACTAATTTGAATATTTTTGACAACTTCAAAAATCCTTGTCATAAAACTGTTGTAAAGCCATAGCACTTGTACAACTATGTTAATAGAAAAATGTTAATTTCAAAGTTGTTATTTTTGTAGAAACTAACTAAAAGCTTACTTTAAAACAATGTTTGATAAAGATTTAAAATGTTGTTTAAATTATAATTATCTCTATACATAATAATCATCTTATAAACATCTAAATTAAAATAATTAGCAATAATTAAATAAAAATTCTTATACACTTCTAAAAGAACACAAAATTACTACTACTAAAAAGTGATAAAATTTTTTATATTTTACAAGCACTGCCTTTTTTTTAATAAAGCTTGTTAACCATAAGTAAAACAATTAGTACGACACCAATGGTACAACAGCTTTAAAAAAGATAATAACATTTGTAAATTATATTAGTGTATTATATAAATGCATACGATTAGAAATGTTTTTAGTGAGATCTAGTTTTAAAAATAATAGTTTTGTAAATAACAATTGTTTGGTATATTTATAGTTAGATTTATTAACTGAAACTTATTTTCTTGATTATTATTATTAAGCCACATAGATTTCAAACAGTACCTTAACAAAATATAAACAAATAGTTATAAAGGTTTGACAAATGAAAAGTGGGACCTTTAACTTAAATTCTAGCTTATCAAGTTAAACATTACTACTGTATACATGAAAATAAATAATACTAAGCTAAAAGCCTTACTAGACAAATGTGTTAAATAATTAAACAGTAAACTTAATATAGAATACTTAAATACTTTTGAAGAATGTAAAAATATTTTTAAACAAGTACCTATATCTCATTTAACTTATATACATAAATTAAATTTTCTATTGTTACCAATATCTAGTTAAACTATGAGTAAATAAACTTCTTTGTCATTTATATACGTTACATTAGTTACCAAAACGGAAAATTCGACCTTCAATTGTTCGGTTGAGTAGTCGAGAAACATAAAGTACAACTATCAAACACTGTTAATTAAATTCAATCTACAGTGTAAAATTTTCGACTAAAGTTTAAAGTTTTAAAATTTGCAAGAAATATCTAGTTTATGATTTATTACTTTTGTTAAATAAAGGCAGTAAACTTAATTTGTCGCAGCAAACGAAATTACAATTAACAATGTATATAAATAAGTAAATGCAGTAGAAGATTAAAGATTATTTCAATATTAAGAGTTTTATATTTAAAAAACCCAGTATTTGTTTTTAAGTAAACTTCAAGTTATTTTTAGAAAATGTAAATTAGATTGTCTATTTGTAATATAAAAGCTCAAAGTCTAATATAAAACATTTATGATTCTTATTAAATTGTTTTGGTGTTAATGTCTTCGACTTAAGTTTTAATGTTTAAAAATTTTGCAATAAAAGTACAGTTTATAAATTAATACAATTGTATTTTAATAAAGGCAGTAAAATTAATTTGCTTACAGCTTAAAAAAAGTTTTTAAATCGAAGCAAACTAACTTGCATTAACAATTAATAAATAATACTAAATGTGATAGATTATTAAAGACAATTTAAAAAACAAAAGTTTTATATTTTATAAAAACAAATTTTTTGCTTTAAGTAATGGCTTATAGTTTTTAAAGAACCAGAGATTGTCTACTTGATGGTTAACTGCAAAAAAACTTGGGAAACATTAGGTTGAAAAAATTATATAATTATATTTATATTCGAGAAAAATATTATTTAACATATTTTTAGACCCTTGTATAAAGTTACTATAAATGTTATAATGAAGTTTAAAACACTTAGTTCTATATAACATATTTATTGTTTGAGATAAAAATAAATATAAAATTTAAATCAAATGCTTATACCTAAATAGTATGTGCTTGTGGAAATTAAAAGTCATTAGATGTTTTATGTAAAGTGTGCTTTCTAACTACATAAAACATAAGCTTTAAATAAATGTAAGTCATATTTAATCATCTTAAGCACATTATCTTCTAGTACTAGAACCTTGCAACTTCTTTGAAAACCGAGCATAAAGTATCCATCAAAAAACATGATTTTAGTCCACTCAAACGGCTTTGGCTTCTCTCTAAGAGTGTGATGTAAGAAATCTTTAGTCGATTTAAATTGTATGGTTACATGTCCTTTTGCTACGTTCTTTAAACCTTCAATTTCGCAAGAACTGACTTTCGTAATTTGAAGTAGAAATGCAAAATATGCAATAAAAACAAAACTTTTTGAAATTATATTCATGAACATGTTTCTGCGCAGCAAAGTGTTTAATAATTTTTGTTTAAATAACTGTTTTTATAAAATTTAACTTTAGTCGATATTCTATTTAAAAATTATGTCTTATGATAAATACTAAATTAGTTCAAACATTTATAAACAAATTAAATAGTTATTGTTAATTTTTTAAATGAGTTGTTTTTATTTTTAAGAGCTCTTTGATATGAAAATAATAAAAAAACAAAAAATTGTAAAAAAAACTGAAAAAGTTTTCTAAGGAACTTTTATAATGAATTTAAATGTGATTAGCAGACTTGATTTATAACTGTGAAAAATAATATTTAGTGATATCAATAAAATAACATTAGTATAACAAGTTTAAATTATTATAATAAATATGTTTTTACTAACTTCATAAATCTTTAAAAAAAATTATAATATGATATTATTATTAAATATTTTTTAGACTGTTATCACCATTAATCAAAAAAAAATCATAGTCGTTAAATTTTAGGTACATTGATTTACTTTAACTGCTATTTTTTAATTTAAACCTAAACATTTTTTAAACACAATAAGAGTTATGGAATTTTAAGTTTATATTTTTACGTACATGTCGTCATTGTGACCAACTTTTAGTTATTTATTCAATAAATTATAACTATATTATGTTGGGTGTACTTTAAGTTGTAAGTAAACTACAATCTGTTGTAACTTGTTTAATTTTATAGCGTTTCAGAACAATTTTACTTTTGTAAGTTTCAGTTATATTACACTAATGTATTCATTATGTTAAAAATATATTTCAAATTCTGAAAACAAAAAAAAAAAGGTTTAATGCGTGATATGAATTGATACGTTTACCTAACTTAGTAACGATGTTTAATAATGTTGGTATTCTATTTTATATAGAGTTAAATATGTTTTGATGTTTATTTAATACCATGAATGAATAGCCTTGCAAAAAATAAAAAAATTCTTTCTAAAAAGTGTTAAAACATTTTAATTAAAGTTGATTTTTAATTACTCTGCTCATTAAACTAAACCTAATACTAAATTAACTACTTTTATATATTATTTGTACCAAATTTGATTTTGTAATACTAACATACATTTTAAATGAAATATATTTTTACATAACATAACATTTATGCTATTAGTAACTCTGATTACTTTATTATTCAATAAAATAAATAAACCATAAAATTATTTTTCTTTAAATAATTTGATATTTTTAATAAACAGTTTTGTCTTACTATTTGCTTCAAAACCCTTTTGAATAATATATTTTTAGATTGATCAAGTTATATACAAAAACATTTAATGAGAAAAACATAAAATATTTTTAAAGAGTCGAAAATATCATATTTATAAAAAGTTAAATATTAGTCATACTCACGCTTTGCGGTCATCAGAAATAACTATTTTTTTCTAATGCGTTAACGTGTTATTACAGATATAAAGTTATATTTTTTATAAAAATTGTTGAGATTTTAAAAATAGAGTCGCAAATATTTTAATACAACGTATTACCTTTAAAACTGATTTTTTTTTAATACCAAATTTAGAATTTTATTTTAATTTCATAAAACTTTTAGAAAATATCAATGCATTTTCTAACTTTTTACTTAAATCAAAATATTCAGTTTTTAGTCTTACTAAATTAAAACAAGTGTAAACATTTTTTGGTTAAAATAACTTACTAAACCTTTTTTTTTTAATTCATTCTATTTGTTTAAACATCGCAGAACTTTGCTTTATTTATAAAAACACAATGAGCTTCTATTGACTTTACAGTTGACGATAGTATCTAAGGTTAGGTTTTTAACCCTTATTATTAAAAATTAAATAAATTATAATGTTAATTACTTAATGGAAATTATCGAGTTTTTTGAATTTAATGTTTAAAAAACTTTTTACTTTTAACAGTAAAAGATGAAAAAAAAAACAATGTTTAAAATCAGCTAAAATATTAACGTCTACTGTTATTTAAGTGTAATCTATACATAATTATTTATTTATGTTTTTGTTTTTATTTAGATGTAGTATAAAGTTTTCAACATTTTATATACGAAATTGAATTAATCTTTTAAGTACAAGCGAAAACAAAACACGCTACAAACCTGCTCAGTTATACATTTGTCTTGTAAGATAAACGTATGAATTACATCATAAAGTTGGATATCATAGGTATAACAAATCATACTAAAAAGTTTACACAAAAAACAGTTGCACAGAAAGTATGTTGGAATACAAAGATTTTAAACATATATAAAGCTAAGAATCTATTAAAAAACACATTAGACAAAATTTATAAACACAATACCATAATAAATTTGAAAAAACAAAAGAATAAGAGTTTTTAAAATTTAATATCCATACAGTGAATACTAACAGATTTTATTGTTCAAATTTTACTAATTAATGTTCAAAATTTTTGTTGAATTAATAATAAAATTAAATATCATACTTTTTCTAAATGAATTAAGTTTTGTGTTAAAGAGTAAGTTTAAATTGTTGCTAACTGCTTTATAAATTACCAAACTTTTTCATAAAAGACCATTTTAGTTTAATAATGTTAACGGTTCTGAGGATAGATTAGAATTTTATATTCAAAATGTTTAACAATTGTAGCCTGTCGTAATTTTATTTTACAAAAAGTGTTACATGATGATATTTCATTATTTATTTTAAATAAGGCTAGCATGACTACATTAATAAACTTTTTACATAACTTATCAGTGTATATTTGAACTACCAAAGGTAGTTTAAAATAAAACTATTGATTATATAAGTGATTTTTTTCAATAACAATCTTCTTTAGTTTGTTGATTTTTAAACTCAGTTCAAATCTAGTTACAGAAAAATTAAAATTTCTCAATAATCTAAAAACATATGACTCTTTTATAAAAAAATGTAAAGTTATATGTATCTATGACTTTAAATTTCACTTTGAGTTTCAAAAACTAAAAATAATTTTAATTTGTTATTTGTAGCAGTCAGAAATAAATATAGACTTAAAGTAAGTTATATCTATTTAAATTGACAAAATATATGATATGACTCACTAGTAAAACTTTTACAATCGTAAAACGAAAACTCACCTAAAACGTTTTAGCATTAGTGACGCGTACTATAAAGTAACTATGAAAGTGTTAAAGATGTTGAAAATAAATCTACTTACTTATTGATTATAAAATTCGAGTAAGTTTAGATATTTATGTTAAACATTTTAAAAATTTAAACGGTCTAGATTATATACTTTAAAAACTTTTTGAAAATCAATAAAGGCTTAAAATAGTTAAATGAAACTTACACATATCTAGTATTATTATATTTTTTATTTATTTAATTATGATTATAATTATTTATATTTAAGATCTACGAAGCATTTGAAAAAAGTCGACAATTACATTAAAAACTTTTTTCAAAACTATAATACCCGTTAACCGATGTTTTAAACATAACAAAAATATTCACAGCAATTATATAAAATAGCTTTAAAAACAACTTTAAGTATTTTTTTTAATGTCTTTTCGTATATTTTTTTGTTTCAAAATTGTTTTATCTAGTGGTTTTAATTTTTTAAATATATAGTTTTGCGAGTATTTATTTTATTGGGAAATAAGTGCTCTAAATGGCAAAAACTATGGCAATGTTTCAATTAACTTTTAGCTTATTTTGACAAAATTATTTTTATTTATTTAATTTTCAACTTATTTGAAAACTGTTACTTTTGAAACTTTAATGCATTGTTTTAGATTTATTTCCTAAAAACAAGCCTATATTTTTTTATTTAACAGCAACTTTTTAAACTGACTTTAATTTACTAGGTTTATTTTGTTTATGTTCAAGACAGCTGAAGCTCGAAGTTGTGTCCAAATAGTTGATAGAAATCCTAGAAATCCTAGAAATCCAAATAGTTGATAGAATTTTACATTAGCTTGTTTTCAAGACTATAATAAAAATATTTCGTTAATAACTTTTTAGTTTATACTTTGTTCTGACTGTTTATGTTAAATCTTTTTTAACTTTATCTTTTTAAGTTTTCAAGTAAATTTCAGCTCATAACTTAAGATTTTAACTATATAAATAACAAAATTTACTGAAATTTGTAAAATTAATATTTATTTCTACTAGTTTGAAACTTAAAGTGAATTTACTTTTTTTTATCATATTTAAGATCTAAACACAAGAATAAACATTGACTCAAAATATCAACAACCAATTTAAATGTCTTTGTTTATGAGTAGTGATTTTAGTTGTTTTGATTCTTGCTTAACTTTACAACTTTAATAAATTTTCTATGCTCTATTTCTAAAGGTAATATATTATTAACTAGCTTGTTCTCAAGCATTTACGAGGCAAAAAGTTAACAAAGTAAGCAATTAGTTGTATGTAAGTTTAAGCAAGAAAAAAATAAGCGTAACAAATCGTACATGGTAATGTTCAATGTTTGCTATTGGTTTTTATAGTAAATTTGAAAACATTACACCACGATATATATTTATCTATTTAGATAAGTAATGCTTATTTAGATACGAACGGTGAAATAAGTTTATGTCTGTTTAGAAGTTTTTTTATAATTAACTTGTAATTATAACACAAACATATGTCGACAGAAACTAGGATTTGACGTAATTAAGTTAATTATTCTAACATTTACTATCAAATATGATACTTAGTACCAAAACGGTTAGTGTTTTAATATTTATAATTTTAAATGTATGCAAATTGAAAATTTCCTGTTTTCATAAACATTTGCAAACATTGCACTTTGAAACTTGTTGTGACGTAGTAACTAAAAGACAAAAGCTGTTGAAAAATCTCCGATAATAAAGTGTAAAACATAGAATTTTTAAAAGAACTCCTTCCTTAAATACTTGTACTTTTGGGTTATTTTTATCTTGTAAAACAGACTAACGTTTAAAATTATTGAAATACATAGTAAAAGATTTACTACGAACTCGACTGTTTAGTTCAAAATTAATTAGTTTTGCTGTTAATTTACATAAAAAGGATTCTTAAAGAAGTTTATAAAATTTTAACAACCAAATTAATAATAAAAGAAAAAACTTTTCGAAAATGTGAAAAGGAACTAATTTACATTTTTTTAGATACTCAATTTTACTTATTATTTTTTTTTTATTTAAAGGTATGTGTTGTGAAATAAAACACATGTTGTAATAATATATGTATAACTTAAGATAACTTAGAAACATTTTTTACAACATAATTTTATTATATTAAAAATATCGTGAAATGTGTTTTTGCAGCTTATATTTTGCAAAATAGTTCAATTGCAGTCATTACTTCCTTTTTAAATTTTCGCAAGTTATCTCAATCGTTGCGTTGACAAGCATATTGTGATGTATTTCGTACAAAAGTGCTGAAAATTTTATATTAATAAGAGTATATTAAACTAAAACATAAATATATAGAAACGCATCCTGTCGAATCTGTCAATTTTTTATCTCCAATTAGGGAGACAATTAGAAAAAAAAACTATGTCAAAGTTTAATGTCTTCTTAAGAAGTAATATTTGAATTTTGTATTCTTCATATATTCAAAAAGTACTTTTAGTATTTACTACTTTACTAGTTTAAAAGTTATATAAAGTAATTTTCAAATATAAGTTGTATACAAAAGTTTAAAGAAAAAAAAATCTAAAATGCTTCTGAGATTTCTACTGTTTGTTTAAAAAAAATATATACTATATAAAGTTATTATTTGTAATAGTGTACATTTATTAGAATAATATTTCAAATTAACTTGTGCTTAACTAAACAAAGTTTATAGTTAATGCAAGTTTTGAACTTTTTTATCATTTACTTTTATATGCAATTTTGTTTGCAAACTTAACAGAATAACTTTTTTTTAAACAAAAATCAGTTTTTAAACTTTATAAACAAAACACATACTTATTAAAATTATATCAAGTATTTATTATAAATGCAACATAAATGATACTTGTTTGCTAAAATCTAAATATTCAAATTTTTAACAACCACTATGTAAGCAAAGACAAAATATACGATCATTATTTACGAGCTCTATTTTTTGCCTAATTAAAAACAATTTTAGAATTTTAATTTTTTTGTTGTTGTTAGTTTACAGTATTGGATAAAATCTTTAAATCGTTACAGTATTCGACAATCTTTAAAATAAATTTGTTGAACGTACTATGAAATTATTAAATACGTCACAAATTTCTATTTATTTATGTTTTGTTCATTTTTAATTTTATCAGAACTTATTACAAATACTATAAAATATTATAAATTTAGAAATAGTGCTTTTGAAATTTTTAATGGTCTTTGATTATACTAGAAAAGAGTTTAATAAATTTAAAACAAATTAACTTGGTAAAAACTTTAGTTAACTTTTTTACATTTTATAGTTGATAAGTTTATAGAAAAATCTTAATTTTACTACTTATTTTATTAATTTAAAATTTTGGTATTTTTTGACACTTGTTCCGTTGTTGGTTCATATTTGAATATTTTAACTAATAATAATATAAGTTCAACAATAATAGTTGAAAGTATCTGTTTTATGCTTTAAGACTTGAAACAATTTTACAGTTTGACTAATACTTTATGTGAAAATTAATTTATAGTTAGAATTTTATGCATTTTATATTTCATGTAAGGTGTAATATTTATTATAAAATCAAAATATTTTACTAAGAAAAAATTGAAAAAAAATCATATATCCTTAAAAATATGCACTTAATTTAAGAAACTTGTTTGCATAAAGCATTTTTATTTTGTCGACTAGTAAAATTAAAATAAATTATAATAGATGAACCTGAAGAAAAAACTAATTAATTTTTTGTTATTTACTTTTCTATTTCAACTCACAGCTTTGTATTTTGTGACCGTTTAACTCTCAACTGCTGATAAAACACAGATTAAAAAAATATAAAAATTTAATTAATAATACTGTTCAGTTTAATAACAACATCGAATAATATACAATCATCTGTAATTATAAAAAAGTAAAAGTTTAATTAATAATACTATAAAACTTAATAAAACATCAAATATAATATACAAACATATGTAATTATAAAAATATAAAAGTTCAATACATAATACTGTTCAGTTTAATAACAACATCAAATAAAATACACACATGTGTATATAATAGAAATACAAAAGTTCAGTAAACAATGCCATTCAGTTTAATTACAACATCAAACGAAATAGATACTTGTTTGATATAGAAATACAAAAGCTCAATGCATAATAATAAAGTTTTCAGTTTAATAACTTGTTATATCACATGCTATGCTCAGTATAAGTAAGTTTGTTCATAACAGATATTCTCTATTTATGGTTCTACTCTTCAGAAAAGAATATGTAGTTACTATACTTTTAAACAGTTACTGTATGACCAAAGAATATTTATTAAAGAAGTGTTATATTACACATATTATTAAAAATAATAATATGTGTAATATATGTTTAATATATGTGGTTTTTAACACATATTATTAAAAATTGAATATATCATAATGTTAATTACTTTATGAAAATTATCGAAATTTTAATTTGTAAACAACTTGTATTTTTCACAGTATAAGATAAAAAAATCTATTTTTGAAAACAGGTAAAATAATAAAAATAATTTAAGTGTAATCTATACATAATTACTTTATTTATCTTTTTGTTTTTTTTAGATGTAGTATAACGTGTTTAATATTTTAGCTACTAAATTAAATTAATTATTTAAATACAAGCGGAAAAAAATACACGATACAAAGCTGCTTAATTACATATTTGTCTTGAAAGATAAACGTATGAATTAAAGCATAAAGTTGAAATCATAGGTATAGCAAATCATATTACACAGTTAATATAAAAACAGTTGCAAAGAAAGTATGTTGGACTACAAAGACTTTGAAAATATGTAATGCTAATAACTTATTTAAAAAGCAAGACAAAATTTATAAACACAATACCAAAAACAAATTTCTAAAAAGAAAAAAAATACAGCAGTGTTAAAATTTAATAAAAAGCCGTACAGTGAATACTAACAGATTTTTTTGTACCAAGTCACTAATTACTCATCAATGTTTTTGTTAAACTAAAAATAAAATAGATATCCTACTTTTTTAAAATTAATTAAGTTTTGTGTTAAGTTTAAATTTTTCCTAACTGCTTTATAAATCATCAATATTTTTTACTAAGGACCATTTTAGTTTATTAATTTTAATGATTCTGAGGATCACTTAGAATTTTATTTTTAAAGGTTTAACAATTGTAACCTGCTGTAATTTTATTTTACAAATAATGTACATTCATTATTTCATTTAACCTAGGCTAGCATGAATTCGTTAATACACATATTTTTGTTTACAAACTAATATCTATAAGTTATCAGTATATATTTGAACTACCAAAGGTAATTTAAAACAAAACTATTGATAATATAAGTAGTTATATTTTACTAACAATCTTCTTAAATTATTTTTCAAGTTTCTATTTGTAGCAGTCAGAAATAATTAGAGACTTATATATAATTACAGAGTTTACGTAAACTAAATCTATTTAAATTAACAACTGTATGATATGACTCACTAGTAAAACTTTTACAATCGTAAAAACAACTCACTTAAAACGTTTTAGCATTAGTGACGTGTACTATAAAGTAAATATGAAAGTGTTAGAGAATGTTAAAATAAATATACCTACTTACTGTTTATTAAATTTGAGTAAGTTTAGATATTTATGTTCTAAAACACTTTATAAGTTTAACGTGTTAAGTTTATATACTTTTAAAATTCGTTAAATACCAATAGAGGTTTTGAAAAAGTTATATAAAACTTCCACAAATCTATAACATATTTTATTCTTTTGATTTTGTTTATGATTTTTTAGATTTAGGATCTAGAAGCATTTGAATAAAATCGACAGTTACATTAAATTTTCTTTTTTAAACTATTATACCCGTAAACTGATATTTTAAACTTAACAAAAATATTTATAGCAGTTATACATAATAGCCTAAAAACAATGAATGAGTATGTTTTTTTCAATGAAGTTTGTGTTATTTTTTTATATTAATGTCTTTTCTTATATTTGATTTTTCGAAAATGTTTTGTGTAATTTTAACTGGTTTTAATTGTATTAAATTTATAGTTTTGCGAGTATTTGTTTTATTATAGAAATAACTGCTCTACATAGCAAAAACTATGGCAATATTTTGATTACGTTCTAGCTTATTTTGACAAAAATATTTTATTTAATTAACTTTTTAACTTATATGAAAACTGTTACTTTTAAAACTTAAATTCATCGTTTTAGATTTATTTGCTACAAAACAAGACTATATTTTCTTGCTTAACAGTACCTTTTTGAACTAAGTTAAATTTGATATGTATATTTTGTTTATGTTCAAACAGATGAAGTTCAAAGTTAATACCTAAAAAATAAATAAAATACCTACATAAACGAATTTGAAACTAGCTTGTTTTCTAAACTATAGTAGAAAATATTTTTTAATTATTTTCTAGTTTTTGCTTCGTTCTGACTTATCATGTTAAATCTTTTTGAAGTAAGCTTTGTTTTCTTTTTACTTTTTAAGTAAATTTCAGCTCATAATTAAAAATTTTAATAAAATGAATAACTATATTGTATGACTAAAATTTTAAAAATAAAAAGTTATTTCTACTAGTCTAAAACTTAAAGTGAATTTACTTTTTGATTCGTATTTAAGATCTAAACACAATAATAAACGTGGACACAAAATATCAACAAATATTTTAAATGTTTTTGTTTATGACTAGTGCTTTTTGTTTTCTTAATTCTTGTTTAACTTTACAACTTTAATAAATTCTCTATTCTCTATTTTTAAGCTAAAATTTTATTACACAGCTTGTACTCAAGAAATCAACGAGGTAAGAAGTTAACAAAATAAAGTTAAAAAAAGTTGTTTGTAAGTTTAAGCAAGAAAAAAAAAGCGTAACAATTCGTACATCGTAATATTCAATGCTTGCTATTAATTTTTACAGTAAATTTGAAAACATTACACCACGATATATATTTTTTTTAGATAAGTAATTCTTATTGAGACATAAACGATGAAACAAGTTTATGTCTGTTTAGGATTTAGTAATTTTTACTGTAACAAAAACATAGTCGACAGAAATTAGGATTTGACGTAATTAAGTTAATTATTCTAACATTTACTATCAAATATGATACTTAATACAAAAACAGTTAGTGTTTTAACTTCTTTAACCTGAATCTTTAAATGTAAACATTGAAAAATTTCTGTTTTATTTCATAAACATTTGCAAACGTTTAAGTTTGAAACTTATTGTGACGTAGTAACCAGAACACAAAACCTGTTGAAAAATCTCCGGTAACAAAGTGTAAAACATTGTATTTTGAAAAGAAATCCTTCCTTGAATACTTGTACTTTTGGGTTGTGTTTGTATTGAAAAACAGACTAACATTTAAAATTATTGAAATACATACTAGAAAAATTTCCTACAGACTCGACTGTTTAGTTTAAATTAATTAGTTTTTATATTCATTAAAACAAAATATAAATTTAAAAGAAGTTTATAAAATTTTCAAAACTATGTTAATAACAGAAGAAAAAACTTTTTGAATTGGTGAAAATAAAAATTTACATTCTTGCAGTTACATATTTTTACTTATATTTATTTTTATTTTTTAACTTAAAGTATCATGTTTTTTAAATAAAACAAATATTATAATAATAATAATAATAATTGTAGAAACTAAATTAATTAAAAAAAAAATTCAACATAATACTATTGTAAAAAAAATATAGTAAAACATATTATTGCAGCTTATATTTTGCAAAATAGTTCAATTGCAGACATTTCTTCCTTCTATCGTAAGTTATCTAAATTGTTGCGTTGACAAGAATATTGTGACGTAATAAGTGCAAATGAGCTGAAAATTATATCTTAAATAGAATATATTACACTATAAAATAAACTTACAGAAACGAGTCCTACCGCTATCGGTTATTTTGTCATCTCTTAAAGGAGACAATAAGAAAAATGTTTAAGTCAAAATTTAACATCTTCTTAAGAAGTAATATTTGACTTTTATATACTTTATATACTTAAATAGTACTTTTATTGTTTAGTACTTTAATTTTTTTAAAAGTACTCTAAGTAATTTTCAAATATAAATTGTATACTAAAACTACAAAAAAGAAGTCTAAAATTATGCTGATATTTCTACTGTTTATTTTAAGAAAAATACTATATAAAGTTATAATTTATAATAGTGTACACTTATTGAAATAATATTTCAAATTAACTTTTACTTAACTACATAAACTTTAAAGTTTGTGCAAGTTTTGAATTTTTTCATCATTTACTTTCATATGCAATTTCGTTTGCAAACTTAACAGAATCACCTTTTTCAATCAACAGACAGTTTTTAAATTTTAGAACAAAACACTAATTCATTAAGATTATATAAAGTATTGATTATAAATGCAAACTAAATGATACTTTATTAGTAAATTAAAAATAATCAAATTGTTAGCGACCACTATGTAAGCAAAGATAAATATACGATCATTATTTACAAGTTTTTATAATTTACCCAATTAAAAAACCACTTTATAATTTTAATATTTTCGTTGTTGATAGTTTATATTATTGGATGAAAAAGAAATATTTGACAATCTTTAGAATAAAATATTGAACGTCCTATGAAATTATGAAATACATCAAAAATTTCTTTTCTTTTATGTTTTATTTATTTTTAACTTTATTAAAAATTACTACAAATACTAAAAATATTATAGTAGTATGAAGAATGCTTTTGAAATTTTTAATTGTCTTACTATTACAATCGAAAAATTTAAGTTTTGTATAAAATGCTTCTATTTGGGTTAAAAATAAAAATAAAGTAAACGCATTTAATAATTATTTCAAGTATAAACTGCTTTTAATTTTGATTGATTTTCTTTTATTAATTTATTAAAAATTGTTACAAATACAAAACAAAAAAAAATTATCATATAAAATAAAAGTTTTAAAACTAAGAGTAACTACTGTTTCATTTAAATTTAAAAACAATTCCTTTTTTCAAAAACGATAGCAAAATTTTCTTAGTAGATAAACCAAAAAGTATTAAACCTACTACATTTAAATTACTGCTAAAATCAAACAGACTTCTTTAAAGAGAACACTTAAATTCGTCTATGTATGTATGACTAAAAATGAGCAGTGTTTTATTAAATTTACTTTATAGTTTTTTTTTGAGAAACCATAAATGTTTTACAGTTATATCTTCTAAAAGAGCTCTGTAGACTAGAGCAAATTAAATAATCATAAAGTAAAGCTAACATACATTTTTTTTACAATGATAAAAAATTATCTTTTGAAAACATTTTAGTAATAATTTGTGTAGTTTACAACATCCATTTAACATTCATCCAGAAAAGATAGTTTATAAACTTTAAAATTAAAGATAAAGGTTAAAATATTGTAAACAATTTTAAGTTTAACTGGTTTTAAACTAAAATTATAACATTTTTTGTAGTCAAGCATTGTACTTTAACCACCAAATATGAATGAATTATTATGCAAAATTTATATAGAAAATCACTCTACATTAATGTATATTTTTGTGATTATTTAGTTTACAGTTTGAGTTTATTTGAAAGTTTAATTCCAATACGGCCTAATGTTTTTTGTTTTTATTTAGGCATGTTTTGGCTTAAGATTATTATTTAAATATTAGAGAGTATTAATAAAAATTAAGTTTGAAAAAGTTTTCTGTGTTCATCTATTAAGGTTAATTATTTTCTTTAAAAAATTAAGTTTTAACTTGTTCTTTTTAAAACAATATTTAAGTATATTACTATTTTATTTCTTCTTAATTATAACTCTTTACAGCTTTAAAAAAGTGCGTGCTTAAAATATTGGCTAATATAAATAACATCGACCATTCATTAAATGATTGTAAGTTATCTTTAATTTGTTTTTCATGGAAGCCTTCTATCCTATTTCCTAGAAAACATGTAAACACATGGTAATTGTTACTGTTCAAACTAATTTCTTATTAGCACCAATGAACAGACGTGCAAACGCTTTCTAATTGATTTTGGTTCGATATTAAAACTATTAAGCTATATACAGTTTAATGTTGAACTTTTTTATTAATTAAAACTAGTACAAATTAAAGTTAAAAAACAACTAAATTTTTAAATATCAATAGTCAGAACTTTCAGTTCACTATTTAGCTTTTAATAAGTTTAATATAATTATTATACCTTACTTATATGCATCTTTTTAGATCTTTTAGTTTTTCTGCTTTTTTGAATAGTATTGCTAAGTTATAAATGTTGAATTTTTCTTTGAAGATTTAGGATATCTAAAATACATTTTTAGTGTTTTTAGTCATTATAAAATATTTTTCGTTAAATTTTAGCACATAACATTAAACTTTTACTACGAAGACCTTTGTTTAAATGTAAAACTATTTTACTTGGTAAAAACTTTAGTTTACATTTAATAGTAAATAAATTTAAAGAAAAATCTTAATTAAACTATTTATTTTAAGGCACAAAAAGTTTGGAACTTTTTTTACTTATGTTTCGTTGTCTATATTTTAATATTCTAACTAATAATAATCTAAGTTTAAAAATAATAGTTGAAAGTACTTTGCTTTGTGCTTTAGACTTATAAAAATTTAACAGTTTGACTTATACTTTATGTAATGACTAATTATTAGTTAAAATTTCATGAAATTCATGTTTCATACAAGGTTTAAAATTTATTAATATAATAAAAACGTTTTATTATGTGAAAAAAATATTGACCAAAATATTTGTTTAAATATACAATTAATTGAAGAAATTAGTTTGCATGAAAAAAAAAAGTTTTGTTTTTAAACGACTACTTAATTTAAGATAAAGTATAGGAAAGAAATAACTAAGTAAGTTTTTATTTTTATTTTAACTTACTTCCTTGTATATTGTGTGTGATCTTTTAAATCTGAACAACAAAAGCAACAGCAGATAAAATACACTGTATACTATTAAAAATTCAAAAGTTCAATAAACAAGGCTCTTCAATTTAATAACTATGTTAAATAAAATACACACATCTGTATATTATAAAAATTAAAAAAATAAATAAACAATACTATTCTGTTTAATAACACATCAAATAAAATAGACATCTGCATGATATAGAAATATAAAATTTCAATGCATAATAATATTCAGTTTACCACCAACACCAAGTAAAATACATCTTTTGATTAAAAAAATATAACAGTTTGATAAACAATACTATTCAGTTTGATAACACATCAAAAAAATAATACACACACCTGTAGATTACAAAAATATAAAAGTTTAATTAACAATAGTATTCAATTTAATAACACATCAAACAAAATACACATCTGTATGATATAGAAATAGAAAAGTTCAATAAACAATGTCATTCAGTTTAATAACAACATCAAAGAAAATAAACATCTGCATTATATAGAAATATAAAAGTTCAATGCATAATAATAAAGCTTTCAGTTTAATAACTTATGATGTCACATGCTTTGCTCAGTATAAATATGTTTGTTCATAAGCAATATTATTTTTTTTATAATTTTAAGAAAGTAAATTTATTTTAAACAGTTCCACTGTATGAGTAAATACTATATACTACGGCTTTTTTATATTACAATTTAAGCAAGTTAATATTTTTTAGTAAAGTAGTTAATTTTTAGTTTTTTTGAGGTACATGCTTAAAAGAAAAAAGTTGTTTTTTAATTCAAATATCAATTCCAAACAGATACAATTGTTCAAAAGGTAGGTTAAAATATTCAAATTTTTAAACAGAAATGATAATAAGTAAATTTTAAAAAATGTCATAAACTTAAAAGTTTTTGTTTATATTAAGAATAATTTAAATTAATTAATGAAACTATATCATGCTTTTTAAAAAATTTTAAATGTTATAAATGAAAGTTAGCTTTTATTTTTCTGGCATTATGGATATAAACTTTAAGTTTAACGACAGTAGTTATTAATAATAGTTTAAAAATAAACTATTAGAACTAATACAGAAAAAAAACCTTTAGTTACTAGTAGAAAATAATACAACAAATTTAATATTTAATAGATACGTTTTTCAAAGTTTATTTTAATAAAAGCCAACATTTTACTACCTGTACAATATCAACGACGAAGAAAATCAACTAGGAGTTTGTGAAAAATTCAACATGCAGTTTTCTGTGAGCGGAGATCTTATAGATGGGAAGAAAACTTTACTAGGAGTACCTTGTCCTCACTGTGGATACTATGACTGTAAAAATCCAGAATGCTAAGGCTAAAGTAGCTTTTTTTATCTAAAGATTTTAATCTTATAAAAAACTTTTTGACCGCATGTTATGAGTACTTCATTTTTTCTTTCAATTCATTTATATTGGACATAGTTGAGTTTTATAAAGTTAATGTTCAAAAAAAAGTTAAACATCAATGTTTTAAATTATGATATAAAAATGCTTTTAAGTTCATCTTTTGCTCTATTTCTTATCATATAATAAAAATATACAAATGTAAATAGTCTAAAAAGTTCTATTAAAAGAAACTAAAACGAAGTTTTGGTTACATATGTTTAAATTAATGTTGTAATGTTGTATTGTCGTAAAGATATACATGTATAGAAAATTAGAAGAAAATTGTTTAATTAGTATGTAAGTTCAACCCTTTAATACAAAAAATTAAATGAGTTCAGTTAAAAAAACAAAGTTTGTATGAAACTTTAGTTTGTTATAACAAAAGTTGAACGTTATAGTTTGAAAATAAAAAGGCATATTTTTTATACTATTGTTCTTTAGTTTTATAAATTGTTTGAGACTTTTTGTAATTTGAAATAAGTACTGGTTCTTATGTTTATTTTACCAATTTTCAGAGTAAAAAAAATATTTAAAAACGGAAAATCTTTTTCACGATAAAGTTAGCACGATAAAATTTAGCATTTAATAAATTTAAATTTAACGAGTAAAGTTCTAAAGTAAACTTATTTAATTTAACCCATTGACCAAAACATTGAGGAACGAATAGAATATCGGTAATTTATTAACATCAAAGCAATGTTGTTGTAACAAAATATTAATTCCTCAAAAATTGTTGTATTTATCGTGCTAAAAAGATCGTTGTGAAGTAGCAACAAACTAGTAAACAGCAATTATTTTTTATGCTAACAAATGTTAATAAGTTAAACTATTTGCTTAAAATTAAAAAAAAAATTGAAATAATATTTTTTTTCTATAGGAGAAGTACTTTAATTTTAGCTTTAAACTTATTATAGAGATGTTTAATAGAAAAAATCAATTAAATATTTAAAACTGTAGTACTTTATTATTAAAAAAATTTTGTGTTTTACTAACTTTATAAAACACAATAAAAAGCATTTAAGTATAATAAATAAAATTGAATCATTTAATTGTTTATAGTTAATTGTTAACTAATTTATTTACAGTTTGTAACATTATTTATACCTTTGTCAGTGGCAGTAAATTAGAAGTGTAAAAGGACACACGAAGAATTTTAAGAAACAAAACTTTTCAAAAGTTTTAATAAACTACAAACTGTTGGCTACTTTGAAATAAAGTTATAACCCAACTTAATTTTGTTTGCAATACAATCCTTTCAGCTTCCTAAAGTTTTTGTCTAATCAGGTATACTGCGACATAAGAAGCTTGAATTTTTTTTTTAAATGCTATTAAAAGTAAAAAGGAAAAATAATTACAACCAGTTAAATTAAAAAAAAAATCAATCTCTAAAATAAACAATTATACAACATTGTTTATTAAAATCAAGTATCCCCTCAGAAGAATTAAATATTCTAATCTAGTTATTTAAATATAAGTGGTTTAAACAACAATGTTTATCTACAACCATAAATAGCCTTCTAACGTTTTGTTCTAACTATCGAAGAAAAAAAGCTAAAATGAACTTTAACTATACAAATATATAGTTTAAGCGTTTGTTAACAAGAGTTCCTAGCGATACAAATTCCATGGAATAAATAATAATAACATTCATACTTTATTTTTTTTACACCAACACATGTTTATGTGTGTTTACGGGTTAACATACTTTAACGGAGCTCTGTAAAAAAATATATACTGTAAGGAAATAGTAGAAGCCAAAGAAGGTATGTTTATACATGTGTCATTAAAAATAATAAAATCTATACCATAATCAGAATTTTAATTCAATAGTTTATGCATTTGATAAACTTTATTTTTAGATTACATCAAGCTTTTATATATTATCTTCATAGTTAGTTTAGATTTTTAGATAGTTCACTTAATATAAGGTTCTATTTGTAAACTTAAAACAATATTCATTTTATGTTTTATATTCAGTGAGTTGTTTATTTTATTAAAAAAAATCAAAATATGTTTAAGTCTTTTTATAGTACTAGTTTAAAATTACGATAAAACATTATTTATTTTCTAAAACCAATGTAGTAAATGTTAACAACTAAATAAAAATAAAATAATCCAAAAAAGTTGCTGTCATTTTTTACACTTTTTTTCTTGAAAAACCTAATGTGGAAGCTACATTAAGTTTTTATTTAGTTTTATGTAATTTGTTGTATAATACAGGGGTCGGCAGCATTTAGTCACTCACAGGCCAATTTTCATTGAAAAAAATGCTAGCGGGCCGCACAATTTAGAAAAAAGTCTTCAAGGGCCATTTTTACATAGTTGTAATAACCGCTATAAAATTATTGTTTTAAACCAAAAAAAAGATAAAATAAGTAATAATAAAACAATAGTAAAGAGTATTTATTGAACTAAGAACCTAATTCTAAGTTTTTCTCACAAAACCTTTTAGTTTTATAGTTAAAAAATATTTTATGTTTTTAACTAGAAAGTACCTCTCAGACCGCAAATTTTTGCTATGAGGGCCGCATTTGACCCGCAGGCAATAGTTTGCCAACCCTTGGTTTTATGTATATATATATATGAAATCATAGTATTTAAACAAAATTACTGAACATGCTATAAGCTTAAATTTTGAACTATTTCTACTTATTTTGTTTAACCAATTTTGTAGAATTTAAAATTTGAAGTAGCTGAAAATTTATTTAAAGAAAAAAAAAATAGAAAAAAATCAACCCGTGCAAAAATATCTCTGTGCAAAAGTGTCTTTGTGTAAAAGTATATTCATGCAATTTTGTGCCCTCAAGCAATTTTGTCCCACACTTTTTTACGACTGTGCAAATTTAGCAGCTAACTAATACTAACTTAGAAACACTTACTATTATAACTACTTTTAATTTACGATCTAATGTTTTTAAAGTATGAAGTTAACTAGCTTTAAAGTATTATATTTCATAAGTTGTTAATTTTGAACATTTAACTAAATAACGATTGTTAACCTAAATCTTTTGTATAACTGACACTATGTTTGATTAATATTCCCCGAATAGAAAGGAAGTTTTAGTAACTATTTAATAAAGTAGTTTGTTTTATGAGCATTAATACTCACCTAGAAATTACATGGTTGTTAACGTTGAAACTATATAAACTGAAACAAAGTTTTACTTATGTACTCTAATACGAAGGCAGGTGCTGTGTGTAAATTTATGACGTCACTCGAATACTTGATAATAATTAAACGATAATGTTTAAAAGCATTACTTTTACCAAAAAAATGCTAGTAAAAAATCACAGACAACTTTAGACAGGCTAAATTAAGGTTTATATACCTATTAACATCTTTTTTTAACTTTTTTTACTTTCGCCAATAAGCGTAAAAACTTATTTTTTCTTTCAAAGTTAATAGAGTCTTAAATTTTAAGTTGTTCTTATAGATATATATTTTTATAGAAAAATACCTAACAATTTTTTTTTCAAGTACTAAAAACTGTTTCTCATTATGTTTTTCTACTTAAAGTTATATCATAAAGGTTTTTTTAAATTTCAATTGATTAAGAATTGGAAACGCCAAAATCTTTTAAGCAAATTAGTATTTTAGTTAGCTTTAACCGTTTAGTTTAAAATAGAAAGTTTAAACATTAAAGACGAAATGTATTTCAAAACACTTTATTGCATGTGTATAATTAGAAATTAAATAATCATATTTTATTGTATACTAAACCACAATTTAAAAAATCATGTTTAGTTACTAAAAGTTAAAAATTAAAAAAAATTAAACAAATATCAAGCTGAATACTAATACACGCATTTTGTGTATTGATATCATCTTATACTACTTGCAAAATTTTCTTTTGTTATTTACGTTTTAAGCTAACATTAGATTACTAACAATGAATAAAATGATTTTAAGATAAAGTTTATAAACTGCTTATGAAAAATACAAAAACTTACCTAGCCAAGTAGGTGTAAAAACAAATTAGTAAAAACTTTAACGAAAAACACACTATCTTGTATAAGTAATGTAGGACATACTTATAAATATAGTCATAGCAATTTTTTTTTATTCATTAGACTACGAAATATTATAACTATCTATCTCGTTAAAGATTGTACTTTCTATATACAATTGTGCTAGTTTAAGCATAAAAAAATCAAAATTAAATATTGTTTAAAACTTTTTTTTGACCAAAAATACTCTTTTAAAACGAAATGACATGATTATAGTTACTAGAAATGCGTTAGAAAAATTAAAACTTAAGTGTTATTACAACCAAAACGATTTTGTTACTATTCAGAGATCTATTTTTACAGTTGAATTCTGTAAGGTATATAGTAATTGAATAAAGCAAATGGTTGTTTAAAAATGATGAAAAAACTATAATTGCTTAAGAAAATATTAAAGTATTATTAATGTTTTATTTAAAAGTTATAGAAAAATGTAGTATTTTTTTTATGTTTGTTTTTGAATAATGCATCATCAAGTTTCTGTTGTTTATTTCATATTTATTAAAAAAGTTTGAATTAAACAAATTAAGCATCAAAGAGACTGTTTTATAAAAAAACTTATATTATAGTTGACAAAACGAGTTAAAACGATTAAAAAAAATTATAATTTTAAATTACAAAAATAACTTGGGTCATTTATATTTTAATTTATACAAACTGAAAAGATTAATTTATCAACAAAAAATAGTATGTTAAGTTCTATATGAAATAAAACATTAAACTTAGAAAAATACATTGTCAAAAAACAAATTTTAATTGTTTCTGTCTATAAATTAAAAAATAGTATTGTTATATGTTTTGGTTTAAAGAAAACCGTCTGTATTCTGCTGCATGTAAATATTATACAAGTGTATGAAGGTAAAACAAAAAACTATTATGTCGTTTGTAGAATAAGATAAGATTATTTTATTACTAAATATTCACTAAGTATTGTTTAGTCTTAACTTAGATTGTTAAAATAAAAGATACTTTTACTTAACACTAGTTTATTTTTTGATCTAAAAATAAGTAAGTTTGCAAAATAAATTTTTGAAAGATTAAATATAAATAGTATTGTGATTAAAGTTCAACCAATGTATTTTTGAAAACTTCAGTAATTTGATATATGCTGCTTACTTTTTTGTATGTTGGATTTATAATAAGATTAATAAGTTAAGTTATTTTTAACTGTAAACTATTTTTAAACAATATTTTACCTTTAAAAAAAAATAATTTTTAGTATTTAATCTATAGAAAATTATGATTTAAATTAAAAGCATCACAGTTCATTTAAAATTTGCTGAAGATTCCTCAGCTTTTAAAAACTAACTACATAAATAGAGAATTTGTTTCTCATGCGATTGCATGTGTTGTGTGCAAATATATAACAGAACTTCATAACACAATATTATTTTTTAAGTTTGATTGAAAAAAAAGTTATATACTAAAATACTTTTTTATATTTTACAAAATGTATATTTCTTTATGTTGAATTTATTTTATTAGAAATTTAGCTACGTTTCGCGACAATTTTTATTATTTCCTTCACGTTAGTAAAAATTTAAACGTGCTTTTAGCAGATAATGTTTTTGACCAGCCAATTATTGGACATTAAAAGTTAAATATATAAAAATTTATTCTTAGTGCAGGTGAACTAAGTGAAGTAAAGTACAGGTTTCGGAAAAAATTAAATACTTTTTTGTTGTAAAAGAAAAATTAAAAGAAGTTACATCTGTTAATTACAACTAAAACAACATATAGTTCTAAACATTAACCGTCTGTCGTCTGCTGCATGTATATATTATACAAGTGTAATGAAGGTAAAACGAAAAACTATTATGTCGTTTGTAGAATAAGATAAGATTATTTTATTACTAAATATTCACTAAGTATTGTTTAGTCTTAACTTAGATTCTTAAAATAAAAGATACTTTTACTTAACACTAATTTTTTTTTTGATTTAAAAATAAGTAAGTGATGATATATATGTTAATCAGGAGTACAATTTATTTTATTTTTTTCATAAACTTTTTTTTTTCATTTTTAGGGTAATTAATATTTTTTAAAGCTTGTATTTTATGCTTACTACAGAATTTTAATTCTGTAGAAGTATTTTTAATATTATTTTTAAACTATGCGTTTTTATTGTTAATTACCTTTGACATTAAGCAAAAATTTTTTATGTTATACATAAAAAATTACTGCAATAACTCTAAGTATATAATTAATTTCGTTTAAAATACTCTCTTAAAAATTCCAACTTCTTAGTAATTTACTATAAAAATTTTTTAAATAAAAATAATCTTTAAGTTTTTAACAAATCAAGTTTTTTAAAATATATATTGAAAACGAGCATCTATGTCGTTATAAAAAGAAAATCTAGTTAAGTTTCTTTTATTTTACATATGCAAAATATATTAATTAGTTAATTATTTTATAAAATTACGTGTTGTACAATTTGAAGTGACATCAGGACTGTAAAAAACTTGTTTGTTTTATTTTGTAGCATTTAGGTTTAATTTTTTTCGCGTGCTATATATTATATTATTTGTTTTCAGATAAATTTGGTAAATAATTCTCTTCTTGTATAAAACAAACTACCTCCAGTTTAGTATTTTTTTTTTCAAATTTAAGTGTTAGACTTTTTATTCGCTTTCTGTATGTAATTTTGATTAAAAAGATGTATTCTAGTTAAAAAAGTTTAAAAATAAACAAAACTTTTGATTGGGTCGGATATAATCGGGTTACAAGTAATGGGGTTAAAAGTTACTCGATTAAATACGATCGGGTTAAAAATGATCAGGTTAAACGTGATGTAGTTAGAAGTGATCGGGTTAGGTATGATCGTGTTAAAAATGATCGACTGCCGGAAAAAGGATAATTTATTATTGTGTAAAGCACAAGACGTTAAAAGTTATATGTTATGTGAGGCTCAATATCAAATTGCTTCTTCGTGCACTAGGTAATAGAACCAAATGTAATAAGCTTTTTTTTTTAATATATTGTACTACTATATTTGAAATTTACAAAAATCCTATATGGACAAAGTACCCACCTGTGCTTTTGATAAGTACATAATATTTTGAATGTGTCATATTTACCGTATTTAAAAAAAAACGCACTCTAACCTTGAAAAGAGTTAACACAAGTAATTTATTTAAGAATAGAATGTTTCTGCGTGAATGGAAATTTTCTTCTAAAGAAAAGCCAATTTTTTCGAATCAATTCTTCATGCAACCAGTTTTTACTTTTTTTTGGTATTTTTCAAGCCTGAATGCGGCTCTTCTATATACAAGTCAAAGTTACCCGGATTTTTTGTATGCGTTAAAGGTCAAGATAATAAGTTGATACAAAACAGAGTTTTTCGTTGTCTATTTTTGAAGTTAAGAAGTTTTAAAATTTCTACGTTATCTGCTTTATCGTTCTAGTTCGAAGTTCGTTATTTAAAAAATTTAATGTCTTGTACTTTAAAATTTCAGTCGAAGTTCAACCCCTGCTCGACATAGCAGCTTACTTAATGTATTCAGATAGGGTCACCTCATTTCTTTGTCTAAATCATATCCCCTTTTTGTTCGTTTCCGGGATCTACCCCGAGGTTTTAAGTTGTTGTCAAAAAGTTAGTGTTTTTTGTATTCTTTTTGTAGTCAAAAAGTAGTAATAAATACTTTGTTATGTTTTTACTATTTTTGAAGGTAAATGTAACATAAATTTTTAGGATAAGTTAAAATATGTATTTTACATAACCGAAAAGTAACTTTGTTAGTCTTCTGGTTTTATAATACTACTAAACTTATTACTACATATTCTTTGGATATTTAGGTTTATATAGTTGCTACAAAGACCTGTAACATATAATTATAAGCCTATTTAAACAATTTAGGATTAAGTAGCATTTATACAACCACATATTTTTAGTAGCGCATTAATAATATTATAACATTTATACTCCCTAATCGCCCCTAACATGTCCTTTACTTCCTGTAACCAATTTATTCGTGGAGGTTTTAAACCTTAACTAGCGTATGCTTGTTTTAGTTCGTTAACTAATCTTTATATTAGTTATAATAAAAAAAAAAAACATAAATTAGTTATTAATTTTATACCCGAAGAAAAATTGTCTGAATACAGTTTTAGAAATTTCACAGTACAACCTCTGTAAACAAAAAATAATGTTTTTTATGAAAGTGTTTACTTTTTTGACTTAAGTATTCTAAAATCTAGCATATCTTCCCTTTTCAGATGATCGACGAAACTTAGAACAAAAATGAACTAATTGTTTTGAATTTTAGTTTACTTATGTTAGTTTATTTGTATGGTTAGTCAAACACCGAAGATTGAAACAAAACGCAAGATTTTTGAAGCAAAAAAAAAAGATCCAACTTTTCTTTGAGTAAAGTTTCTTTTTTAATTTCTCTGTAAACTTTTGTTTTGAAAACACATAAATGTAATTTTTGTAAAAAATATTTAATTCAGATCTAATCAACACGACAATATAGATTAAAAAAATACCTTTAATCACATCTAAATAATGTATTTATTTACTTGGCTATGGTTTTTTTATTCTTGGTAATTTTTTAGGTATAACTGTTTGGTTTTAAGTTTTTAAACAAATATTTAAATCCGTAGTATCATCATCCAAATTTTTTTTCAATTACACTTTTTAACGCTAAACTATTTTGACTTTCAAAATAAAAAGGGTATTTATGTAACAGATAGAAAATATATTTCAATAAATAAACTTTTAGTTAAAAATAGCAGCCTTAAAATGCTCTACTTCTTAGTAACTTACGTTTAAAAGTATTAAAGTAAATATAAAAATGTGTTAAAACTTTAAACAAATAAATTTTATTTGAAAATAAATTTGAAACGAGCACACCGTCTCGTTATAAAAATTGTTGAAAATTTAAGTATAGCTTTTATAATGTAATCTATTGAAATATAATTTATAATAAACTATTTGTGTAACTACGTATTGTTTTATGTAAAGTAAATTTTGAGAAATTTAGTTTGAGTTATTTTTATCGCATTTAAGTTTTAGAAAGTATGCTTATTTTGTCGCATTTTTAGAAATTTTTGTTAAATATTTGAAAACTTTGTTATAAAGTTTGTCCTACTATAAACTTTTAACAAATTAACTTGTTTTAAAAATGCTATTCTAACAATCACATCGTTAAAAAATAGTAAATCAGATTAGTTGATTAGTTATATTAATAAGATGATTTTTACTTATAAATTATTTTAGAAAATTACGTGATGTGGTATGGTAAATAAGTTATAAATAATTTATTGGTGTATATAAATGTAGATCAAAACTAATTATAATTTCTCAATTTTATTGAATTTACGAATTTTTTTATAAAATTATGTATCGTATTATGCGAAGTGACGTCAGCTATGTTTGATAAATCTTCGTTTTATTATTTATTTTTGTCATATTTCAACTTAAAAAAATTTTGTGCACTTTACTTATGTTTACTTATCATTTTAAACACATTCATAAACACATTCCAATAGAAAAAAAATTACTTGTCAGTACAATATTCAGTTAATAAACTATATAATAAGTGTTTTTGTTTAATAAGAATAAGTTATTATATAAAGACGAGATTTCTTATGTTAGTTTAAAAATATTGCTATTATAATCATTTCAAGCATATATTTAGTTATAATTACTTTTAAAATTAGAAGAAAACAAGATTTGACAGTTTTTGCTAGATTTTTTAGACTGCGACAAAACTTTAATTTTATAGTTGTCGATTTAATTTATAAAAAAGGATAGTTTTATTTTTATCAAAACTAATTTTATATTACCTACAGTTTGTTAGTTTTAATTTTCTTTTATTTATAGATTCTGATGTGAAGTAGTTCTTTGCCTGTAAACTAGTTGCGTCCCTTGAACATTTGATGGTAAAATATTTAAAATTTAACTTCTATATGTATATAAATTTTATATATAATTAAACTTGTTTTTTAAATTGGATACTAAAACTTTTTTTTGTTCAAAATTACCTAAAAAAGTATCTAAAAGATTTATTTGATAGTTCCATCAATTAGATTTTAAAATTTATTAACATGACAAAAACTGAAATGATAATTTACAGCTTAAGCAGAATACTTTTGCCAGCTAAAAAAAGAGTTATTAATTTGAAATTGGAAACAAATTTAATCACTAAATTAAATTTGCATATTTCAAATGTAGTATTTTAAACTTTGTTTCTTACAAAAAGAAAATAAAAATGTGGATTTAATGCTAAAGACTTTTGACATTAAGCAAAAGTATGTTTATATAACAGATAAATTTATATCAATAACTCTAAGTTATTTCGTTAAAAATCCTCCCTTATAAATTTTAAGTTTTAAGTAACCTACGTTGAAAAATATTTAAATCAAAAATAATCCTAAGTTTATAACAAATCAAGTTGTTTGTAATAATTGTTGAAAACGAGCACACCGTCTCATTTAAAATAGAAATAAACAAGTTGATAATAGGAGTTCAATTTACTGTAAACATGCGAAATTTATTTAGACTTGTTTTTTAAAACTACTTATTGTGTGATTTGAAGTGACGTCAGCAGAATTTAAAAAATTTGTTTGATTTTTTTTTGTCGCATTTAATTTTTTTTTTTTTAATGTTTATCGGTATCATGTTTATCTATAGTAATAATTTATATTTTAGTTCATATATTATTAAAAATAAAACATTTTTAATCCTGTTTTTTTTTGACATTAAACAACCAAAGTGTATTTATGTAATATAAAAATATGTAATCTAAAGGTAATAAATGTAAATTAATACTTTAACAATTCTAACTAAAATTAGTTAACTTCTTAGTAGCTTACGAATAAAAATATAAAAAAAATATTATATTGCTCAAAAGTAATAAATAACCATTTAATTTAAAAAAATTTTGTTTTAAAAATCCTTAACTTCATTGTAATTTACGTTTAAAATTATTTAAGTAGATAAAAAAGTGCTCAAACTTCAAACAAATCAGCTTTGTTAAAAATAAACGAAGTAATTGAAGTTAGAATTTTTAATAAATCATCTTGTTTATAATAATTATTGTAAACGAGCACACCGTCTCGTTATAAATATTTTAAAGTCTGAAATCAACTAATACAATATTGTAGTCTAACAAAGTTTGTTTTATTAATAAATTGTTTTTAAAAACTATGTATTGTGTTAAGTGAAATGACGTCAGCAATGTTTGAGTTATGTTGTTTGAGTTATTTTCATCGAATTTAAGTTTTAGAAAAAATATATACAATTTTGCCACATTTTATTTCAAGTTTTTATTATCCATTAAAGACTTTGTTAAAAACTTTGTCCATCTACAAGAAAATTACTTGTAAGTACAATACTCAATTATTTGAAGTTAAGAAGTGAAAGCTATATAAAAAACAAGTTGTTATACAAAACGGAGTATTTCTTAATTCCTATTAAAATAATTTTATCATTAACATTACAGAATTATTTTTAGTTCAAACTATTTAGAAGATTAAAACATCACAAGCGATTCTGTTTGATGTTTTTAAATAAATTTATTAACCTACTGAAAAGTTTTTAGTCTTACCTTTTAAAATTTTTAGTGTGTTTTAAAAAAATATTTATTTTCATAGTAATCATGGTCAAATATATATTTTTTTAAAACCAATTTTATTTTTTTTTTTATTCACATTCAAGAACAAAAGTGTGTTTATGTAAAAGATATAAAGTATAATTCAAAACTCCAAGTTTAAACTAACTTTTTATAAATCTTAACTTAGAGTTGGTTAACTTCTTAGTAACTTACGTTTTAAAACATTTAAATAGATAAAATACAGTTCTCAAATTTCAAAGTTATAAACTTTGTTAGAATATAACTTGAAACCAAAAATAGTGTATGAACTTTAAACTATTCAACTTCTTTTAAATAAATTTATATTAACTATGTTATTTCAATAAACACACCGTCTATAGATAGAAAAGTCAGATTAGTTAATAAGTTAAAACTTTTAGATTGTTTTTATTTGAAAATTATTTTACAAAACTACATGCTGTGCAATATGAAATAAGATTAAAAGTAAGTTAACTTTGTTAGGAAATAAATCAAAACTAAGTACAATTTTTATGATTAAAGCAATGATTTAAAATTTGTTTAATTTATTATGTATTCTATAAAACTATATATTGTATTATACGACGTGACATCAGCTATTTTTGATAAATATTTATTTTATAAAAAGTTTTAGTTGCATTTCAAATTAAATAGTTTTTTGTGCAATTTACTTAAATTTGTTTATTATTAAAATAACCTAATCAAAATAGTAGTTGATAGAACAAACTGCTTGTCAATATTAAGTTCAGAAAGTTTAACAGAATCATTTTAACTTCATTACAGAAAGTTTTTACATTAAAGTGAGAATTTAGTAAGTTTATTTAAAACACTTTTATTAAAGTCAATACAAGCATAAATTTCGTTAAATTCATTTTTAAGCATAGAAAATACAAGCTTTGACAGTTTCTGCTTGATTTTTTAGAATTTGACAAAACTTAAGTTTTATAGTTGTCGATTTAATTTAATTAAAAAAAAGAATGTCAAAATTGATTAAAAAAATGTTTGTGGTATTTCAAAACAGCTTGTTAATTTTCATTCTTTTTGATTACACATTTTCGTGTAAAGTAAAATGTTAAGCTTAAGCTAATTAAGATATCAAAAATTTTAATTAAAATAATAACGAGAAAAATTTTATTAGAAGCTTAAGTTGTTAGTTAAATATTTCTTTTTCGATTTAGTTGTAGTAGCGTGTTGACAAATTGTTGAGTTATAATTAATGTACTTTAAAACGTCAGAAGTTTAAGTATTAGTTGATAGTTATAATTAAATTAGTTTAGAAAGTAATCTAACTAAATATCAAATAAAGTTATTAATAATATAATTAATAAAACATAAGGCTTTAAAAATGTGCGTTCTAAAAGTTTTTATTTTATAAACTTGAGTTTGTAGGTTTTAGGTGATAAGTATAAAATAAATAAAAGTTATTCAACTATGAAAATAAGTTTTGTGTAAAGTGCAACATTAAGTTCTGTCGACATGTTGAAAACATTTCTTAACTGTTTGAAGTAAACTGACTTTTGTCAGTCAAAATAAATTTGAGAAGGATGCTTGTGTGTAGTGATCAAATAAAACTATACTTGTTTAAGAACAAACTTTGTGATTAGCGTTTGAGTTTTTTACTATGACGTCAGCAAGATGCTAAAAAAAATTGTTAGTTGATAATTTGATAAATAGAATGCGACAAAAATTTAACTTTATTTGTATACTTTTAAACAAACTTTTATTATAAAGTGAGTCAGTTTTATTTTTAATAATAATTTTATGTTAAAGTTATTGATACTTAAAATTTAAAAATACATATGTGTAGTCACGTACTATTTTTAAAAGTTTTAATTATTTAAATATTGAAATAATTTCCATGAAGTTCATTTCTAGTTTAAATTGGATTATTACATTTGTAAAAAAAAAAATAAACTTTCAAAATGTTTACAAAAAAAAAACTGTTTTTATTTTTTAAGTTATTTTTGTTTGCTGATTTAAAATTATAAATCTTTTAGTAAATTAAGAATGCAAAATTAGTCTATGCAAATAAGTTTATACATTAAATAAATATAAATTTCTGTCTATATAACTATCATCAGTTGGTTGTTTTTGTTAAAATATTAAGTTAAAAATTCAATCATAAACACATTATGACGTAATTTTACAGCTGTTAAAAATAATGCAAAACGGCTTGTGCAAAAATAAACTTGCTAATCAACAATAAACTGAAGTTATACGAATTTCTGTTATATTGGGAATTTAATAATGTCTTTATACTTAAAATTTAAACTTGTTTTGCAGTTGAGGAGTGCGTAGGCATAAAACTTGAGTTCTGCAATTTTTTATGTCTTGTAATAAACTTATATATAAAGAAATTAAGGTGAATATTTAACTTAATCACATTCTACACAGCCCACTTGAAAAGTTTTTACAATATCTTTTAAGATAATGTGATTTTAAAAATTCCCGTACAAATGTTTCATAATGACAAAAAAAAACTGTCTTTAATCTTCAGTTGGTTAAATTTATAAAAAATAGAACTTTAAAATTTAAAATTTACCTATTACTTAGTCTTAATATTAAAATTTGATTTGTTTAGTTTCTTAAATAAAATTTGATACAATTTAAGTTTAGTTGTTTAAATGATATTTTGCATGACTTTCACATATCTTTTTTAGATTTATTTAAGCACTGAGCAGGTCTTTTACCGAAACTTAGTTTGTAAAATAAATTTTTGAAAGAATAAATTCTAGCAATAGCACTTTAGTATACAAAGATTCAAAAACTATACAAAAAAAAAACATTATTATTGAATATTGTACAGTACAAATATTACAGTTGTTTGTTTTTTGGGAAGATCAAATTGTACTTTAAGCATATGTACTGAACAATGTTTAATAATTGTTATTGACAATTGTAAAACAGGTTAAGTTATATATTTTTAATTTTGTATTAAAATTTAATTAAAAAACCTTAATGAAACTATTGTTTAAAAAATTAATATTTAAATTAATAAAATTATTAAAAATTAGTAAAGAGATACTTCATGGTTGGAAACGAAGTGCAAGTAGAAAACTATATTGAAAATGTTTTCATCTAATACCCACTTGGAAGCTGTTAGTCACATAGTGAGAATTTAAGAAAAAGTTACTACGTTCAAGTTTAAATAAATAAACAAATTATAAAGTAACTACTGGTGATTTTGAACCTGCAGAAGTCGGCCTGCAGTACTTAATATAAATAAAAAATAAAAAAATCAATTTTGTTCAATTAAAATTATCAGTTTATGTTTGTGAATTTAGAGATAATTATTTCAAGAGTTTAATTGGAAATGATAATTTGCTACGTAGCAATTGCTATTCTACACAGTTTTGTTTAGAATTTGTTTACTTTTACTAATTGTTAATAACTAGTACAAGCGTTGGTTTACTAATATTTACACTTCTAACAATCATAATTCAAACATTGCTAAAACAATCTAACTATTTAATAGTGTTTTACTATATCTAACTATTATTGTAATTATAGTGTTTTATTTTAATATTAAATTCAGGTTCTACTGAATTAATTTTTGATCGGTAACTTTTTTAGCCGCTAGCCAGACTTAACAAAAAAGGTATTTTAGGCCGGACTTGTAAAAAAATTCTTAGAAAACAATGAGGTTTGCATTGTTGTATTTAACTACTAAATAAGTACTGTATAATGGCAAAACTATAAGATTACACTTATTTAGTGAGCACTACTGTGTTCTAAATATTTACTTGAAGCATGTTTCAGTCTGATTTTTCTAAACAAATTTAACTTTTTATGTTTTAAACAAGTCATTTTTAATTTTACGCCGAAGATTTATGATGGTAAGCTTTAGCTACATTACGAAAAAGTTGATATAGGACTTTATATTTTCGTTTTTTTTTTCATTTTTTTTGTTGACATAATTTATAAAAAGTGGATAAAAATATAGTATTTTAGTTTGTTTTTTATTATATACCTTATTGTTTTGCGCTTACTTACTTACAGTTGATTTTTTTAAAGTTTAACTTAGTAGTTTTCCAGGTTTGCAGCAATGTACATGAAAAATGTTTTGGGGTGCAGGAGTATTTTAGGGTGCATCTAATTCATGAGTGACGAAATATAACAAGAAACTTGCACTAGATTTTCTTGAGTTTATGAAAAAGAGCAGAAATAAAAGGTTTTAAGTGTTTTTAACGGATGTTTCTCTCATGTGAGGACTACTTCTCTATTCTATAGCAAGATAAAATATCTTTTATTGAATGTTTTTATAAAAGTTTTTAATATAAAATGTTCAACGCGTATAACTTTCAAAATCTGGTTAGAAATAAGTGGTTATAAGCTATATAAAACATCTCCAACTAGTAATTTGACAGTACTAATAACTATAAATATTCCATAAAATTATGTAAAAATTAGTTTGTTTCACTGACGACTCTTGATATTTTTTTAGATAATACTAAATAGTTTTTTAAAAACCCTCTTTATTTGATAATTTATTATTCTTTTAGATGGAGAATCTACTGTATACTCCCCTTGTATGAAAAGAAAATTTCAGAAATCTTATACCATTCCACAAAAAATTATCCATAACATTCTTTTTTTTTTGTTATTCATCTTATTATAAATATTATAAAATAAACAGTACAATACATCTTGGTTACTTTGAGTTTACTTAAAATGTATACTTTTCTTCATAAACATATTACTTATACGTGAAATAGGTTAAACATAAACAGACAAACAACTCATCAATTTCAAAAAAACTGAAAAATCTAAAAGTTAGAGAGTTAGTTGCTTTTTACTTAATGTTGTAAAAAAATGATACTCAAAATTTTTTTTCTATAAAAACCTTAAAAACATTGCCAAATTTGCTAAAAGAAATATGTATACTAAACTTTAACAATGACTTAGCTATATAAGACTATTTTTACACATAATAAACCTACTTATCTTATATTAAGATGTTACTAGCTTTCAATCTACTATTTTTGTTTCAAGACTTAACAAGTTTTTATACATTTAGTTTGGACTGTAAACAAAATACTTTTTTTTCCTTGAGGTGGTTTTTAAGCTTGTTTAATAAAGTAAAAAATGAGCTTACATACAGTATCAGACCACTAAATATCTAGTTAATTTAAAAAAGAAACAGATTATAGTAAGTTTACAAAAAAAAAACATATTAAAATTGATAAAAAAGATTAACAGTTTTACTTTTTATTAAAATTGTGTTTCAATATAAAAAAAATCTTACACTAGATAGACAATTTTATAAGTAGCAATAAGGCAAACAAAAAAAATTATCATACAAGCTGACTTAAGCCAAAAGGTTTGTAACAATCCATAAAAATTCATTAATTATATAAACGGTATAAAAGCACTAAAATAATGTTTAAAATATAAAAAATATTAAACTAATGTGACTACTAATTAATTATTCTTGTAGCATTTGAACTTAAAAAGTGTTTTGTGCACTTTATTTTGGTTTTTTGTTATCGAAAAAGTTTAGTAAAAGTTCTGTCCATAAGTAAAAAAAAATACTTTTCAGTACAGTATTCAGTTAATAAACTATAGAATATATGTTTTTTTTTAATTAGAGTAAGTTATTATAAAAAGCGAGATTTATTATGTTTGTTTTAAAATATTCCTATTATAATTATTTCAAGCATATGTTAGAAAGTTGCATTTTTAAGTGTTAGGTTTTTGAGGCTGAAAAAACCACAATCTCTGTGTCTCTAATGTCTGAGTATTTGATAATCAACTGAATTTGTTGAAATTTCTTTTACTATAACAAACAGTATCATATCTTTAAAAAAATATGAATCTCTGTAACTAAGGTCAATGGATTGGTATAGTTTTTTTTTGTCAATAACCTACACAGTACACAATTTTATTTTCACTAATTATTTATTTACTTTTTATTAATCTTTATACTATCACTGTTACCCATAACACTAATCCTTGGTCGGTAAAGTTTGTTAATTTGAATTATATTTCATGACTGTTGCCACGTACGCTTATCTTCTGCCGACTTATTGCTCCGTGTAAAAATGACGCTTCGTGCAAAATTAACCACTCTTACAAAAATTACATTTCCTTGCAAAATTGCCACACGTGCAAATCTGTCACTCAACTGATCAGACTTTTAATTTATTTAGTACCTTGAAATGATTAAAAATAACTAATCATTTTTTTTTGTCAAAATAGTCAACCGAAGTACTTTGAAACAAAACAAAGCTAATTAAAAATTAATTTTAATTTTTCTGCAAAAGGATATTGAATTTTGTTGTTGTGCGTCTTGTCATTTTAGCTATTATAGTAATCAGTTATTCACCACTTGCCTTGTATACTACATCCAATATTCTAATAGTCAGACTTAATAATGTTGTGTTATATTGTTATTGTTGTAAATAGTTAAATTTTATGAGCATTACAACTCATTCAAAAATTGTAGAGGATACCTCAACCTTTAAATTTCAACTAATAAATAATATATTCTCTCATACTTAGTTAATTGTTGTGTGCAAATATATGACGTCAATATAATACTTTAGAATAATAATATTTGAAAAATCTAACTTCTATCTCGAAATAATTATATTTTTATATAAACAAATCAAAATTCGTGTTAAAGTACTTAAACGATTGATTTAGTGTTTTTTTAGTTTCTCTAGTACAATTTTATTATAAACTTCAAATTTATGAAAACTGAAACAGCAGTTTATGCTTTAACCAAATACTTTTTAACTAGCTAAAAGACATTAAACATATAATAGTTAATTTAATTGATTTAATTTGTGCGTATCTTGCAACTTGATAAGTACTTTATTGTTGCAGGTAAAAATAAAAGAGATAAAGTAAATAACCTTATGTATTCTTAGAATCATAGTACCTTACGTTGAAACTTTTAAGAAACTTTTAAGGTAATAACAAAGTTTGAATTTCAGACAAATGAACTTGTTTTATGAATTAGTTAAATAATTAATTCAACTTTAAATATTTCTAATAAACCCCATCTCATTATAAATTAAACTTTAAGATCAATATCAAAGATTATATTTAACGTAGCATTAATTAATTTTATTTATTTTTTATTTTATAAAACTACGTGTTGTGGTTCATAAAGTTACGTCAATAAAACTTAATAGCAGATTTTAGATTTTTATCGTCGCATTTAAGTTAATTTTTTTATCACATACTGTATGGTATTCAATTTGTAATCGGAAACTTTTGTTTAAAATTCTGTTCATGTACAAGACAAATTACTTTTTATGTTCTTAATAATAATAATAATACGTTTTAGTTATTTAAATTCTACAAGAAGTTTTGTAATTTTTTAGAAAAAGTGGTTTAACATAAGTAAAAGTTTAGTATTATCAATTACTTTTTTATCAATATTACAATAGTGTAATGCAGTGAAATAGCTTGATTTGTAGATTGCGTCAATATTTTAACTTTGTTTTTCTACTCGAAAATAAATTTCGAGTATATAAATAAACAAATTTTACATAGTACAACCTCTACAGCCTTATGTATCTAATATGTAATACAGAGTTTTTTTGCTTAAAACGGGTTAATGTGTAAAATAAAGTTTAGTTATCAAATTATAACATAAACCTTTTTTTTCTGAACTATTGTTCAAAACAAGTAAGTAACAATAAACTAACAAATATTTAGGACTGTCCTGTTCAATAGGTAAATCTGTCTATACTTAAGTGTTTTTTCAATTAAAATAAAAGAACAAGTGGAAAATGTGTTTTTTTTGTTTATACTATAATAAACAGTGAAATTGAATTGCTATATCAGTTTATTGTTTTATAATAAACTAACAATATGAAAAGTTTTTACAAAAAAAAAAAATGATATTTTACAATTTGAAATATCATTTTTATTTCTAACTTTTATTACGGATTTTATATATTTTAAAAAAAGTTAAAACAATAGCAATAGTTTAAATAATTAGTATTTCGGATAGTTTAACTACTAGAACAGTATAAATAGTGTTGACGAAAGCTTTTGATAAAATGTAGTACTATTTGAAGTTACATCAGGTTTACAATTATTATTTTTGTCATACTAAATTTTATAAACATATATATTAAAAGTTGCTTTTTTTGCCCTTTAATATGAGTGTGACATAATGATTACAATTTAAAACGAAATAAAGTGTTTTTATACACTGAACTTGTGTTTTTTTATAATGTAGTATTATTGAACAAAAGTTTAATCATTAATACTTACATATACTTACAATTAAATTACTAAAAATTATCTATCCTTTAGAGAGTTGGTATTATCATACTTTACATCTAATAAAAGTTAAATCTTAAACTATGGTCTCTAGAAACAACTTGAAAATTAAGAAACAGTTTCCAAAATGGATGACAAGTACAACTCAGCTAAATAAACATTTTTAAACCCATTAGTTACTTGTTTAGTTAACTTCAAGGATTTAACAGGCATTTCCTGTTTTGTTTTATCATACAATAAGATATAATTTCTTCTTTAAGGTTATTTTAAAGTTTTAAGAAAGGTTATAAGTTTACTGAAACAAAGTATCACATAACTTACTATCAATTTTTTTAGCTACAAATAAAAAACAAAGCTAACTTTGTTAGTTTACCTAAGAAAATTATAATCATGTTTTAATAATAATTTAAGTTTTTTATAATTTTTTGTGTTTGATTATAATTTTACAGCTAAATTTAAGATCAATTTACGGAAATCATAAGTAAACGAGTAAAACTTAAATAAAATTTTATTTATTATAAATTTATTATTTATTTAACATTTAAACTAGTAGAAACGTAATTGTTTACAAAAACAATCATACAGTAACACACGTTATAAAATTTATTGTAGATATAAAGTGTGCTAAACTTAAGAAATACTACATATTTATAAATAATAGTAAGAAAGTTAAAAAAATATTCCTATATGTTTTTTGTGTAGAAAGTATGAATACAACTAAATTATGAAAAGCCAGTTTTATAATAAAACACATGTAATTATAGGTAGAAAAAATAATCAAAAAAAAATTAAATATTTTAATCAATTATGTTGTAATACGGTTGTAAAAAACACAAGTGAAAATATTTTTTTAATGTTATTATGTCATTGTAGGTAGAAATTAAATAAATTAAAAAAATCTGAAAATAATTTTTTCCAAGAAAAACTTTTAATGTTTTTCAAAAACTATACCAGTTTTTTAATACTAACGAAACTTTAAGTGTTTATTAATCGTTAATTACTTTTTATAAGCTATCAAAAAGTTGTACAAGCCGTTTAGAAAAAAATAAACATGAAATATTTATTTTTTAATTAGCTGCATGTCAAACTGTAGTTTAAGTAAATATAGTACGAATTAATAAAAAAGTACATTTTTATTTAGTTTAGTATAAAACTTAATAAGCTGTTTATTTATTGATAAAAGTTTCTTCTAGTGCTTTAAATAAGTTTCTCAAAACGTAAACTTAAAGTAAGTTTTGTAAAATGAATTGAATTCTCATAATAAGTTTGTACTATTCTTAACATTAATCTAAAAGTATTACAATTTAAGTCAAATACTAATTACAAAATAAAACTTTTTTAAAAGAGCTAATGTTAGGTTTTTAACTTATTTTGTTTGTTGCTTACCAAAATATTGTCTTGCTGCTAAAAATGTATTACTGAAAACGTGTATTACTAAAAAAATATAAAAATTGTTTAGAAAATTAAATTATTTAAACAAGCTTTTAGATCTGTTTTCTCAGACTTACTATTTAAAATATTTCAAAGTAATAAAAGAAAAAATTGTTAAAAAATTGCATTTTCGAATATGAGATTTTTTTGGCTGAAAAAATTTAATCTATAGTCATTCTCTTGTGTCTAAGTTTATTAATAAATAACTGAGTAAATAAATAGCTGAAACTTCGTTAAAAATAACAAACAAAACCTTTTAAATAAAATGAAAAATAAGAATGCTTGCAATTAAGGTCAATAAATTGGTCTTTAGAAAACTATTTGTTCTACAACCTACACAGTACAGACTTTTATTCTTATTGTTTTTTAACTTTTAGTTTCCTGTAATTGTAAAGATATAAAAATCATCATTCTAAAAATTTTCTTTTACTAATAAAAATATGCATTTTAATGTAACTGACTAAGATTTATAAGTAAGATAGTATAACTTAATTTATGATAGTCAGTAAAACTGATAAAACATTACTTATTTTAATATCCTTGATAAAACAATTTATGTTGATGTTTTTCGCGTTTTTAATCTTTGTTTGAATACAAATAGAAGTATAATGAAGAAAAGTCTATTTTAGTTATTTATTAATCGTTAACTTGTTCTGGACAATGACGTTAAAGTGTATCCCTAATGATGTACGAATCGATAATCAAAATGTTATTCGTACACCAGGTTCTAGGACCAAGTAATTACAGTGCTTTATTTGTCGTTCAAAAAACACACCAAACTTAAGTGATTAAAACAAATTTACTGTATATTTGATTGTCAGAACTAAATGATTCTAAATACTTAAAAAAAATTGTTTTACTTGACCTTCAATAGCAATTATTATTGTTAAAAAAACAAATTTGTCATAACTTGCAACAAAAAGGCTATATTAAGTAGTTTGTTAAACAAAAAATTTATAATAAGCTAACTCAATATAAAGTAAGAAAAAAAATTAAATATTGGTTGGTAAGCGGTTTTTTTCTGCCGACTTGGAGCTATCTGCAAAAATTACAGTTCATGCGAAATTGTCATTCGTGCAACAGCAACCACTAGTAACAATTTTACATGGACAAAAAGTCAATTTTGCATAGGTTGAAATACTTTTTTTTTCAAATTATTATTTTAATTTATCACTGTTATCCCTATTCCTTACCCTTTGCCGGTAACTTTATTTTCTACTTTGTCTAATTTTGATATTTTTATTCACTTTACTATAATTTTTGCTCATAACCTTTATCGTTAATAGGTTTTTATTTTTATGATTAATATTTTCTTGTTTTTTTGCTCTTTTGTTAATTTTGTTTACAATCAATGTTACCCCTAAAGGGTAATTGAAAAAAAAAACTTTGATTAATTTTTTAAAGTACTACTGTTTTCTCTTGTCCTTACTCTTGGTCGGTAATTAGTTATTTATTTTGATACTTCTTTTAAGCTCTTGTGCAAAATTATCACTTTTGAAAAAATTACTTTTATTTCAAAAATGTCTAGATGCATATTTGACAAGTCCCCTTATAAAATATTTATAAAACTGGTTTATTTGATTACATATAACTACAACTCAAATTTATTAAGCTCAACTCATTTAAAGTTATTAATCTTTGAAATGCACAAACGTAAAACTTTACAAAGTTTTGTTTTTATTTCTACAATAAAACAAAAAGTATAAGTAATAATATAAAAAAACCTTGTAAGTAACTAATAAATAAACAACTTATTTTAGACCTAGTAGCGTAGTTGAAAATTAATACAAGAAAATCACCAAAATTTAAGTTGATTTTAATTAAACAATTCAAGCATTTGTTTAGTATTCAAAACTTTCTAATTTTTGAATTCTGGTAACTCTGCCTTGATGTGTTGAAATTAAAAAGAACTTACAAAAAGTTCCTGCAAAATTTTTTTTACTTAATAAATGATATGTAAAGCTATCAATATTTTATTACTGTAAGTACTTATATTTTAATATTTATTTTTAAGAGTTCATTTATTTGTTTAATAAACTAAATATGTTTTATGTAAACAGGAAATGGTAAAATAATTTATTATTTTACATATAAGAATAACTTTAGAGAAAAGACTAAAATAAAACTTTTCAAAAACATATTAGCATTCTTTGTTATAATTTACAATATCTTTAAAAAATATTTATGTATATTTAAGCACTATTAATTACCATAAATTTAATTAAATTTTTTAAAGAATGCTGTTTTGTTTAGGTTTTTATTAGATTTTGTATAGTTATGAAAATAATCTTATATATAATTTTACATTTTAGATTATTTAAGATTTAAAATAAAATTTAATCTTGTTAACTTAGTTTAGTATACTTATTAGTTTTTGATAATTTTTTATATGCACTTTCTTTTTTTGAATGTTAAGTTTATGAATTCTGAGTGTCACAAAATAAGTCAACCAGAACGCAATTATCTCAGATAAGCGTTATAGTAAGACATGTTTGCGTTATAGTAAGACATGTTTGTTGTGAGAGACTGAATATGAGACTATTTGAGAATATTCATATTTATTAAAAATTAATGCAAATTTATTAGTGTATTTTTATGGTTCAAGTAAAAGAAGTATTATTTAAATAATTTTTGACTGTTTTACAGTTTTTTAAATGTTTTATAGTTGTCACACCAAATATAGTTTTTAAACTATTTTTCATTTAAATTGGTCTTAAGTTTTATTTATAAAATTTTGATTTATAAAAGTTTTTTATGATTATAAAGTAGGAATTTTGTATAGTGTCGTTTGGTTCTTCTATATAATAGATAAATTGTTGCAACTATGTTGTCTGATTTATATAAAGTAGGCTAAAATACCATATAGTAAATAAAAGATGATAGTCAAATATGGTAAGAGTTAACTATGATATGAAGTACTAATAAATCTATCATACCAACATACATACCTTATAAATTAAACAAATTTAAATTTTTAAGTAGAACTCAGGCTAATAAAACTTTGTTATATTGCCCAGGCTTTTTTCATACTATTTAAATTAATAGCCAATGCCTCCACATATAAAACAAATTCTACTACTGTTTTAATCAGTTTTTGTTCAAATAATATAAAAATTTACGTTTGTTTATAAACAAATTACTGTGTAAAACGATAACTGTTTTGTAAAGAATAATTGAAGTTACTTTTATTGTTTAAAAACAAAGAAAAATGATTTAAATTTCTTTTTTTTGACTTCTCAAAGAAAAAAAAAAGAAGTTTACATTATTAGATTAATTACTTATAAGATTTATATATTGAAATTGTTTTAACAATAAATTTTTAAAGAGCTTCACAATTAAGGAGCCTTTATACAATTATGACAAAAGTTAAATTGTTAAAAAGTTTATTACTTAACAATTGTTTCACGCTAGTGCGATGATCACAAGTAAAAGTAAACAAACTAATAAGTTGCAACGGACAAAAATTTTATATAGTTTTAGATAAGTAATTAGTTGATTAGGTGATTAGTTAACTAATTGAATTTTAGTAATATTCAGCAAGATAAATTATAATTAACGTAAATACAATCATAACAAAAATCAAACGATAAAAATAAAACTATATAATGAAAACAAAGGTAGATTAAACTTAAATCTAGCAAATTAAGACTTTAAATAAAATTTTGTAAAATGTCTACATTTTCCCACCAGTTCTGATCTCAAGTTTGAAAGTTTGTTTTTATCCGCAAATGCGATTTCGAGTCTTTCTAAGTTACATAGGGTGCAAATTTTACTGGGCTTGTTTTGATAACTGCGATGAACAATTTTAGATTAAGATTTATATATGATGAAACACATACTTAAATTCTTTTATTAGTTTTTTTAATTTTTTTGTAGTTGAATTCGCAAATAAAATAAAAACTGGCATAGAAGTTTTTATTTAATTTAAAATTATAAGGTCATTACAATGCTCAAACAAGCTTTTAACTAATAGAAGCATTTTATTATATAAAGAAACATTGATATATGTTGATGTAATGTTCTATTTATAAAGTAGTAACGATAAATTTTACTAGAACATTTTAAAATCTAACATATACATTGATTACACTACATTTTTTGTTATTAAATTATATGTTTGTTAAACACCTAGTAAACTACAATATATTTTGATTGTGAACTATAACATTAAAGAGGTGTATAGGTTTTTTAAAGAAATATTTTTAACTCTTTTTATTGAACTATGCAAAAAAGAGGTAGAAGATCAAAAACTAATTTCAAAAACTTAATGATAAAAAGAAAATTAATTTATAAAAAATAAAGGTTACAAGGCGTTTATTAACAATAGATATATATTAATTTACTATTACTTAGTTGTTTTTGTAGTCAAAGTAAAACATTAAAAACTTACTGTGGTTTTTGTGAAACGTTGTACTAAAGTTTACATATTTTGTTATACAATATAGAAGAATTTTAACTATTAATAACAAAAAAATACTAGATAAAGAAATAAGGATTTGCTTACAAGAAGTTTGTTTCTAACTATTTTTTATAGATTTTACAAAAACAAATTTAGAAGTTTTAATATTTTTATGTATTTAACACAGAGTTAAAATTTTTTACAATGAATAAACTTATGAACAACTCTAAAATATATTCTGTTTATCAATGTGCAATGCTTTCGTATGATTCAAATGAACGGAAATTTGTAAAAGATTTCTATGACAAAACAATTATGACTACAAAATATCTGCTAAAATGTTCACAAACGACTGATTGTAACGTCTACAAGATAATGGAAAGCAACTCAATGAAAGAGTTAAGAGAAAAACACAACAACTTAATGTTGTTCCACGGCACAAATTTAAGAGAAGTTGAAAAAATATTAACAGAAGGATTTAAAAACTCTCAATCTGGTTGGTTTGGAAAGGGAGTGTACCTGACCGACTGTTCTGATATGGCTCGTAGGTATTCTAATAAAAAATCCAGGGATGATTGCGATTATATGTTTGTTAACGAAGTTCTTAATTCAGATAGTCTGAAAACATTTAAACACGGTAGATATCGTAAAATGCGTAATCGTGACAGCAAACCCGAGCATTTATTTGAAAAACATGAATTCAAGGGAAGCAGACAACCAACGAAAAAAGATTACAAAGAAGATGATAAAGGTAGAAAGTACAGAAACATTCATCACAATGTTTATAGTAATAGTATGTCTGATGAGTATGTAGCTGATGAAAGTCTTGTAGTTCCGAGATACTTAATTGTAATTGGTTCTGAACCAGGTTTTTCGAATGAAGACAAAATTTAGAACCTTTGATTTGAAGTTAATAAAGATAAACATGAACCTTTGACTCTGAACTTATTGAAAAAGAATCTTAAAACTATTGACTCATTAGTATAAACTCATTTTGTTGAACCATTTTTGTTGAAATTTAGCAAATTTAGTTGTCTATAAGTACAGTTTTTAAAAACTGTGTGCTCGGTAGATTTTTTATAAACTTTATTAACATCAGTTTAGTAGCGTGTAAATATTAAAAACCATAAAAGTCTTTTTGTAATAAGTATTTAACTTTCTTTGCAATAAGCTTTGGAAAACTTTGCTTATTGAATTTATAAATAGTTAATTCTTGAATTTAAAAGAACACTGTCGATAAAGCATAATAAAAAATAAATTAAAATATAATAATTATGTATTTAAACTTTAATTTTAGACATTATAAATGCGTCTATACTAAACTAAAATTTGCTTATCTAATTATTTGAGACTAATAGTTTTACGCAAAAATATTTGTTTAACTTTTCGATACATTTTTATTGAAATTAAGTATTTTAATTTGTAAATACTAGCATAGACCATTAACTATAACTAGTAATGAGTGAAAAGGACACAAAGTAATTGCAGCTTTTTATTCATTTTTAAAACTTTTTTTGTAAATTTCTATATTATATTTACTCAGCTTTTAATACTGATTTTCTTCTTAACACATGACAGTATTTAAGTCAACTAACCTCAAATATTTTAGTGATTTTAACATTAGACGTTAAACGTTTTTTTAAGCTCAAAATATATAGCAAAAAAGTATTTTAGTAGTATTTAAAAATACTTATCATTTTACATTTTATTTGTGCATGTTTGTACCACTCTACAATTAGTACTTGTGTATTAATAAATCATACTAACATAATTATCTAAACATTTAAATTCAAGAAAAATTATCAGAAAAAAAAATTGAATCTTTAAAGTTAACCATTTTTTATTAATTTGTCTCAATAAAATTGTTCGTATTTTTTAGTTTATTAATAACCAAATAACTAGGGATTAAATTTGAAAAATACAAATTAGAATTGAAGGTTTAAATTATGTTTTACTAAGGAAAGGTTAGTTTATTTATTTAATTAACACTTTACTTTATTGACCTAGCAATTGCCATAGTTTAAGTATAATGTAATTCTAGTGGTTTAAAAAACTAAAACTCCCTAGTAACAGTTTTAAATATTTTTTGTTGCCAAAAGAGTAAAACTTTTAGAACAAGACAATTTCATGAAAATTCGTGATTATTAGTTCTGCTTAAGAAATAATTTAAAGAAGAAGTTGAGATAGAAATGTTTCTGAATATCGATCAAAGTTTTGTTTGTTGTAAAATTAAATGTTTATCCAGATTATTCAGTCGAAAACTTTCACTTAGAAATCTAAAAGTTGTTGAAAAAGCTGTTAAATCAGTTTATAATTATACATTTAAGAATATAACATATATTTAAATACTCTTTGATTTAAACAGGTTTACTACTGCTAAAAACTACAAAATAAAATTATTTAATAAGTCTTTAAATTATGTGATGTTCTTTAATACTAATCTTCAAGGTGTACAATGGTGCACACTAGTGTACACGATTTCTTTTTAGGGTGCCAGAGACTTTTGGGTGCATGAAACTTGTTTTGAGGTACATGATTTTTTTTTGCGCAGAAATGAAACTAAAAGTTTTTTTAAAATTTCTCTACACCTAAGAAAAATTCAACCTAGGTATCTTATTAACTATTTTGTTTTTAATAAAAGACCATTTTTGTACTCTCCAAGTTCTATTCTGTTATATAATGTAAAAATCTACTACCCTTAGCCACTCAAAAATTAACTGAAGTGATGAAGTCTCATATATTTTAAAATAAAATAGAACAGTAAGTATTCTATTAATGTTTTATTTTATTAAATATTATTGTCAAAAAACACTTTGGTACATTGAAAATCACTATATTAATCAGCTTATTCAACTGATATTAAAAAAAAATAGTTTGACCAAAAAAAATTATTTATGTCTCACTTAACATAAAATTAAAGTACAGAAAGTTTCAATAAGATTAGTGCTGTCACATACTTAGATGGCTCTATAAATTACCTAAGTATAGTTTTAAATCATGAAAAACCTAGATCAACTGAGACTAGTTTAAATATATTTACAAAAACTCAGCATAAATGTGACTAGTTATAAATTACTTAAAAATCTTGGGTTTATTTTGATATCTTTAAAAAATCTATAGCTGTTTGTTTACTAGAAAATTTATAATTTTAAATAAGTTTTTAATATTAAAAAAATTTAAGATCTATAAATGTCTAAGTTTCAATGTAGTTTAAATTAGTTATTTGCTTATATATACCTTTTTTATAGTGCTAGCTTGTTACTTGTGACTAAGTCTAGTCTTTAGCCACTTAGGTTTGTTTGTTTAACTTAAAGTGTGGTTAATATGTGTTAGTGTCAAACATCCATGTTAAATTATAGATACTAAAGCTCTAGTTTACCAAAAACTGATTTCAAGTCTCTTTGAACATTTTTGTTAGTATGGTAATTTTTCTCAATTTTTAGAGTAGTTTTTAAGAATTCTTTTTTTCTGACAAAAATGAGTGTTCAAATTTGTTTTTACAAATGTTTTTCTATTATAGATACTTTATTGATATCATTTTTGGTATTCTAATTTAAATACAGAAGATTTAATGTTAAACTTTTAATTGGTCACTGAGAATAAGTTTTTGCTTAATTCACATTTATTCTTCATTTTCATTGTCACTGAGTATTGTTGGCCTTAATAATAATAAGTTTTACAGGGTTGCCTTAAAAATTTGGAAAACTGGAAAACACTGCAGTTTGACAATTTAAGCTAAAAAATCTGAAATTTAAGAAATTTTGAAAAAAAATGCAATAACTTAGAGTATTGAACAAAATAAAAGTTACTAATAAACCTTGAGTGTTAAACAATTTTTACTAGCTAAGTAGAAAAAGTTTGTTTGACACAAAAAATATACCATAAAGATTAAAATTTTGTTGTCATTAATTTATCTCTCATTCATATATTATATTCTCTATCAAACATTTTTTCATCAAAATTTTTTCATAATTTTTTTAATTACTTTATACTACTAAATTACAGTTCAAAATAAATTTTTACAGTTAAATACAGTTTTTTGCCTTCCTATTTTTAAAATAAAATATTCTAAAAATTGTTTACTTTTGAAAACCTGGTAGTAATTTTGAAAACCTGGAGAAAATTGGCCATAAACATCTTGCAACCCTTTTAACACAAACATGACAATGTTTTAATTTTAAATTTTTATATGTTTCAAAATTAAGTTTGTTTTAAATTAATATTTACATTTTTACATTCAGGCTTTGTAAAAACTAGAAGTTTTAGGAGAACTCAAAACAACTTAGTTCAATTTAGACTTTTTACAAATAACCAGTCTGACTAAAGCTAGTATTAAGTTTGTTTTTAACTTTTGCTTGATTTAATATATTTTTTACATATCTAGCAATGTTTTAATTTTGAAGGTTTTTTCTCTTTAGAATATAGCAAGTTATTTTGTTATTACCTTAGATTTTAGGTATCAAGCATCATTAACAGTATTTTGTAAGTAATTATTAATAATGGAAAAATTTAATTATACCTAAGCACTTCAAGTTTTATGTGTAACATATTAATAAAATTTCATTAAAAAAATTAAATTTTAACTCACTTAAAATTGTTTCAAATCAATTTATTCTGATAATTTTATCATTAAGATTTATCATTTAACATTAAGATATATTTATCATTTTTACAACTTAAAATGTGCTTGAGATTTACTTAAATAGGTTATGAAACAACTTTGGGAGAAATATTCTTTAAGAATAAATACAGTGTTGTTTCACATTTACTCTTGTTTGAACTTTATTGAAAAGCTCTAGCTGGTTGACCAAAGTTTGTTTTTATGGGTTCCATATAAATACCCTATCACTAGCTTATTTCAGGCTAGTTTGACATAAATCTAATTATAAATATTTTAATTTATATTAATTTACTTGTTGTTATTTTTAATTATTAGCATTTTTTATATTAAAAAAAAACCTTTCCTTTTATTGGATACAGCTTTGTTATGCTTTCTTTTTTTAACATTGTAGTTTTATTCTTTATAATGTTATAGCTCTTTTTTACTGTTACCTATTTAAATAAACTGAAGTAAGTTGATAGTTGTATCTAAATTTTTAAACATACTCTTTAGAAATTCAAATTTATTTATTTTTTTAAGACATATAAAAGATTAAATTATTTATTAAAATTATTGATGAATTTTAAATTTAAAAACATTTTAGGTTAAAACTTCACCTTTTAATGTATAGTAAAATATATATTTTATAAGTGTATAATGTTAGATACTAATATATAGTTTTTATTTAAATGGATGTTTTTGTTTATAAAAAATACTTAATATTCTAAAGTTTATAGTCTCAGTTTTCGAAGATTTTTAATAAAAAAGTTTTAATATTACTACGAAACATATAAAACATATTTAAGAAAAAATATTTTAAAGTAATTGTAAAACTTATATAAGAAATTTCAAACCTAGTAGCATAATTGCCAAGTTAATATAAAAAAGTTGCCGAATTTCAGTTGTTTTTAAGTAAATCATCCATGTGTTTGTTCAGTATTAGAATCTTTTTCTTTGAACTCTTGCATCCCTGCTTTGTAGTGTTTACATTTAATAAAACTTATAAAAAGTTCCTGTAAGAAGATTTTTCTTCAAACATATAATGTAAGTTTATAAAAATATATGTAACTATTGTTTCTATTAATACTATATTATATGATGGAAAAAAAAATTGTGCATTTTATCAGATAAATATGTTTTGTTTATTTTTTATATCTAAATACCAGTGAAGGCAGTTTATTTGATAACTACATTTATAGACCTTGAAATTTTCAAAGGTTGAGTTAATTCAGATTGACTAAAGTTAGTTTATTTCACCCAAGTTTTCTGCTAAATTAATTGTAACCATACATGTTAATTATTTACTTTCCCAAAATTGATTGAAGCTGTTTGTCTCACGTTATTTTTAGGTGTTGTAATAAGCAGATCATTAATTGATGTTCGTGTAAAATACTAGATAGCTTCATAAAGAAAATAATACTTGTTTATTAAAACTTAACTTTGTGTTAATCAGACCTATACAATTGTTTTCTGTAGCCAGGTGAAAAATAAATATTATATTTTTTTTTATTAAAATCAGCAATTAACAGTAACAACTGTTTTTGATTTCATTGTTATATATCTTTTACATGCATTAGATTTGGAATATGTTAATATCACAAAAGTGGTTAAAGCATACTCAAAGCTGTTATAAGTTTTTTAATTTATATGAAGCATCATTTCTAATCTAGATAAAATAACTGTACTTTTAAAAAGTTTAATTACATTTTATCAATGTTAAGTTATACTAATTTATTGGTTATGTTAGACCAATTTCATGCCTTTTCATTTAAATGTTTTCTTTTTTTGTTTTACATTATATTGTTTGTTTTTTTCACATTTAGTTTTACAGTGAAGTATATAAATATTAACTGCCAAGTTTCATAGTGTTATGATACTTTATTTCTAGAGTTTATTTCGTATAATGAATACAAACAAATATAAATAATGTTTAATAAGAATATTCCATTATCTAGTTATATTGGTATTAAACAAAAGTTAGGATAAATCAGTTTATACTAAATTTATTTAATAATTTTTTTTTTATAATTTACTAGTTTTTGTTTTAAAATATAAGTGTGAACTTTTCTTGATATATCAAAAAGACTAGATTCACCCAGAATATTTAAAATATTTAAATGTAAAAAACTGAAATAATATGTAAATTGAATATAATCAGTTTTTCCACAAAACCTGAATCTAGGAATATCCTGAATGTAACAACTTTGGCAAAAAGACCTTAATTTGAACTTAATTACAAAATAATCTGGAAAACCCTAGAATTTAAAACAGTTTTTACTTGTACAATCTGAAATGAATATTTGATGCAGAAATCTACCAGGGTTGGCACAAGGTCAGGGAAGTCAGTAAATCAGGAAAAGTCATATAAAAGTAAAAAAAATAACAAATATGACAAATGTCAGGAAAAAATGGGGTTGTTGAAAAAAGATCAGGAAAACTCAGGAAATTTAATAAAGATTAAGAAAAAGTTAGATATTTGCGGTTCAAATTTACATAATTCCTTATTTCCCAAAGCCTTCAAATGGTAAAAATCTGTTTAAATTTCTCATGTCATAGCAAAATAGCCAAATTTTTCTAGAAGTTTACAAAATTACTTAATTTCCGATGCCTTCTTCTGGTATAAATTAATAAGATATCCTTTATAAATATTCAATTGTTTTCTATTAAAGTATTGAACAACTACACTACTTGAACAAGCAGTTTTTGTATGCTTTTTGGTATTGATTATTTGTGCAGGGTTGCTAAAAAACCTTCAGTCCTGGAAAAACCTGGAATTTAACAGTTTTTAACATCAGGAAAGTATCAAATACATAAACAATTTTTGTCGTAATCAAGTTTTTTTATTGTAAAACACATTTGAAAAGTATCTTTAACATATCTTTTTCATGTCGTTATACTATTAAAAACAGTTTTTAGCTTAAACTTTATTTTTGAAATATGCCTTAAAACGCGTTATTTTAAAAACCTTGAGGAAGTTTTCAAAACCTGGATAAAAATTGACAAAAACATTTGGCAACCCTGTTTGTAGCAGAAAACTGTTATAGTAATACTGTTATATATACACAATAGTTTTTATTGCAGAATTTAACAATTAAAGTGTATTTTTTTCAAGTAAATGATTAAGTTTCTCATAATTAAGCACTAAGTTTAGTATTTTTTGTAACAAGTATATGTGTATATTATACCTCTTCATAATTTTTTAAAGTTTTTTAAACTTGAATATTAAGTTTTAACAAATGTATATTCAGTTGTAATTTAATTTATTTTTAAGTTTTTGTAGAACAACTTAAGTATCTAAAATGTTATTATGTATAAGAGCAGTTGAGAGCCACAGTGTGTCCTTTTAACTATAACATTTACCGAAGTGATAGGTCTATAGGTGGAGGTGTTGCTATCCTTTTTAAAATTTCGCTTAAAGTTATTAAAGTTAAAAACGATTCTACCTCTACTAGCAACATCAATTTTGAATACCTATGCGTAGATGTAATTTTTAAAAAGATGAAATTAAGATTTTGTTGTGTCTATCTTCCTCCACTGTCTGCGAGATGCGCACTGACTGTTCAAAATGTAATTAAAATGATTAAAATGGTTTTTCCAAAAGAGTGTTCTTTTTAGTTCTTGGTGATTTTAATATGCCAAATATAGATTGTAGGATTCCTAGCACAGAATATCTGGTTAAGTTATTTTAGTATGTAAGTAATTCATTAAAAAAATATTAATATAATCTAAAGAGTTTAATGAGGTCAGGCTAACCAATGTTTTTACTTTAATAAAAAAATCCTAAATTTCAATACCTAATTTCTTCATAAAACTTCAGTTTGTTTTATACTAGTTATTTGAGTGTTACAATGTCTTAACTGCTTTTAAAATTTTAAAAGCTATAATTTTATTTTGTTACTTTATATTGTTATGCATTAGTCAGTTTTTTTATAGGTTTCAATCAGATTTTGTTTCAAAATTTCTTAGTAAACAAGTAAGTTGTATACAATTAAGTTAAAAAATTAACCAACATTTTAAATAAATTAAAATTTATATGTTTTTTGAAGAATAGTTAACATCTAAAATAAACGTGATAAGTAGTGTAATAAGTTAAACAATGTTTCATTGTTGTTGTACTTAATAGTTTTTTACAAAATAAGAAAAAACCTACTCTGTATAATAAAACATATAAAACGATTTTTTTAATTTTTTTAAATAAAAAGAGTTTTATGCTATTTTTAAAATAGCCCACAAACGTAATAAATAATATAAATCAATTTATTCTGATTACAACAGTGTAAGATTTTAGAAAAAAAGATCCTCAAATTTCAAAAAAACAACTAACAAAATCAATTAATTTAAAATAAAGATTTTTTCTTTAACAATTGTTAAATTAACTGTTCGTGTAAAAAGTAATATTTTTTATTTGATGTTTGATAAGTAATATTATTTTTCAATTTTTAATTTTGAATAGGCTATAGCGAGAGATTGTATTGAAATTAAAGTCACAAAATCGTATTAAGAAAATGTGTTTTCTGTACAGTTTTTATAATGTAATAAGTATCTTTAAACATACTGAAACATTTTATTATTTTCATGTACTTAATACTTACAGTAAAACTTAAAATAATGAATATGTTTACAAATAACATGAAAAATGATTACAAATACAAGTGTGAAAAGCTTGGTTGTGATTCAGATGAACGAAAAATTGTAAAAGATTTTTTTAAGAAAACCACAGCCAATTTAACATATTGGGAAGATTCAGCCGATAATAACGTCTACAAGATTCTTGAAAGCAATCCAATAAAACCATTGGATGAAAAACGCAACAATTTAATGTTGTTTCATGGTACAGATGAGAGAGGTGTCGAAGGAATTTTAACCGAAGGTTTTAGAAACTCTGAAAAAGGTTGGTTTGGAAGGGGAGTGTATATGACTGACTGTTCAGGAACTGCTGTCGCGTATAGTGGTAGTTTTTTAACAAATATTTGTATTTTTGTCAATGAAGTTCTAGAGTCAGATAACCTTAAAAAATTTAAATACTGTATAAATAAAAGGTTTTATAAACGCGATTTTAAACCCAAGTATCGATTTGAAAAACACTTTTTTGATTTGAGTCAACAACCAACTGAAAAAGATTACAACGAAGATGCTTATGGGAGAAGATACAGAAATGTTGCAGTGTTTGATGTAAGTGAAGAGGATGAGTATGTAGCAGATAAAAGTCTTGTAGTTCCAAGATACTTGATTGTAATTGGTCCAACACCTAAGTTTTTGAATAAATTCAAACTTAAAGAAGTAGACTCTAAACTGAACAAATGTGAACCTTTAAAACTTGACTATGAACTGAATAAAGGTAAACCTTTAAATCTAGACCTTGAACTGATCAAAAATGAGTTTACTAATCTTTAACATGAAATGATTAAAAATGAATCATGGTACGTTAAATACAAACAGCTTGAAGATAAACTTGTTGGCCTTTTCTTTCAGCAAATTGAAAGTGAGTTTTGTAACCCTGTTGGTGATCATTACAAAGACCTGATCTCGTGCTTAATTATGTTGATGAAATTAGTAAAAACTGATATAAAATAACGGTTTGTTGCGGTTAGCAAGTGTAGTTTTCTATTATTAAAGTTTTTAAAAGCATTTCGATTTTTACTTTTCAATAAACTTTATTGATATCACTTTTGTATGTTTGTAATTATTGGTAATCATAAAAAAAATTATCGTAATAAGCATGTGACTTTTTATGGAATAAGCTTAATAAAACTTTAATAACTGACTTTACAAACAGTCATTTTTAAAATTTTAAGAATCCTGTCTATTTACAGATAGATAATTCTTTATACAAAATTTAATTTGAGATATTGCAAACGTATCTCTACTAAACTAAAAATATACTGTAGCTTATCTAAACATTTAAGACTAAAAGTTTTTTGCACAAATACTTCTTAAAGTTGTTATACATTTTTATTAACAATAACTATTCTATTTAGTGAATAGTAACGGATACTATAAAAATATATTAACATTAAATTAAACTTAACGGCTTAAGTTTGCAATCGTTAAGTAAACAATTATTGTACAGTGTTCAATGGTTGTTTAAAACTACAATTTTTTTCCCTTAGGTTTGTTTTATGAAAATTTATTTTAATTAAAGATTTAATTTATCTCACATACTTTTAGTAAACATGACACAGATCCATACTGTAGTAAGAAGTTATGATATGTTAGTATTGAATTCTATGTAAGTTATACTGTTAATCAGTCAATTGAAATATAATTAATGAAATACTTTAGTTTTTAGTAGAATTTTATCAAATAAAAAATTTACAAGATTCAATTGTCTTGAATAAAAAAAACTCTAATGGATCAAAAATCAGGCCCTATAATTTTCATATACATTTAAAGTTAAGATTTATCCACTATTTTTCTTATTTTTTATCTTTAACATTGCAAATGCTAAAATAATTGAGACTAATTTAGAACTAAAATGTTTGTATCGAGCAGCTTTTATTTGGTAAGGGTAAAATGTTCGGCATAGTTTCCTAAATTAGACAGTGTCACTAATTCGGTAACGATAACTAGTAAGAATTAAAAAGGAACTATTTTTATATGGCGATAACTAGTAAGAGGTGAAAAGGGACTAATTTTAAATGACCGTAAGGTGGCGATAACTAGTAAGAGGTTAAAAGGGAGTAGTTTTAAATAACAGTAAGGTGGCTGTAACTAGTAAGAGGTAAAAAGGTACTAATTTTAAATGGCAGTAAGGTTGTGGTAACTAGTTAGAGGTGAAAAGGGACTAATTTTAAATGGCAGTAAGGTGGCGGTAACTAGTAAGTGGTGAAAAGGGACTAATTTTAAATGGCAGTAAGGTGGCGATAACTAGTTAGTGAAAAGGGACTAATTTTAAATGGCAGTAAGATGGCGATAACTAGTTAGAAGTGAAAAGGGACTAATTTTAAATGACCGTAAGGTGGCGATAACTAGTAAGAGGTTAAAAGGGAGTAGTTTTAAATAACAGTAAGGCGGCTGTAACTAGTAAGAGGTAAAAAGGTACTAATTTTAAATGGCAGTAAGGTGGTGGTAACTAGTAAGAGGTGAAAAGGGACTAATTTCAAATAGCAGTAAGGTAGCGGTAACTAGTAAGAGGTTAAAAGGGACTAATTTTATATGGCAGTAAGGTGGTAGTAACTAGTAAGAGGTGAAAAGAGGCTAATTTTAAATGGCAGTAAGGTAACAATAACTAGTAAGAGGTGAAAAGGGACTAATTTTAAATGGCAGTAAGGTGGTGGTAACCAGTAAGAGGTGAAAAGGGACTAATTTTAAATGGCAGTAAGGTGGTGGTAACTAGTTAGAGGTGTAAAGGGACTAATTTTAAATGGCAGTAAGGTGGCGGTAACTAGTAAGAGGTGAAAAGAGACTAATTTTAAATGGCATTAAGGTGGCGGTAACTAGTAAGGGCTGAAAAGGGACTAATTTTAAATGGCAGTAAGGTGGCGATAACTAGTAAGAGGGGAAAAGGGACTAATTTTAAATGGCAGTAAGGTTGCGGTAACTAGTTAGAGGTGTAAAGGGACTAATTTTAATTGGCAGTAAGGTGGTGGTAACCAGTAAGAGGTGAAAAGGGACTAATTTTATATGGCAGTAAGATGGTAGTAACTAGTAACAGGTGAAAAGGGACTAATTTTAAATTTTCAGTAAAGTTGCGATAACTAGTAAGGGGTGAAAAGAGACTAATTTTAAATGTTCAGTAAAGTGGCGATAACTAGTAAGGGGTGAAAGGGACTAATTTTAAATGGCAGTAAGGTGGCGGTAACTAGTAAGGGATGAAAAGGGACTAATTTTAAATAGCAGTAAGGTGGCGTTAACTAGTAAGGGTGAAAAGGGACTAATTTTAAATGGCAGTAATGTGGCGGTAACTAGTAAGAGGTGAAAAGGGACTAACTTTAAATAGCAGTAAGGTGGCGGTAATTAGTAAAGGGTGAAAAGGGACTAATTTTAAATGGTAGTAAGGTGGCGATAACTAGTAAGAGGTGAAAGGGACTAAATTTAAATGGCAGTAAGGTGGCGGTAACTAGTAAGGGGTGAAAAGGGACTAATTTTAAATGGCAGTAAACTGGCGATAACTAGTAAGAGGTGAAAAGAGATTATTTTGAATTGCAGTAAGGTGAAGGTAACTAGTAAGAGGTGAAAGGGACTAATTTTAAATAGCAGTAAGGTGGCGGTAACTAGTAAGAGGTGAAAAGGGACTAATTTTAAATGGTAGTAAGGTGGCTGTAACTAGTAAGAGGTAAAAAGGGACTAATTTGTAATAGCAGTAAGGTGAAGGTAACTAGTAAGAGGTGAAAAGGGACTAATTTTAAATGACAGTAAGGTGGCGGTAACTAGTAAGAGGTGAAAAGGAACTAATTTTAAACTGCAGTAAGGTGGCGGTAACTAGTAAGAGGTGAAAAGGGACTAATTTTAAATGGCAGATAGGTGGCGGTAACTAGTAAGAGGTGAAAAGGGATTAATTTTAAATGGCAGTAAGGTGGCTGTAACTAGTAAGAGGTGAAAAGAAACTAATTTTAAATGGCAGTAAGGTGGCGGTAACTAGTAAGGGGTGAAAAGGGACTAATTTTAAATTGCAATAAGATTGCGGTAACTTGTTAGAAGTGAAAAGGGACTAATTTTAAATTGCAATAAGGTTGCGGTAACTAGTTAGAAGTGAAAAGGGACTTATTTTAAATGGCAGTAAGGTGGCTGTAACTAGTAAGAGGTGAATAGGGACTAATCTTAAATGGCAGTAAGTTTGCGAAAACTATCTAGGGGTAAAAAGGGACTCATTTTAAATGGCAGTAAGGTGGTGGTTATTAGTATGAGTTGAAAAGGGAATAATTTTAAATGGCAGTAAGGTCGCGGTAACTAGTTAGAGGTGAAAAGGGACTAATTTTAAATTGCTGTAAGGTGGCGGTAGTTAGTTAGAGGTGAAAAGGGACTAACTTTAAATGGCAGTAAGGTGGCGGTAACTATTAAGGGGTGAAAAGAGACTAATTCTAAATGGCAGTAAGGTAGCGGTAAATAGTATAGGGTTAAAAGGGATTGAATTTAAATGGCAGTAAGTAGGCGGTAATTAGTTAGAGGTGAAAAGGGACTTATATGACTGAGGCTAACTTATTTTTTGTAATTTAAACTTGATTTAATGTATTCTTAAACATCCAGCCATTTTTTCAACTATAATGTTTCTTCTCAATGGTTTATAGCAAATTATTATTATTATAGGTTTTAAGGTATCAAGCATCATCCAAAGTATTTTGTAAGTAATGCATAGAGACGTCAGCTTTGTTTAATAAATATTTAATATATAAAATATTTGTGTCGCATTTGAATTTAACAACATTTTTTTGCACATTACTTAAGTTTGTTTACTATTGAAAAAAATTATTGTAACTTTTGTCCATAAGTAAACAAATTACTTGTAGGTGCAATATTAAGAATTTAAAGTTTTGTTTCAAGCAGAATTAAAAAAAAATGTTTTTTTAATGGTAAAAACTTGTACTTGTACTTAATACTTGTACTAAATACTTAAATACTAATGCTGACATTTACCGAGAGTTTGTTTATCTAATAGATAAAAAGTATATTTCAATGATTCTAAGTATGTAATTAGATCAGTTAATCGCTTCTCCTACAAATGTTAACTTCTTAATAACTTACGTTGAAAAATTTCTAAATAAAATGAAAATCCTAAGTTTTTAACAAATAAACTTTTTTGTATTATTTATTGAAAACGAGCACACTGTCTCGTTATAAATAGAAAAACAACGTATGCTTTTTAAACATATATTTGCAAAATTTATTTACTTATAAATTGTTTTATAAAACTACACATTGTTTGAATTAAAGTGACGTCAGCAGGTTTGGGAAAATTTTTTTGATTTCTTTTTTGTCGCATTTAGATTTTAGATTTTTTTGTGTGCTGTATGTTGTATCATTTGTTATTGGAAAAACTAGTAACGAAATAATTTTGTTCTTGTATAAAAAAAAATTCTTTTCAGTTCAGTAATTTATATTTGTCGCATTTAGATTTTAGATTTTTATTTCGCATACTGAATGTGATTTTTAATAAATTTTCAACATAATTAAAAAAGTCTAATACTAAAATAATTTTTGATCGGGTTGATATGATTGGATAGGAAATGATTGGGTTAGAAATGAACAGGTTATAATTGCTTTGGTTAGAAGTGATCGGGTCAAATACAATCGTAATAAAAGTTAACGGGTTAGATATGATCAAGTTAGAAATTAATGTGTTAGAAAATGCTCGGGTTAAAAATTATAGGGGTAGAAATAACCGGCTCTCAGGTAAAGTATAACAGGGTAGTGTCCTTAAAAAAGCTTTAAAAGGTAACTGTTATGTGCGACTCGATCACTGAAAGACTTCTTTGTGCACCAAATCTTAAGCCCAAATAATTGAGGTTCTTTATTTGTTCGTTTAGTAAACTGCACTATTGTATTAAAAAAAGATAAAAATCCTTAAAAAGTGTAGGTGTGTTATAGTTTAATCATTATGTTACTTTAAAAAAAATACTTTTTCTTAAAGCCGAAAATAAAAACTTATGAATATGGTTTTGAAAACTACCTGTACAACTTCAGTAAACTTAGTTAGATGATTTCTTTTTATGAAAGTTTGCGTTTTTTTAATTTATACGTGTTGTGATACATTCCATTTTCAAATTAGTAAACTGATAAAAAAAGAAATACAATAGTTTAAATGTTGTTGTTTTCAATTTTATTTTATTTAGTGGTCGCTTAATGAATTACCGAAGATTAAAATATAATATTTTTCAAATAAAAATAAACATGATACAACATTTTTCTTTACTATTAAATTATTTATAAATTCTCTGAACACTTTTGTTGTATAGACACATAATTAAGTTTATGATTAGTATTTTTAATTACAAACTAATAAATGAATATTTCAAAAACAATAAAAACGTTTTACCTTCAATCCGAAAGTATATATTGTATTTGTTTTCTGGTAGTATACAATACTCTTTTATACAATAGTCTAACTGACTGATGAGTCCTAGTAAGGACGAAACCGGTCTCAGTCTACCGAGACTTGTGGTCTGATAATCGAATTGGCATGATCAACCCTTGAAAGTTCTAACTAATCAATTTATGTTCTAATCATTTTATTGCAAATTTTACAAGAGTGTTTTTAAAAACGTCCCTTTTGTTAAGTTTGAGCTTGTCTCACGGCAAACGAAAGTTCGGACTTCTGTTCTGCAGACTTTCGCCGATGCTTTTTGTTGATTGTACTAAAACGAGCGTTTTATTGTTTTTTTTCTTGACCGATATCGAAAAAAGTGTGAACTATGTGTTAAGACATAAAACTAGTAGAATTTTAGCTCTATTTTACTAAATAGACAAGTTCGTTTAAATTTGAAAACGTTTTTGTAAATAAACAAACAACTAGTGAAAAAAACGTTTTTTTTTCTATACTTTAAAAGGCAGTGAAAGTGAATTGTTATATCAATCTGTTCTTTATTAATATATAAACAGTGTTAAAGGCTTTAAAATAGAAAGTCAAAATACTTATTATTTTAAAAAATTATATAGTTTTCAATTATTAATACAGTTTATGTATATTTAAATAATAAAAATTAGAAATACTAAAATAGTTTAACTAATTAGTATTTATGATACTTACTAATCAGTACCTACAAATATTAAAAAGTAAAAGATTTTGATTAAAATTATACTTATTTAAAGTTACACAATTTATTACAATTATTTTTTCTTTCATACTAAACTCATAAATAATTGTATTAAAACTTGCTACATTTGCACCTTACTATAAATATAAATACAACAATATGAAAAACCAAACAAAACTATAAAAAAAATTGTTACTCAAAATTTATACTTTTTTGAATAATAGTACAACTAATAAAACTTATAGCATTAAAATTTATTTATCTAACAAAGCAACCACTCACATTTAGTAACTAAAAAAACTTACCTCTGTTATCGATTGTTAGTAATTTTATACCTTATATGTAACAAAAATGAAAGTTAAGACTTTAGAATTGTGTTCCTATAAAAAACTTAAAGCTATGTCTTATAGGAATAGCTGAAAAACATTACCATGTTTCTAAAGCGAAATACATTTTCTAAATTTTAAATACACCTAATCTGTATAAATATATTTAATTACATTAATAATCTAAAATTCATTACTGTTTCATTTTTATCATAAAACTAAATACTTATTCTTAGTTAATATTATTTTAAGATTTTTAAAAACAAAGTAATAAGTATACTTAAATAGAGTATCAGAGCACTAAATATCTAAGTTTGTATTAAAAAAGTAAATAAGCTAAATTAATGTTGTTAGATTTCTATAAAACCTACAATTATCAATCAATTTTTCTTTTAATTGAACGATAAAAAAAACGCTCAAAAGTTTGGTCTAAGGACCTGGTGTACAAAAAAAACATTTCGGTTATCGAGTCGTACACCACATAAAAAACCATAAGTTATACTTTAATTTCTTTATTGATAACATTTAAGCTACACTAAAGAAACAGTTAAGTTTATTTAGACTGACCATACTCAACATAAAAGCTTTCAAAATTTTGTAACATTTTGTTTTAAATTATAAATAGCAAATATTCTAATTTGATCATTTATTTTTGTTTTTGTTTGTTGCATTACCAGGTTTTTTTAAAATCACTTATAAAAATACTTACATTACTTACTTAAATCACTGACAAAAAGTTTTTTTATCCAACTGATTAAGATATATTTTTGATTTTTAAAGCTATAATATAATAATGACTGTAGTTTGATTTTTTAATAAAATTATTTATATATGTTTTCATATTCTAACTCTAAGTAACCAAAATAAATAATTAATAGCTCGTAGATTAAAAGGTAGCAAAACAATTAACCTTTAAAATCATGAAAAAAATATGTTTAACATTATCTAAATGATTTTTTCTGCATAAGTGTTAAGCATGAATTTTATTAAATATAATGATTTGTACGCTTAACTGAAATAATTTCTTTGATTTATGTCATATTTGAAACAATAGCTTGCATGAGAAATTTCTTGACTAGTTACAAGAAGCTGATATTAATATTGTGCAACCTAAACTTTCAAGTTTGTTACTTTTAATCTTAATCTTGTATTCAACTAAACTTTCAATTGAAATTTCAATATAGATACTTTTTATCATAAGCTAAAATTGTTAGTTAATATTTTTTCTAGTTTGAATTCTTTTAAGGTTTTGTCAAAATAGTTTAGTTATTATTAACACAATTTAAAACGTTATACGTATAAAAAATAATTTAAAAAAAATTTAAACTGAGTGTTTAATTAAAGTCAGTGCCTAAAAAAGATATTTTGTTAACAAAAGTTAACGTAAATGTTTTAAATTTACTCAACAACAATTATTTCTTTAGAATTTTTATGTTCATTTTAGGTGTTTCAATTTCTACTCGATGAACCAATACTAAAAATTTTATTTATAAAGCAGTTTTCAAGTATTATGATGTAATGAACTATAAACACCAAATTGACTATTTGGTTAAATTAAACACGTAATAATGAAACAATTTTACAGGCAATTATAATTTTCAATTTATTACTGATGAAAAATAAATCTCAAAACAAAAAGTTACCTATTTGAATGACTTTGAAAAAATACGTTCTAACAGTTTAAATATATAAACTTGAGATTCTAAGTATTAGGTGATCAGTATAAAATAACTTTAACTGATTCAATTATGATAACAAGTTTTGTTTATAAAGCAACATTTAGTTTTACTTATGAATACGCAGAAAATTTACCAAGTTATGTGCAATAGCTTTTCAAAATGAGTTTATTACTCTTTAGTTTTGTATTTAAGTTGTCACTGGTTGAAAAATTATAAAAATTGTTTGATGCAAACTGGATTTTGTAAATAATTTTGATAAAGCAGTTAGTGGATAGAATAATAAAATATTTTTTATTTGTTAAACAACCAACTTTGTAATTGAGAGTTTTCTCAATTGTACTATCACGTCAGCTAGTTACTAAAATGTTTTTTTAGTTGCACATATAATTATATGACAACTCACAAATAAATAAAAAACTTGCAAAACATAAAAATAACTTAAACATAATCTTAGGTAGTTTTAGCTGCTAATTTAATATTTCTAATTTTGTAAAAGAAAATTTTTTATTGCTTAAATGTACTTTTTACTTAGTAAACCTAAAAAAATATTGCTTAAATATTATTCTTACTTAGTTTTAAAACTAAAATAAAGTGTTTTGTAATGCTATAAGCAACAGCTCTTTGATTTTTAATAATGTAGGAAAATGTATTATAAATACACTTTAACTATCACATTTATGAAAGTATCAACAATATAGATTAAATTTGTAAAATTAAATTTATTTAAGAAAAATGATGTAAATTAATTTTTGCAAAACTCACTGTATGATTTCTCTATGTTTTATAAATCATATATTTAGAGTTTAAACTAATTTTTTCATAAATCGTTATTTTACTTGTACTTTACTGACAAATATATTTTGTAAAACCTTACTTTAAAAAACCAAGGATTGGCTTATTAATTTTTTACGATGAACTTTTTGTAATTTTAATTAAAAACAGTATCTCAATATAATGAGGATCGTTTTAAAAATAAATAACTACGAAGATCGAAAATTTCTGAAATTAAAAGTTTTGTTATATACAATTTTACACTCGTTTTGTTTTAAATCTGAGAATTGAAGAAACATGCATTAAAGTAGTAGTTATTTGGAATATAATTTATGTTCGTTTTTCTCACTTGATCTTACTTTTTTTTAATTGTTTTGCTAAAGAAAATTATTTTCATAATAATAATATGTTATAAAAGTTATCAGTAATACTGTTTTAATGCTAAAGATTTTTGACATTAAGCAAAAGTGTGTTTATGTAAAGTATAAACAAAGATGTGCCTTTAAACATTTTTTATAAAACAGGTTTCCGTGGCAAGAAATTGCGGCTTTGTCAAAAATAACAAAACAGTAAACAGTTTAATATTTTATTATACTTAAAAGGTCGCGATTTTATGCCAACAAAACCTGGTTGTTAAAAAATATTTAAATTTCACTTTATTACTAAATAAGCTCTTTACGTTTTAGTGAATTGAGCAATCTTTTTTAGTTAAGAAAAACAACTATATTTGTAAAATGAAAAACATATCTTTTAATAGCTTTAAGTAATCAATTGATTCCGTTTAAAATTCTCCCTTAAAAAAGTTTAATTTCTTATTACCCTACTTTAAATTGTTTATAGTAAAAATGATATTTAAGCTTCTAACAAATAAAATTGGCTTGAATATATATTGGAAACGAGCAAACTGTCTCGTTATAAAAAGGTCAAATTTAAATTTTTACTTTTATGAACATGAAAATTACTTCAATTTTTATTTTAAGATTTTTTTTCTAAAACTACGTATTTTGTCATGCGATGTGATGTCAGCAATGTTTTAAACATTTCAATTTTATTATTTACTTTTGTCGCATTTAAGTTTTAGGTTTTCTTCGTGTATTGTAAGTATTTTATTTGTTGTTAGAAAAGTTAATTTTTAATACTGTTTATGTATAAAACAAATTACTATTTTATTCAAAATCGAAAATATTTTCTAAATTTTTTTTAAGAGTAAGTTAATATAGGAAAATAAACTGTTTTAAAATTTATGTCCAAATCCTTTTATTGCAAATTTTACAAGAGCGTTTTTAGTTCAAAATATTAAAAAAAAATTACAAACTTTGACAGATTCTGCTTGATGTTTAGAATGCGACCAAAACTATATATTGTTTGACTACTTTAAAATGATCATTAAACCTGGAAATTAAATTTAAGTTTAAAATTTTTGAACTTATTCTGTTTGAAGTAGTAATTTTTAGTCCCTTTAAATTACTTTTAATTATCATTTTTCATTTATTTACATATATTAGTTCTCTATATTTATTAAGAGTCTTAGGAATTTTTACTAAAAAGTTATGTACTATTTGTTATAATTTTGATAAAGTAATAAAAAAACGTGCCGGTCACTTTTAATTTTCATGTTTTTGTGATTTTTTGTATAAGAAATGATGCTTGAAACTAATGATTTTCCTTAAATTTTGGCCTGCTTTTAGGAACTTTTGTTTTAATTTAAAGTTTTAAATGCAGTTAAAACAAATATAAAGTTTATAACTACAAAAAGATTAAACGTCCAAGTGTTTTTGCAATTATGTATAATTATAAACAAAACAATAGAAAAAAAAACAATTTTTAGCTACATATAACGTAACGTTTAAAATAAAATCCAAAAGTAATAAAAATGTTTTACTAGATTAAAATTTAAAAAATGCGTAATAGTCTAGTGACGTAACAAACATACTAACACAAACGTTGCAAACATGATTTCATATGTATCTATGCCATAACATTAAAATTGTCAAAACTTCAAGTTGTGCTGACTATTGTCAACAAAATTTTAAAGTAAATGTAAAGTTACATAGATACAAAACTACAACTAAAATACACATACATACAAAATTACAACAGTATTTGTTACAACATAATATTATAATTGTTAAGTTGTGTTGACCTTCAATTTTGTCAACAAAATTTTAAAGTAACTGAAAAATTACATAGATACAAAATTACAATGGTAGTTTTAGTAACAAGTTTATTGACCTGTGAGAAGCAAAAGTTTTTAATAAGATAATCAAATCAGTATGTGAACTTTTTAGAAATGCTTTAATATTTACCCAAAGTGAAAGGCATAGCTTTTTGAATGAATCATGTACCTTTACAATTGTGTTCAATTTGAATAAGTATATTTTGGTGTGGATTTCAAATATCAACAGCAAGTATTTAAAACTTTTAAATTTTTATATTAGAGTAGTCATTAAATTTTTCGAAATAGCTTTTAGTTTTAATAAATTCTTCAATTGCTTCTATTTTTTCGTATTTTTTATAGTAATGTTTTGAAAATTAACAAATTTAACAGTTGAGCAGCTCAATTGAGAGTTAGTATTGCAATTAACAGTTTTTAAGCAAAATTTGGATTGTAAATACTTTAAACTTTACGAAATAGAATACTAGAAAAACTTTAATTTTTACTTTTAAGTTATAGTATTTTTAAATACTTTTTTATTCAGTTCAGACTAAAATGAGTATTTTACGAATTTTTTTTAACATTGTCATGAGTATATTACTAATAGTATTAAGTTACTTACAATAAAAAAGTTACTTCTATACTTTTTGTATGAATTATTTTTTGTTTTCTAAATTTCGTAGCTTTTATTTATTTAATTTATTTCTATTGTTTTTAATAGGTTGTGTTATTCTTTACCAAAAATAAGTTTAAATTTATATAAATTTTTTTAGTTTAGTTATAAGTATTTTCGTTAATATGTTTAATTTTAATCATAAATGTAATTTTTATATAAAAAAAAAATAAGATGTAACCTTAAAAGGCGTTAAATCTTGGAGATTCTGATAAGCTAAGCTTATCGGAATATATACCACAGATGTTCTTGTCTTAAAACTTTATTTCAACTAACGGCGTTTCACTGCTCTCTAATAAAGTTAAGAACAGATCTACGGAGTCTCAAAAAGCCTATTCTTAGAGCTTTTTGAGAATCCGTAGATCTGTTATTAAATTTATTTGAGAGCAGTGAAACGCTGTTAGTTTAAATATAGTTTTAACACAAAAACATCTGTAAAATAAAAATATATAATTTTAAATCACAAAAAGTTATATTGTTTGAAAATTATTAAACATTTACTTAGCAAAATATCTAAAACTCTATTATTTTATATATATATATTTTATTTCTTATTTTATTTCTACCAAAAGAATCAATTACTAAAACTCTGATTATTAGTGTTTTATTGAACAAAAACGAAAAATTGCTTTAAATGTTTTGTTTTAAGAACCTGTTAGTCAGATCTTCTAAAGTTTAACAAAATATATAAAGGTTTATTATTTCTCAACATAAAGTTTTAAAAGAACAACTATTGCAAGACTGATTAGCCTCTAGAATAAAACTAAAAATTACGGAAATAAAAAGTTATCGATTTAGTCTTAGTATTCTATTGGAACAAAATAAGATAAACGAGAAAACAATTATTTCATAAAGTTTTGTGTTACAAATCACTTAATACTGAAACTAGTTAGTTACTAATTAATTTATGTAGTTAATTTAACTTAAAAGTAGAAATACTGCATAATTACAATGGTAAGTTAAAGTAAACAGTTGACTGTAACTTCTAAACTATTTACCTTTTTAATTGTAATGGTAAGTTAAAGTAAACAGTTGACTGTAACTTCTAAATTATTTACCTTTTTAAACTATAGAAAAACATTAAATAAGTATAAACACTAAAAATCCGTAAAACTCAAATATAAGCAAGCCAAAGGAAATGCTATAAATTTTGATAATCTGAGTACTATCTGTATGTAAGTATTCTTTTTTCTATACGGTTATTGATTAAAAAAATATGCAAATAAAATTATAATTCAGTATTTATTATTACTCATACTTTAATAGTAAATCCTAAAAACTTATTTTTATTCTATTCAAATTTCCATACCTCGTGTTTTTTTTTATATATTTTTCACAATCAAAATTTTTAACATTTATATCTTGTTAAATCAGTGTTCTACTAGTTTTTTTTTGTGTTTTTAAACTTTTGTAAGATTTTTGATAGTTAAAAACAGTTGAAAGTACAAAATTAATTTACTCTTTTTTCGTTCTATAATAAACTTAAGTTTAAAAAGATGTTTTTTTTAAATTCTATATTAAAACTGTACTCTTACCTTAAAGTTTTCATTTTATTGCATTATTTTTAATTTGTTATTATTTTTTTTTTACAGTCGTTTTCATGAAACTTTTATAAAGCTATACCATTATACAATTATATTTATTAAAAAATTTTAGTTACAATTGCATGTTATTTTTAAAGTTATTATTTTAATAAAAACTCACTAAAAACTTATTTGAAAACCATTTTTGATGAAAATTCAGTATGTTATTTGTGTAACTAAAAGTCATTTTTTAAACTAAGCAATAGCTAACATGAAATTTATATACATTTTAAAACAACAAAAAATTACAATTACAAAAAAATATTAGAAAATTTTAGTTATTACAAATACTAAATAAAAAAAATTCCTTTCGAAAATATGGTTTGTTAACCATTAGTACAATACTCAGTACAAAATTAATAGTACAACAGCTTTAAAAAAGGTAATAAAATTTGAATATTATATTAGTATAGTATATAAATGCGTACAATTATAAATTATTATTTGTCAGACACAGTTTAATAAATAACTGTCTTGTTTATTTACCTTTCTATTTATCAATTGAAGCTTATTTTCTCAATGTTTAAGCCACATAGATTTCAAACAGTATCTTAACGAAACATAAACAAATATTGTTATAAAGTTCTTAACTTTATTTAACAATTAACAAATATAGAGTAAGACCATTAACTTAAAAGATAAGATTATTAAACTAAAAGTTACTACTGTAAACATATAAAAAATTATGCTAAGTTACAATGTAATATATTTGATTTAATAAACTAAAGTAAAAATATTTATAACTTTTGAACATTGTAAAAATACTTATAAACAAATATCTATACCCTTTCTAACTTATATGCACAAATTTAGTTATATTAACATCAATACAATATCAAAGTATGAATACATAAAATTTATAGTTAAACATTTAACTTACATTAGTTACCAAAACGGAAAGTTCAATCTTCAATTGTTCAGTTGAGTAACAGTGTAAACCCAAGAACATAAAAGGTAACCATAAAAAATTCTTAATCTAATTTTATAATCTACAGTGTATATTTTTTTGATTAAAGTTTTAAAGTTTCGGAATTTTACATGAAATATCAAGTTTATGAAATATTACTTTTTTTAAAATAAAGGCGGTAAACTTAATTTGTCTACATCTTAAAAATTTTTATACGTCGCAGCAAAAGAACTTTCGATTAGCAAATGATAAAAAACACTATATGCAGTAGATAATTAAAGACCATTTAAAAAAAACTATTTTTAATAAAATATTTTTCAGTGAATTTTAAGGGATTTTTATAAAACACAGATTAAATTGTCCATTGATAAACAAATATAATAATTTTTAAACATTTTAATAAAAAAAAAAAAAGTATAACTTAATTTAAATAAAATGTTGTTCAAAAATTTTTGAGACCACTGTATATAATTGCTACGAATGTTATTGTGAAGTTTAAAATCTTTTGTTTCTAGGTAACATAATATTTTTAAACATAAAACTAAGCACAATATAGTTTTTTATTTTAATCAAATGCTTATACTTTATACTATGTGGTTGTAAAAATTAAAAGTCATTAGATGTTTTACGTAAAGTGTGCTTCTTAATTACATGAGTGCTTAATATATATGCTGTAATAAATTCAAGTTAAGATAAATTTATTTTTAAGTTTTAACTTGTTTTAACATAACTATACAGTATATAAGTAATACACTTATATAAACCTAAACAATAACTTGAAGTCAAGTATTTTTTATTTAAATAGCTAACTTAAAAATACTTTAAGACAAATACATTTCTAGTTAAAGGTTATTTATCAAACAACAAACGGTATAAATAAAAGTTAGTTTGAAGTTATCTCTAATTTATTTTATTATAAATTTCTAATTACGATGAACTGTAAGTAATCTAATAATGTAGACCAAACTGTATACTTTTGTTTATGTAACTTGTTCTATAGTTAACACATTGTTTAGTTTATCTTATATCTTATAGTTTTATACAGTTTTATAAAAACCTCCTGTTTATAGAAAAAATTACTAAGCATAAAGCTTAATATCAAAAACAAAACTAGTATAAGAAACTTATCAATAAATAAAATATTTTTTTATAGTCTTAATAATATATAACAAAAAAAAAAGGTTTGTATTTATTAAGTATTTTGAATTAATAAAGGCTCACGAAGCTTAAAAAAGAAAAAACTTCTAAAACATTTTTTATTATTTTGTTAACTTAAAGTTAATTTTTTAAACTAACTCTATGTTCATTCATTACTTATATTAAACATAGATTTCTTGAGATATACAAAAAAACTACAAATAAGAAGTATTGTTAAGTAAAACTACAAAATTTTATCATAAACGGATTAAAAAAGTATGGTTGCGGTATAATACATTATCATTAACATAGTCTCGTAAACTAATTTAACACCATGTTTTTCAAACAGAGCCAATATAAACGCATTAATAAGATATACCTTAGTTCATAAAGGTGTTTTTTATTGAGTAAATATTTTTTAATACTTTCAATTAGTATTATTCTCATGATATTTTGATGGTATTGTATATTAATAACCATATTAAAAGTACACACCTGTTTATTTAAAACTTCAAACACCTATAGGCACTCGTAATCAAGCGCCTTGCTAAATATAAACATAAGTGCTAAAAAAAACTAACATTTGTAAATTTTATTTTGCTTTAGAAAGTAAAAAACTTGTTGTTAAATATTTTGTAAAAATTTAATAGCAATCAATTGTATACTGTTATAAATAAAAAAGGTCTTAAGGCTTATAATATAGTTATTTTTAAAAGATTAATTTAATTACATTATTTATTACAAACACAAACTAGTACTTTAGCATTAAAATCTTAGTAGCGAAGAATGTTTTTTAAATATAAGATTAAGAACAAATAGTTTCTAAGATAAAATCTAAGCATTTCGTTTGTATTCAAATTTAAATAAATAGTTTAATATAGTTTACTTTTAAGATATAAGTCACCTTTTTATTAATTTTATTAAAATACTTTACAAAAATTCTAAAAACAATAAGTTTTTGAAACAAAGTTCAAGCTTTCTGTTTGGTTTTTGCTAGAAAGAATTTAACAAACTACTTTATGAAACAGACATAGTATGTTAGGACAATAATAGTTTGTTTAACTAAATAGTTTAATACTTGGTTTCAAGTTAATATGAAATTAAGCATTACAACTATAAATAATAATAAGAATTTTAAACATGTGTTATTCACTATTAACTTAAAGCTTTATCACACAAACAAAACTATAAAACATTGTTTTAGAAACAAAAAAATAAAAAGAAAGTTACATTTTTTTAAACTGAAGTCAACACAGTTTTAAAAAAGTCATTTGAATTTAAATAAATCCGTAAACAACTGTCAACTCGGAAATTTAAAATGCGATCTACTTACTTATTTATAAACATTTTCAAGGTATTTGCTTTATATTTTTATCTTTAGAGCTTATATTTTGCTTAATAAAGCAACTGACATCCTAAGTTATCTTTTTTTAATTTATTTTAATTAATTTTTTTTTTCAATTTCAATTTTTTATAGTTGCAAAAATACATTTTCTCATACATTCTTTTAGATCTACACGAAGATACTGAAGATGAGAAATCTTCATCAGCAGAAGGTTGGTGTCCAAGCTGCCAAAACTGGAACTGTGATAATGATGAATGTAAAAGAGACAACACTAATAGTTAGCTTCTTTAATAGTTAACGACTTAAGTTATATATAATAATAATATAGTAAATACTTACTACTTAAAAGTTCTAATTTCTTCTTTTTCTATATAATTCTAAACTATTTTTATACACTCAAAACATTTCGTACATATTTGAAATTAACTGTCGATTAAAACTTTTTAAGCTTAAATTTAACTAGCATTAAGTAATATCTTCAATTAAGCGACTTTTAATTCTAGTCATTAAATTTAATACTGTGAAAGGAGTAAGTTTAAGAGGTTTAAAAAGGAAAAACCATTTTCAAACGGTGTTTTAAACAGTGGTTTATGTTTACTTTATACCTTTGCAGTTTTTTTATAAACGAAAACAAGTAAAATATGAGTTTTAAAATTAAAACGTTGGAATAAATTTGTTCAATGTCTTATCGAAAAAAAATAAATTTATTGGTTTTTAAAAACTAAAATAGTTTTACGGATAGAGGTATTATTAAAAACTAGAAAACAAACAGTAACATTTTAATAATAATTAATTTTAGAGTGAGCCAAATTACTTAAGTAAACATACATATAATTATTTGTAATTGTGTTTATGGTATTTTTAAAACTCTTTTCTATAATAAAACTACATTTTTCAAATTATTACTGAAAGTTTTTTTGTTGTTTTAATAGTCAAGATATCAAGATTTAGTATTTTATTTAATGTACCATAAAATTTACCTAGGTAGGTAAAGCTTTAACTGATTGACCAAATAAAAGAAACTAGAATTTTTTTAAGTTATATAAAACAAACCAAACATATTTTTCCTACGATTCGGATTTTTCTTACGTTTATTTTAAACTGGTGGAAAACAGATTTATCAAAATTAAATTATTATAACATATTTACTTTAAATCAACTTCTTTTATATCTTTTATTGTAAAAATAAGCTTTTTAAAACATTTTTTATGCAAATTTCGCGCTATCGTCGTATTATTGTGATGTAATATCGACTAAAAATAAGAACTAAATATTTCGCAGTACAAATAAGAAAAAACAAAATAATTCTCTTCACGATCTTTATAAGGATTTCTCGAGTTCCTGATTTATGAGAAAATGTATTTTTGCAACTATAAAAAATTGAAATTGAAAAAAAAAAATAATTAAAATAAATTAAAAAAAGATAACTTAGGATGTCAGTTGCTTTATTAAGCAAAATATAAGCTCTAAAGATAAAAATATAAAGCAAATACCTTGAAAATGTTTATAAATAAGTTTGAAATAATTTTATACTTAAGTTAATATTTAATTCCTTATTAACAAAATGTTACGGATAATTAACAAAGCTGCAATAAATAGTCTTAAAAGCACTTAAAATGTGTTCTGGATAAGTTTAATCCTTTAACATTGAATGACTCACAAATTTGTAAAGTATTGCATTTTGTTATGATAGTATGTAACCTTTTAATATTACCTGGTACCTAAGTTTAATCTATAAGAAAAGTCTGATTATACAATTCTGTTCAATTATTTAGTTATAATCTTGGCTTAAATAACTAACTTTTGTGACAAATAGTTGTAAACTTTGAATAATAGTAAAAACACTTGAAAAACATTCAAATATTTAACACTTACTAATGTACTAAAGTAATATTTAAGTTTTAAGATGTCGAAAACAAAGAAAAATTTTTCTAATGAAGTTAAATAAGTTTTCTGTGACGTAAATTAAATTTTTTAAAATTATAACTTATTTTATGTGTTTAAATAGTTTTAAAACTTTTTCAAAAAAGTTTGAAATAAAAGTTAAATAGCCTACTGATTTATATACTTCATTGAAAATAAACAAACTTATGATAAGGAATGTCTTCAACAAAATATTTAAATTTTTTTTACTAAAAAGTTTTAAAAATAATCTGTATTTTGTATTTAATAAAGTTAAAAGTATATAAACATTTTCTACAATATAATAAATTGTTTTTACAGTTAGTTTTTTATAGAACTAGGCTTTACTTATAATTCTTTAAATTCAGAGGTTATAAGCTAGCTAAAGTTTTAAGCTTTTAATTTATTTTCATAACATTTTAAATCAGTTATTTAAACAATTGTCTCCTAAGTAAACAATAAGCTATTTAGTTCTGATAAAAATTTACATTATAAATATAAAAACTGATGTATTTACTAATTAAAGATTTTCAACAGTTAAATATAAAGTTAGTCAGTTTATAGGTTTCAAAAGTAAAGTAATTCATAAAAATTTGACTCTTAGACACGCTATATAAAACTTACTAGGATTAAATAAACCGTTTTAATATTTTTTGTTAATATTTATAACTTAAATGAAACTATTTATACATTAAGGCAGTAAATAGATTAAAAAAAGTATTTATATTAGAAAAAAAAGTCTAAAAAAAAGCCTTTATAAAATAAATATTAAGCCAAAATAATAAATACTTAAATAAATATATATTTACATTTATAATATTAAGGAAATTAAAACATCCTAAATGTTTATCCAAGTCTTATATCACACAGGGCTATTTTATTATTCTTGCCAATGCAGATAGCTTTCATAGTTGATTTATGAACTAATTTCCCCTCGTAATTAATATAAAACGTTTTACTATCATTCTTAATCGAGTTTTCGTCATATTTAATCATTTATTATTATTTTTATTATTATATTGTTTATTGTGCAATGTTGGACTCAGGCATCAAAACCTGAGCCACTTAAACAGGACACACAGAAAGAGAAAAAAAAAATAAACTTATATTCAAAACTTTAAGATAAATTATACATATATATATATATACAAACATAATTTAAATGGAAACACAAAGTTAAACACAATATGATGTACAAATGAACTAAATTGAAAATTCAGTTCAAAAAATTCAAATTTATATATTAATTAGTACACACAGTAAAGAAGTTTGTCTAAAATCATGGCTTATAAAAAAATATTCATAACTACAAAATATATAAGTAAACTAATAGTTTGTAGGGGGGAGGCGTAGGGAAACGAATATTTTTCCTTTTGTTACAGTGGAAAATTAGTTAATTTTACTGGTATTTATCGTATTTAAGTCAAATCTTTTTAGCTTTAAACGAAATTGTTCTACCCTCTCACAAGATACTATATCCTGAGGTAGTCTGTTCCACATAGCTTTTGCTCTGTGAAAAAATGCGCCTTGCCACTGACTGTTTTGAAAATCATGTTTACATTTTATTTTCAAATTATTTCCTCTTAGTTGATATTTATTTTGGGAAAAATTAAAAAACTGGTTAAAAAAACTTTTATATTTGCCATTGATAATTTTGTAAAGAATTAATAAATCAAATTCCCATCTTCTATATTCCAGTGATTTCAATCGAAATTTAATCATTCTATCATTATATGACGTGTAAGATATGTTGCAACGATTACAAATATGACGGGTAAAACTCCTTTGCACAGATTCAATTTTGTTAATATCCTTTTTTAAATGGGGTGACCAAATTTGGGTACTAAACTCAAGTTTAGGGCGAACGTATGTTTTAAATAGTTTTGTCAGAATTGAAGCAGAATTAGTTTTAAAACTTTTCAATATTTGATAACATGTAGTTTTTGCAATCTTATATAAATAGTTGATATGTTCATTCCATTTCAAATCTTTGGAAATACAAATTCCTAAATCTTTAAAAACTTTGATTTCTGCTAACTTGATGTTATTGAGTAAGAGGTCAGTTGGAGAAGATTCTTTTTTGTTAATGGTTAGAATTTTACATTTGCTAGGATTTAAGTTTAGTTTTCTTGTTTTTAACCATATGTAAATATTATCTAAAGATAGTTGTAATGAAGTATTTGACTGACTAAAGATTTTGGCATCATCTGCAAATAAGCTTAACTCACTTTTAATATCAATGTTTGAACAAATATCATTAATATAAATTAAAAAGAGAAGGGGACCAACTACACCACCTTGTGGTACTCCACTGTAGATTGTTAAAGAGTCAGAAAGCGTATTATTGATGAGTACTCTTTGTGATCTATTATTTAAAAAGTTATCAAACCAATCAATTAAGCTTTCATGTAGCCCATACTGATTTAAAATTTTTAATAATCTTTTGTGTGATACTGAATCAAAGGCTTTTTGAATATCCGTATAAACTACTTTAGTAAATTCATTTTTGAGATAAGGAACTAACCAAGAATGTAAGCATGTTAACAGTTGAATGGTTGATGAGCGGTTTGGAACAAAACCAAACTGTTTGTTAGTTAATAATTTGTTATCAAAGAGGTGATTGAGAATTTTTACAGATACAATATGTTCATAAATTCTTGAAAAGCCACTTGTTAGAGATATTGGTCTGTAATTTAATGCATCGTGTATATTACCTTTCTTGTGCACAGGAATAATAAAAGATGTTTTCCATTGTTTAGGAACATCAGATAGTTCTAGAGAGCAATTAAATATTAATGAAAGTGGAAATATTATTGATTGGATAATATGCTTGATATAATAGGGTGGATTGTTTTCTGGCGTTCTTATGATTTTATCTTTTAAGTGGTTAATTGAACTTATAATGTCTTCATAGGTTATGAAAAAATTTAGCATCTTACTACAATTCTTTTGGGGTAGCTTAAAAGACTGGTAACTCTCGTCTTTTTTAAAAACTTTTTGAAAATTTATGTTAAAAAGTGTTGCTATTTCAAAATCTGAGGTTACTGTTTTGTTTTTATCATTATCATATAAGAGATGTATGGAATTTAAAGCAATTTATTTTCTAACATTAAAAGCTTGCAACTTCTTTGAAAATAGAGCATAAAGTATCCATTGAAAAACGTGATTTTAGTCCACTTGAATAGTTCGGACTTTTCTGTGAGAGTGCGATGTAAGAAACCTACAGTTGAATTATTTGTATAGTTACATGTCCTTTTGCTACATTCTTTAAACCTTTAATTTCGTAGAAACTGACTTTTGTTATTTGTAGAAATGCAAAATATACATTAAAAATAAAAGTTTTTGAAATTTTATTCAAGAACATGTTTCTGCACGACAGAGTATTTTTTAACTTTAATTTAAATATCTGTTTTAATAAAATTGAATATTAGTCGATTTTATATTTGAAATTATGTAGTCTTTCAATAAATACTTAATTTGTTTAAGATTTATAAATAACTTAAAATTATATAGTAAAAATTTATAAATGAGTTGTTTTGATTTTAAAAGCTCTTTGATATGAAAATCCTAAATTATCAAATAAGTCTGAAAAAAAATAAAAAGTTTTTTAAGTAACTTTTATAATAAATTAACATGTGATTAGCAGACTTAATTTATAAATGTGAAAATTACTTTTTAAAAGTATCATTAAAATAACATGAGTATAATAAGTTTTAATAAAATATACTAAATAAGATTTTACTAACTTCATAATATGATATTAATATTAAATATGTTTAAGACTGTTAACACCATTTATCGAAAAAAAACGCATAGTCTTTCAATTTTTATGTATATTGTTTTACTTTAAGTGCTATTTTTTAGTTTAAATCTAAAAATTTTTATAACTCAATAAGAATACTGGAAGTTGAAATCTGTTACTATTATGAAATCTATTGTTTTTACGTACACTCTGTCGTTTTACCAAATTTTTTTAATCGGTTTTAGTCATTTATTTAATAAATTAAAACTATATTATTTTCGGTATACTTTAAGTTGTAAGTAAACTACAATCTGTTGAAACTTGTTTACTTTTACAACGTTTTACTTTTGTAAGTTTCAGTTATAATACATTAATATATACATTATATAAAAAATAACTTAAAATCTCTGAAAACAAAAAAAAATAAGTTTAACTAACTGTACGTGATATGAATAATTTCATACGTTTACTTAATGTAGTAAATATATTAATAATGTTGGTATTCTATTTTGTATAGAGTAAAAATATGTTTTTATGCTTATTTTGTACCATGAGTGAAAAGCCTTGCGAAAAAAAAAATCTATGTAAAAAGTGTAAAAATATTATTGTTAAAATTCATTGTCAATTACTTTGCTAATTAAACAAAATCAAAACTTAATATTAAATTAACTACTTTTAAAAATGTTTATATCAAATTACTTTTTTGTAATACTGACATAAATTTTAAATGAACTTATTTTTACATAACATAACATTACTTTTAGCAACTTAGAAGACTTTATTATTTGATATAATAAATAAACAATAAATTTATTTTACTTTAAATAACTTGATTTTTTTTCTAATAAACAGTTATGTCTTAATATCTACTTCAAAACCCTTTTGACTAATATATTTTTAAATTGATCAAGTTACATACAAAAACATTTAATGACAAAACAAAAAATATTTTTTAAAAGTCGAAAACATCACACTTATAGAAAGTTGAATATTAGTCATACTTACGCTTTGCGTTCATCAGAAATAACTATTTTTTTATACTGCGTTAAAATATTAACGTTTTATTACAAATATAAAGTTATATTTTATATAAAGATTGTCTATACCTTTTAAAATAGAGTCGAAGTTTTAGTATAACAAATTACCTTTAACACTGATATCTTTTTATAATACAAGTATGAAAATTTAATTTTTAATATATAAAACTTTTAGAAAGTATTAATGCATTTACTAATTTAAATAAACTTAAATAAAAAAATCTAGTTTTCAGTCTAAATCAAAACAAGTGTAAACTTTTATTGGTTTAAATAACTTATTAAACCTAAATTTTTTATAAATTCTTTCTATTTGTTTAAACATCACATAAACTTTATTTTATATATAAAAACAAAATGAGCTTCTATTGACTATACAATTGACGATAGTATCTAAGGTTATCTTTTTAACACTTATTATTAAAAGTAAAATAAATTATAATGTTAATTACTTAATGGAAATTGTTGAACTTTTTCATATTTAATGAGTAAAAAACTTTGTATTTTTAACAGTATAAGATAAAAAAATTCGTTGTTTAAAAAAACTTAAAATAAAAGCGTCTACTATTATTTAAGTGTAATCTATACAAAATTATTTTATTTATGTTTTCGTTTTTATTTAGATGTAGTATAAAGTGTTCAAATTTTATCTACGAAATTGAATTAATCTTTTAAATAGAAGCGGAAACAAGGTACAAACTACAAAGCTGCTTAATTACATATTTGTCTTGATAGATAAACGTATGAATTACAGCATAAAGTTGGATATCATAGGTATATCAAATCATACTAAACAGTTTATATAAAAAACATACGGAAAAAAAGTACGTTGGACTACAAAGACTATAAAAATACACAAAGCTGAGATTTTTTTTTTAAACCAAAAGACAAAATTTATAAACACAATAAAAAAAAATATTTTTTAATCAAAAAAAGGTGTTAAATCTAATACAAAGCTGTACAGTAAATACTGGCATATTTTATTATATAAAGTTTACTAATTTCTCCTGAAGCTTTTTGTTGAATTTTTAAATTCAATTAGATATCACACTTTTTCAAAATTAATTAAGTTTTGTGTCAAAGAGTAAGTTTATTTTGTTGCTAACTGCTTAATAAATCATAAAACGTTTTTTGTAAACGACCATTTTAGTTTATTTATGTTAATAGTTCTGAGGATCACTTAGAATTTTATATTTAAAATGTTTAACCATTGTAGCCTGTTGTAATTATATTTTACAATAAATTTCACACTAATAAACTTCATTATTTTACTTATACTAGGCTAGCATGAATTCGTTAATATAGTTTTTTTTTAAACTAACATCTGTACACAATATATCAGTATATAATTAAACTACCAATGGTAGTATAAATAAAACTATTGATCATATAATTAATTTTTTCACTAAAAATCTTCTAATTAGCTGATTTTTAAATTCAGTTCAAATCTAATTACAGAAAAATTAATACTTTTCAATAATATAAAAACATATGACACTTTTATGAAAAAAAGTAAAGTTATAGATATTTATAAATTTAATATTTTTATCGTTTAAATAGTTTAAATTAATTTAAGTTTCTATTTGTGGCAGTCAGAAATATTCACAGACTTAAAACAAATTATATCTATTTAAATTATCAGAACGTGTTTTATAACTCACTAGTAAAACTTTTACAACCTTAAAAAATAATCACCTAAAACGGTTAGCATTAGTGACGTAAAGTAAATATGAAAGTGTTTAAAAATATTAAAAGTAAATCTACTGAATTTTATAAATTTTATGTAAGTTTAGATATTTATGTTCTAAAACACTTTAAAGGTTTAAACCAAAAAAAGGTTTGTAAAAATAAAGTCTACAGCTTTTATGCGTTTTAAAATTTTATTTTGCAGTTTTTTGCTCGAAAGTAAGTTAGTATATAAAAGTAGGTGAAATTAATAATTGTATGTGAACATTATAAAACCGTATTTTGCAAACTGGTGTCAAAAAAAAGTGTGAATTAATTGTTCATACAGTTTAAACAACTTATACTGATTGTTTAACTACTAGAACAGTATAAACAATGTTGGTGAAAGCTTTTGATAAAATGTAGTACTATTTGAAGTTACATCAGGTTTATATTTATTATTTTTACAAATATAGTTTAAACAAATTATATAAGGTCGTCAAAATTAAAAAAAGATGTTCGTCGGACTATATTTAGCTGCATAAAGTAATAAACAAATGTTATAATTGATGTGATATTTTAGCTCAAAACTATGCCTAATAATCTTTTTAATACCAAACCATAACTTAAAAATTTTAATCTTAACATGGATTTTTTATATTAAAAACTAAAACGTTTATCGCCAATGTATATCAGTTTTGTAAAATAATTAAATAAAAAAGAAAGTATAAATTATCCAAGATATTTAATTAATATTGAAAAGTCTTTTTTTAAATGATTTATCTTTTTCATAAGTAAAGTTTATCGCTTTTTGTAAATACCCTTTGTGTAGACACTTAATACAACAATTAGTAGTTATTTATTATCCTGAAATGAAATTGCACATTTTAAATTGTATAAATTTTGACATTTAATTTTTCATAAGTAAAGTTAATGGCTTTTTTGTAGATAACCTTGGTTTAGATATTTAAAACAGCAATCCATAGTCATTTATTATCCTTAAATGAAATAACATATTTTAAATATTATAAAATATGAAATTTAACAACAAGATTGTATCATGTAGTAGATAGAAAAGTACTTCAATAATTCTAAATATTTAATAGATTTCATTAAAAATGCGTAATAACTTTTTCAATTATCTTTGAAATGTTTTCCAGAATAGTAAAAATAGTTTATAACAGAATTTCTAAGTAAATTAAGTAAAAAGTAAGAAATTTAAAAACTGCTGGAAACGAGCACACCGTCTCGTTATAAATAGATCATAGGGACATTTAATTTTTATGACAATAATGTCAATTTTTTATATTTAATATAAACAATTTTTGAAAACTACGTGTTGTGTTAATAAAAGTGACGTCAGCAATGTTTAAAAAGATTTTAAGTTTTTTGTCGCATTAGGTTTAAAAAAAATTTTCTTTTGTCGCATGCTGTATGTAACTTTAATTTTTTATGAAAATTTTGTCAAAAATTTTGTTTATGTACTAAAAAATTACTTATTAGTCCAAAAGTTAGTTATTTAAAGTGTCATCTAGAAATTTTGAATTTATTAGATTAATCTTATCAAAAAAAAAAAACAAATTTTAGAAAGCTTACTTTAAAAAACTTTTAATGTATCAAAATCACAGTGTACTTTGTTCAAGATATTTTTAAAAACAAATTAAGCTTTGATGGTTTCTACTTGATTTTTTAGATAAAACAGAATTTAAATTTTAGTTGTCTACTAAAAAATAGAAGATAAACCATAAAAAGCGGTTTAAATAATTTTTATTAATCAGATTTTTCGTATCATACTATACATCATGCAATTTATTTGCTTAAATAAAAGCTATTTTGTTATTGTAAGTGTAGTTAATAATATGCAAAATTATTTTACTAGTCTTTATAGACAAAAAATGAAAACTTGTATTTAATACAGCATACTAACATATTTTTAGTATTCGATTCAACATATAAAACTATTCAAACCTGAAAACTTTTGGTGAATAAACAAAAAAATAAGGTTTTTCTTCATACTATAAGAGATTAAAAGAGTTTATATATTAGTTTCTTAATTACCATTATAAAACATGTAAGGATTTTTGAGTACTATTTAAACATTTAACACATAAAATTGATAAAGTCTACGAGATTTTAATTTTAATTTTTTAGAGTAAGTTATTATACAAAAGTGTGATTTTAGTAAGTTTGTTTAAAAACACTTTTATTTTAATCATTACAAGCATATATTTCGTTAAATTTATTTTTAAGCATAGAAAAATACAAGCTTTGGCAGTTTATGCGTGAATTTTTAGAATGCGACAAAACTTAAACTTTATAAACGTCGGTTTAGTTAAATTAAAAAAAAGTAGATTTATGAGTATTAAAACTCACTTATAAAATACCTGCGGTATTTCAAAACATTAATATTAAAGTTAATTTTAAATTATATTTGTTTATATATGCTCGTGTCAAGTAGAATGCTGCACTTTAACTAATTATGTGACTTAAACGTTTTATGCTACAATTATTTGAAGTAAAACTTCTATATACAAATAAATTTATTTTAAAATATGGAAACTTCAAGAAAAATTATTTTGTTTAAATTACTTAAAGTAGCATCTAAAAGATTTATTTTGATAGTTATATCAATTAATTTTATAATTTATTTAATATGACAAAAACTGAACTATTAATTTAAAGATTAAGCAGAATATTTTGCACAAGCTAACAAAATAGTTAGTAATTTAAAATTAAAAACACTTTACACGAAGTTAAATTTGCATAAATTATATTAACTTTTTAATGCTAGAGAATTTTAACGTTAAGAAAAAGTGTTTCTCTGTAATATATAAAAAAAATTTTTAACAACTCTAAGTATGTAATTAACTTCTTTTAGAAAGTCTTTCTTTAACTGCTAATATCTTAATAACCTATATTGAAAAATTTTTAAATAAAAAAAAATCCTAAATTTTAAACAAATCAACTTGATTGTAATAATTATTGAAAACGAGCACATCGTCTCGATATAAATTAAAAAGAACAGCATGAAGGACTATTATAGAACATGTGCAAATCTTATTTACTTATGTATTATTTTATGAAACTACGTATTGTGTGATTTAAAGTGACGTCAGCAAGATTTAAAATATTTGATTAATTTTTTTGTCGCATTTTGGTTTTTAGATTTTCCTCGCTTATTGTATGTAGTTTTTATTAAGAAGCATCAACCTTATTAAAAAATTATAATTATAACAAAATTTTCTTATCGGGTAGGATATGATCCGATAAGAAACTTTTGTAACTCTATGTAATTTTTATCACAATACTATATAAATAAACAAAAATTTTTGATTGCGTTATATATAATCGGGTTATTCTTGATGGAGTTAAAAGTGATCGAATTAGAAGTGATCGGGTTAGAAAGATAGAAATGATCGGCGCCCGGAAAAAGGATAACTTGATATTATTATGTTTAATAATTATGTTAGTTTAAAGAGAAAAAAATACAGCCAGAAAAATTATCTGAATAGGGTTTTAAAAACTACCTGTACAAGTTCAGTAAATTTAATTCGATAACTTTTTATTATAAAAGTTGTGCGTTTTTTAAATTTATTACAACACATTCCGTTTTTAAATTAGTAAACTGGTTACAAAAATAATATAATAGTTTAAATGTTGTTGTTTTGCATTTTGATTTATTAAGAGTATGTTTAATAAAACACTGAATATTAAAATATAGTATTTTTAAATAAAAATAAACATGATTCAACATTTTTTATAGTTAAAATTAATTTTATAATTGCTCTGAACTTTTTGATGTAAACACTTATAAGTATTTTCTATTTAAAACATTTCTAATTCAAAACTAAACAACAAGTAATTTAAAATAAATGAAAAATTTTACCCTAAATCAAAATGTTTTTGTTTAGATTGCTATGATTGTTAAATGATTTATTATCACTATTTTTTCTATTTTTGTTAAATGTTTAGATTGCTATGATTGTTTACAATATTGTATAAATATGTAAGCAAATAAATACTGTTCTAATTCTGAAATTGTACACAAACTTAATTAAATATTTTAGTCTTTATATTTAAGTTATTATTTTTTTAATGCTTATACTGATTACTAGAACTACTTATTTCTATAATTATTAAAGTTTAAAACTGTATTTTTAAAAAGTTGTTTTTGATGCTAAACAATTTTGACAGTCAACAACAAAAGTGTTTTTATTTAAAAGTGAAAAATATGTTTCGATATTTAAACAGTTAATAAAAAAGATGCCTTAAAAATGCCTAACTTCGTAGTAATTTATGTTTGAAATTTTTAAGTAGATAAAAAGGTGCTTAAACTTAGAACAAATATACTTTGTTTGAATATGTAATTGAAACTAAGAAAACAAAGTTTAAACTTTATACCAAATCAACTTGCTTGTATGATTTACTGTTAACGAGCACACCGTCTTGTTATAAATATTCCTTCACTATAATACAGCTGTTATGACATTTAAAGTTAATTTCATTATAAACTATTTTATAAAACTACGTATTGAGCTGTATGAAGTGACGTCAGCAATGTTTCAGAAATTTTATATTGTTTTAGTTAATTTTATCGCATTTAATTTTTTATAAATTATACTTATTTTTATTGTTTTACATTTCAAGTGTTTTTCATTATTTGAAAAATTTATTATGAATTATGTCCATGTGCAAAAAAAAAAACATTTAATTAAGTACAATACTCAGTTATTAAAAAATAAAGTAAAAAAAAAATTAGAATATGTTGTTATACAAAATGGAAATTTATAAAAATTTATTTTGTAATACTTTTATTTAAACATTACAGGATTATTTTCAGTTAAAATTATATATAAGATCAGAACATCACAAGCTTTGATGGTTTCTGTTTAATACTTTAGAATGTGACATAAATTGAATATTATTAATCTACTGAAAAACGTTAAATTATTCTTTTTAATTTTTTAACAATCATCGTCTAGCATAAAATTTTTGAAAAAAACATTTTTAATGCTGACAATTTTTCACATTCGTGAACAAATGTGTTTTTATAAAACAGATAAAAATGTTTAGTTTAATAATTCTAAATTTTGAATTACCTTTTATTAATCTAATCCTAACTTATAGTTGGCTAACCATTAGTAATTTAATTTTAAAAATAGTTAAGTAGATAAAAAAAAGTGCTCAAATTTTAAAATAATATACTTTGTTTGAAAATAAATTTGAAATGAGAAAAAGAATATATTAACTTTAGACACATCGATTTTTTTTAAATTATTTATATTTGTTATAACATTACAACAAACACACAGTCTATAATTATAAAAAATAGAATAGTTTTTAAGTTATAATAAAATTATTTTTTTACCTTTAAACAATTTTATAAAACTACTTTGTGAGGTATACGACATATGGTTAAAATAAATCAGTTTTTGTTAATACATAAAGATAAAAACTATGTTAAATTTTTATGATAAAGAAAACCATTTAAAACTTGTTTAATTTATTAATCGTTTATAAACTTATTTATTGTATTATGCTAAATGACGTCAGCTACGCTTGATAGTGTTTTATTTTATTAGTAAGTTTTGTTGCATTTGAAGTTAGATTTTTGTGCATTAAAAAAAATATATTTTGAAAGATTTAGTAAAAATTTTGTCATGAGAAAACAAATTACTTGTCAGTACAACATCCAGTTGAAAAATTTTAAAATCATTTTCTTTTAACTTAATAGAGTAAGTTCTAATACAATATTGAGATTACAGTAAGTTTATTTAAAATACTTTTATTATATCATTACAAGCATATATTTTGTTTAAGTTATTTTTTAAAGTAGAAGAAAACAAGCCTTTACAGTTTCTGCTTGATCATTTAAAATGCGACAAAACTTAAACTTAATAATCGTCGATTTAATTAAATTAAAAAAGTAGATAATTTTACGAGTTTTATAACTCACTTAAAATATACCTTAGGTTTTTTATACAGTTTGTTAATTTTATTTATTTTTTGTTTATGTACTCTGGTGTGAAGTAGAATTTTGCGTGTAAACTAGTTGCGTCCAATGAATATTTTATGCTAATTACTTAAAATTTAACTTCTATATGTCTATAAAATTTATACATAATAAATTTTAATTTTGTATATGGAAACTTAAAAAAAATATTTTTTTTGTTCAAAATTACAAAAAAAAAATCTAAAAAGTTTATTTTGATATTTGTATTTATTAGTTTTAAAAATTTATTAACATGACAAAAACTCAAATATTAGTTTAAAGTTTAAGCAAAAAATTTTTTGCTAGCTAAAATAATAATTAATAATTTGAAATTGAAAAAAACATAATCACGAAATTAAATTTTCCTTTTTCAAATTTTGTATATAAAATTTTGTTTCAAGCAAAAATAAAATAAAAATGTGGTTTTAATGTTAAATACTTGTACTTGTACTTGATACTAATTTAATACTAATAAAATATTTAAATACTAATGCTGAAATTTACCAAAAGTTTGTTTATGTAATAGATAAAAAGTATATTTCAATGACTATAAGTATGTAAATAATTTCGTTAAAAATACTCCCTTATAAATGTGAACTTCTTAATAACTTACGTCGAAAAATGTTTAAAAAAAAGGAGTCACAAATTTTGAACATATCAACATGTTTGTACTATTTATTGAAAATGAGCACACTGTCTCGTTATAAATAGAAAAACAACGTTTGTTTTTTATAACATGTGCTTACAAAATTTATTTACTTATATATTGTTTTATAAGTATTGTGTGATTTAAAAAGACTTCAGCAGGGTTTTAAAAATATGTTTGATTTCTTTTTTGTCGCATTTAGATTTGAGATTTTTTCACGTGCTGTATGTTATATTATTTGAAATTAGGGAAAAGTTTCTTAAATAATTTTGTTCTTGTATAAAATAAACTACTTTTCAGTCCAGTAATTTATATTTGTCGTATTTAGATTTAAGACTTTTTTCTCGCATACGGTATGTGATTTCTAATAAATTTTTTACTATAATTAAAAATCTCTAATACTAAAAACAATTTTTGATTGGGTCGTATTTAATTTGAAAAGAAATGATTGGGTTAGAAATGAACAGGTTATAATTGATGGGGTTAGAAGTGACCGGGTCAAATATAATCGTACCAAAAGTGAACGGGTTAGATATGATCAAGTTAGAAATTAATGTGTTAGTGATGCTCGGGTTAAAAATTATAGGGGTAGAAATAACCTGCTCTCAGGTAAAATATAACAGGGTAATGTCCTGAAATAGACTTCAAAAGGTAACTGTTATGTGCGACTCGATCACTGAAAGACTTCTTTGTGCACCAAATCTTAAGCCCAAATAATTGAAGTTCTTTATTTGTTCTTTTAGTAAACTGCACAATTGTATTAAAAAAAGATAAAAATCCTTAAAAAGTGTATGTGTATTATAGTTTAATTATTATGTTAATCTTAAGAATAAAAATACTTTTTCTTAAAGCCGAAAATAAAAGCTTATGAATATGGTTTTGAAAACTACCTGTACAGCTTCAGTAAACTTAGTTCGATGATTTCTTTTTATAAAACATGTGCGGTTTTATTAACTTAAACGTGTTGTGATACATTCCATTTTCAAATTAGTAAACTGATAAAAAAGTAATATAATAGTTTAAATGTTGTTGTTTTGAACTTTATTTTATTTAGTGAATGCTTAATGAATTACCGAAAATTAAAATAAAATATTTTTCAAATAAAAATAAACATGATTCAACATTTTTTTATTTACTAAAAAACTATTTATAAATTCTCTGAATACTTTTGTTGTATACACACATAAATAAATTTATGTATAATATTTTTAATTACATACTAATAAATGAATGTTTAAAAAACAATAAAAATGTTTTACCTTCAATCCAAAAGTTTATATTGTGACTTTTTTCTAGAAGTATACAATATTCTATTTATTAAATTTTACTTTTAAACTTTCTATTTTAAACTCTAGAAATATTTATGGATAATATTATTTTATATAATTAATTTAAATAGCTTTTTATATTTATTAATATTTATTACAAGTAGTTTTTCCATAGTAATTATATATAACATAAAAATATATTTCAATAGTTAAACATTTAATTAAAAAAGCTTCCTTAAAAATACTCAGCTTCTTAACAACTTGAGTTTGAAATATTTAAGTAGAATAAATAAAAATTTCCTTGAATAAGTATTAGAAACGAGGAAAGCAAAGTTTAATTTTCTAACAAATCAACTTGTTTTTAATATTTAGTAGAAACGAGCAAAACCGTCTCGTTATGAATTTTCAATCATTGATATATAGCACTTATAGCATGATAATAATTTTTCATTATAACTTTAAACTATTTTATAAAACTAGTATAGTGTTATGTAAAGTAACGTAAGGAAAGTTAAAAAACTTGCTTCTTTTTTTTGAGTTAATTATATTGCATTTAAGTTTCAGAAAATATTTTTATTCTTACTGCATACTTTATTTAACTTTACTTATGTATTAAAAAACTCAAGTACAAAACAAATTACTTGTCTGTATAGTACTAGTTTATTTTAAGTTTGGAAAAACTAATCTAATATTACTAAAGTTAAGTTATTGTCCATTACTATTATATAAATATTTCTTTTAAATACTATTGTTATAAATATTACAAGAGTGTATATCTTTTAAATTGTTTTTAATAATAGAAATACAAACTTTGAAGTTTCTGCTTGAATTTAGAAAATGCGAAAGAGAATTTTATTTTATTGGTCTAATAAAAACAATTAAAAAAACTTGATAAAAGTTGTGTAAATTCTACAGCTACTACTTATTATTAAAGTTATCATGCAGTGTTTATTGTAAGAAATAAGTAAAGTTTTAATACAATTTTGAGGTGCTTACAAAGATACTGTCAATATTTATCACTATTAAATATCTTTTGTTTTCTATTACGGTTTTTCAATATATAATTCTGTACAAAAATGTATATAAAACTACTTTAACTTATTTAATGCTTTACACAGATTATTACAATCTTCTTTAATGTAAATCGTAAAAGTTTTACAGATGTAATTTTAGATTAACGAGACATATACTAAGGCTAACAGTAAAAAAACTTTTCAAACACCAAACATAAAACTTTTTTTGTTAGTTATTTTAAATTTTTCTGATTTGGATTTTTTTTTTATAATTTAATTTATAAAACTACGTTTTGTACTATGTGAAGTGATATCAGCAGTGTTAAAATAACTAACTTACTATAAATTGTTTTTATTGCATTTAACTTTTAGAAAATATACTCATTTTTGTAGCATACTGTATGTTTTTTTTTTTTCAGTTTCAAAAAATTTATAATTTTTATTTGTCTATTTAAAAAACATATTACTTGTAAGCTATTTAATGTTCAGAAGCAGTTTTGTAATTTAATTAGAATTAGTTGTTATACAAATGAAAAGTTTTAGTGAGTTTCTCATAATAAATTTATTAAAATTATTACAAAAGCGTTAATTGTTTTTATCGTTTTTAGATATACAAAACAACAATATTTGGCAGTCTCTGCTTGCTTTCTTTAAATGCGACTGATTTCAGATTTTTTTTTTACTTTTTACAAAAAAAAAAAAAGATGTTGCATCTGAAAGAAAAAAATTCAAACTCTATAGCTTTTATGTATTTAAGATATTACTCAAGTTATTCATAAATGAGGTAGAAAATTTATACAATATAGGTCAAAAACAAATTTATCGTTTTTCTCGACCTATTTCAAAAAAAAGTATGAACTATGTGTTGAGACAAAAAACTAATAAAATTTTAGCTCTATTTTACTTAATAGATAACTTCGTTTAAATTTGAAAACATTTTTGTAAATAAAAAACTTATAAGTTTTTTTTATATACTTTGATAGGCAGTGTAAGTGAATTGTTATATCAATCTGTTCTTTATTAATGTACAAACAGTGTTAAAAGCTTAAAAATAGAAAGTAAAAATACTTATTATTTTACAAAGTTATATTGTTTTCAATTATTAATATAGTTTATGTATATTTAAATAATAAAAGTTAGAAACACTAAAAATAGTTTATCTAACTAGCATTGATGATATTTACTAATCAGAATCTACAAAATTTTAAAGTTAAATCTGTTGATAAAAATTATACTTATTTGAAGTTACACAACTTATGACAATTAATTTTTTTTATACTAAACTCATAAATAAATATATTAAAACTTGCTAGATTTGCACCTTACTACAAATATAAATATAACAATATTAAAAACCAAACAAAACTATAAAAAAACATTATTACCAAGAACTTATACTTTTTTAGTTAGTACAACTAATAAAACTTAAAGCATAAAAATTTATTTATCTAACAAAGCAACTACTCACATTTAATAATTGAAAAAACTTACCTCTGTTATAGATTGTTAGTAATTTTATACTTTATATGTAACAAAAATGAAAGTTAAAACTGTGTTCCTATTAAAAACTTAAAGCTATGTTTTATAGGAATAGCTGTAAAAAATTACCATGTTTCCAAAGCGAAATACAATTTCTAAATTTCAACTAATACTAATCTGTATAAATATATTTAATTACACTAATCATTTGTTTTTTTAATTTCAAGAATATAAAATGCTTTACTGTATCATTTTAATCATAAAACAAGATAACTATTCTTAGTTAATATTATTTTAAAACTTTTGAAACAAAGTAATAAGTATACTTAAACACAGTATCACAGCACTAAATATCTAAGTTTGTATTAAAAAAGTAAATAAACTAAAATAACTTTGTTAGATTTCTATAAAACCTAAAATTATTTATCAATTTTTTTTTAATTGAACGATAAAAAAAGACGCTAAAAATGTTTGGTCTAAGGACCTGGTGTAGAAAACAATATTTTGGTTATCGAGTCGTACACCACATAAAAAACCATAAGTCATACTTAAACTACTTTTTTGATTATAATATTTAAGCTACACTAAGGAAATAGTTAAATTTATATAAATTGACCATACTCAACATTAAAGCTCAAAATATTTTGTAACATTTTGTTTTAATTTATGAATAACAAACATTCTATTAGATTATTTATTTTTGTATTTGTTTGTTGCATTATCAGGTTTTTTTATTATTTGTTTTATATGATATAAAAGTTACATTACAATTAAGCATTAGTTAGATTGCATTTTTTAATAGCTAAAACTTTAATTAATAAAATAAGCTAAAAATATTGCAAAAATTACTACTTTAAGCTACCAAGTTATACTTACATCTCTTTTACTCGAAATTTTAATATATTCTTTAAGTATATAGTGTCTTTTACCAGCCAATTAGTAGACTCTTAATATTAAATAAGTAATAACTAATACTATGCCCAAAGGTTACTTTGTACACTAAGTCCTTAGACCAAACTTTTTGAGCACTTTTTTTATCGTTCAATAAACAGTAAAAATATTGAACTAAATAAACACGTTTTGCAATTCAATAAACAGTAACAATATTGAACTAAATAAGTATTTTTACAAGTTATAATTAGTTTTTATTTCATGCAAAAGTAAAAGAAAAATAGACTATATATATATAATTTATTGAAATGGCGATGTTAAAAATTCTGTAACATATGTCCATAAAGCTTTAATTTTTCATAAAGCTTTAATCATCAGCCAGTTAAGTTCAAAATAAAAAGCACTGTACTAAACAAAGATACAAAAGTTATGCAAAAAAAAACAAAAAACAGTATGACGTAATATTGTACATTACATCTTTATTTAGAATGTATGTTTCTATAGTAGTCTTTATTATGTAATATTTTATCAGAAATTTTTTATGTTCAAAGATTTTATCAGTAAACAACAAAAATGTATTTCTATTATAGATAAAAAATATTTTAAGTATTAATCTAATTTCGTTGCAAATCCTACCTTTAAAATGCTTGACTTTTTAGAATCTTATATTAAAAAGTAATTAAAGTAAAAATTATTTTTATATTTCCAACAAACCAACTTGTTTTGAAAATTAAATAAACAAGCACACAGTCTCGTTTTAAAAAACTTAAATTAAAATATAACTTTTATGACTAAATTTGTTTCATTTATACAATATTATATAAAACTATGTGTTGTTGTATGGGAAGTTACGTCAGCAATGTTCAAGATAATTAAAATTTTGTTTTTATTTTTGACGTTTTTAAGTTTTATATTTATATTGCATATTTAATGCTATTTTAATTATGTTGAGAATATTGCATAGGATTCTGGTCAAGTTTGTTAATAATTACATTTTATTATAACACTTATTTGTTTAAGCAACAAAATCGGCGAAAGTCTGCAGAACAAGTCCGGACTTTCGTTTGCCGTGAGACAAGCTCAAATTTCACAAAATGTACAATCAACAAAATCGGCGAAAGTCTGCACAATCAACAAAATCGGCGAAAGTCTGCATCGAATTGGCATGATCAACCCTTTTGTGAAATTTATTTGTTTAAGGTTCATGAAAATATTAAATTTTATTAAAGTAAGCTTTTATACAAAATTAAAATTTTATTAAGTTTATTTTATAATACTTTTATCATAATCGAAACAAACATGTTTGTTATTCAAATTATTTTTAAGTGTAGAAAAAAAAGGTTTGTAGCTTTATGCTTGATTTTTTAGAATGCAACAAAACTTAAATTATATAATTGTCGATCTAATTGAATTTACAAAAAACGTAGTTATATTTGTAAGTATTAAAACTCATACAAAAAATGCATTTGGTTTATGAAAACAGCTTGTTATTTCTAAATTAATATTTTTTTGTTATTCTCGTGCGAAGTTTATTGTTGCGGCCAAACTAACTACGTCACTTAAACATTTTATGCTAATAAATTTCGAAGTATAACTTTTATACACAAAAAAAAAACTATTTTTAAATTTAGAGCTTAAAAAACTTTATTTTTGTTTAATTTATTAAAATATTATCTAGAAGACTTTTTATTTCATAGTTTCATCAACTAATTTTTGAAATTTATCTAAAATTGAAGAAAAACTAAAAAATTGGTTTAAGATTTATGTGAAATGTGTTATATGCCAACTCTTATTTTGATTACTATGTTTTATACATTAAACTGAAAAAAATGTTACTTTTTAATTAAATTTAGATAACTTTTATTAATTATTGTATGTTAAACTTCTGCACAAATAAAGTTAAAATAACCTTCAAAGGCGTTAAAACAAATCAAGGTAGTTTTTAAATCGCAACAACTTGATATTGTTTTTTGTATAAAAATAAATAAAATAAATAAGTTATAAACGAGATAAGACGAAAAACAAATAACTTTTATATATATTAAAAGCTTAAAAAACATTAGTTATAGTTTGAGTTTGTAATCTTAATAACCACTAACAATTGACATACCAATTAATAATGTTTAATTTGTCAGACAAGTAGTTTAATAGTATTTATCTTTTTAAATTTTAACAAAGTTTTCTAAATGATTTTTGAACTTTTGTTGTTGTTAAAAAAAATTAAAAGTTAAAATATTTGTGATCTAACAGTTATACTAAAAAACTAAATAAGTTCAGCTTTAAAAGATAATAAAAATACTTACTTTTTACAAAAAGGTAGCAAAATACTATTTCTATTTTTACTAGAGTATTTACTTTATATATGTTTACTAAATCACTTACAAAAACTTTTATACAACTGATTAAGTTATACTTTAAATTTTTAAAGCTTTATTATAATAATGGCTGTAATTTGATTTATTAATAAAACTTATTTAGATATGTTTCCATGTTCTAAATGTAAGTAACTAAAATAAATAATTAATAGCTCGTAGATTAAAAGGAAGTAAACCGATTTACTATTAAAATTTTAATTATTTTTTTTTTTGCTTTACAAGTCTTAGCATGAACTTTAATTGTTTCAAAATTTTGTACAATTAACTAAAATAATTGTTTTGACTTATGTCGCATTTTAAACAATCACTTGCATAACAAAATTTCTTGACTCATTACAAGAACTGTTTTAACTACTATGCAACTATTTTTAAGTCTAAATCTTAAAGTCAACTAAACTAATTTTAACGAAAATATTTTTTTCATATGGATAAATTGTTGACTAAATATTTTTCTACTTCGAATTCTATTAAAGTTTTTACAAAATAGTTTAGTTATTATTAATGTAATTCAAGACGTCATATTTTAAAAATTAGTTTAAAAAGACTCAAACTTAAAGTTTAATTAAAATAAGTGCCTGAAAAAAAAAAATGTTACTTAAAGTTAACATAAATGTTTTCCATATACTTAACATCAATTATTCTTATTGGATTTTTATGTTCATTTTAGGTGTTTTATTTTCTACTCACTGAACCACTAGTTTTCAAGTTTTATGGTGTAATAAACTATAAACACTAAATAAGTATTTCGTAAAATTAGACATGTAGTAATGAAACAATTTTACAAGCAAGTATAATTTTTAACTTATCATTGATAAAAAGAAAACATCAAAGCAAAAAATTATCTACTTAGAAGTCTTTAAAAACGCATGTTCAAACATCTTAAGTTATATAAACTTGTGATTATAGGTATTTGGTTTTAATAATGTTATAATTATAAAAATAGTTTTTTTTTCTGCAACACTCACTTTTACTTATAAATACGCAGAAAATTTACCAAGTTATGTAAAATGGCTTTTAAAATGAGCTTAATACTATTCAGTTTCACATTTAGTTTGTCAACTGGTTGAGAACTTATTTTAATTGTTTTGAATAAACTGACTTTTGTCAGTAAAAATAATTTCGAAAATGCAGTTTAGTATACAAAATGTTTATATAAATATTTTATATATTTGAAAATTACTATTAATTTTTAATTACCTTTTATATTCTTACATAACGATTCAATAACTAGAACTTAAATTCTGATTATTAGTCAGAATTTCTATAGTTAAACAAAATGTATAAAGTTTCATTATCTTTAAACATAAAGTTTTAAAAGAAGATTTATCGCAAGACTTACTAGCTTCTAGAATGAAACCAATACTTACAAAAATATAACAAATTATCAATAAAGTAGTTTTTATAAGGTTTTATGTTACATATCACTAAATAATTACTAATTAACTTATGTAGTTAATTTAACTTTAAAGTATAAATATTGCACAGTTACAATTTTATGTTAAGTAAAAAATTGACTGTAACTTTTTAACTATTTTTATTTTAAAACTAAAGAAAAACACTGTTTAAGTACAAACACTAAAATCCCGTGAAACCCAAATATAAGTAAGCCAAAAGAAAATGCTACAAACTTTTGTACTCTGAATATTATCTGTCTGTAAGTATTTTTATTTGCTAAACGATTACAAAATGAAAAAGTTTTGCAAAACAAATTGTATTTAATTATTGATTTATACTCTTACTTGAAAAGTAAGTCCTAATAAAATATTTTTATTCTATTGAAATTTCCATAACTTGTGTATTTTTATGTATAGTATGTTTTACAATTAACATTTTTAACATTTAAGTTTTAAAATATCAGTGTTTACACTAGTTTGTTTTGGTGTCTTTAAACTTTAAAAAGGATTAAAAGTACAAAAATAATCTACTTTTTTTATTGAAAATAAAACTTGAGTTTACAATGATGTTTTTTGTTATTCAAAAACTTCTAGAATAAAACTGTACTTTTACCTTGAAGTATTAATTTTATCGCAACTTTTTTTTTTTTTTTTTGTACAAGTTTTTAAAGTCTTTATCATTAAACTGTTATGAGCTATAACAATATACAATTAAATTAGTGAAAATATTTAGTTACTATTACATATTTGTTTTAAAGTTTTTAATTTGATAAAAAGCTAACTTGAAGCTTACTTTAAAACTATTTTTGATTTAAATTTAGTATGTTGTTAGTGTAAGTAAAAGTCATCTTTTAATGTTAGCAACAATTAAAGTAAAGTTTTTATACACTTTTAAAACAACACAAAATTACTTAAACTAAAAAGTATTAAAATATTTTAGTTATTTCAGTTAATTTCATCAAATAAGTTCTTTTTTTAAATAAGGGTTATCAACCATTCAATACTTAGTACAAAACTTATAGTACAACAGCTTTAAAAAAGACAACAATTTTTGTATATTATAGTACAGTAGTATATAAATGCATACGATTAGAAATTTATTTTCGTCAGACACATTTGAAAAAATAATTGTTTTGTAAACAACGATTGTTTGGTTTATTTACCTTTAGATTAATAAATTGAAACTTATTTTATCAATGTTAAAGCCATATAGATTTCAAACAGTATCTTAACAAAACATAAACAAATGTTCTTATAGAGCTCTTAAGTTTATTTAATAACTTACAAATATAAAGTAAGACCTTTAACTTTAAAGTTTAGATTATTAAATTTAAAATTACTATTGTTAGCTAAAAAAAACAATAATTCTAAGACAAATACAATATATTATATTTACTCAAATTATTATAAAATATTTATAAACTGCGAAAATACTTATAAATAAAGATCTAACGTTTTATAACTTATATGCAAAAACTTATTTATATTATCATCAATACAGAATTAATCTATGACTGTTTAAAATTTATAGTAAAAAAATATAACTTACACTAGTTACAAAACGGAAAGTTTGATCTTCAATTGTTTAGTTGAGTAACAGTGTAAATCGAAAAACATAAAGTATAACGATAAAACATTTTTAACTTTTGTTGAATCTACAGTGTACATTTTTTTGACTAAAGTTTTAAGTTTCGTAGTTTTACAAGAAATATCTAGTTTATGAATTATTACTTCTTTTAAATAAAGGCGGTAAACTAAATTAGTCTACATCTTAAAAAATTTTATTTGTCGCAGCAAACTAACTTCCGATAAACAAATTTTATAAAATATTGAATGTCGTAGATGATTAATTTGAAAACAAGAACTTTATATTTTTAAAATGAAAACATTTTATTCAAATGAATTTAAAATTATTTATAAAAAAATTGAATTATATTGTTCATTGATAATTGAATATAATAAATTTCAGGGAACATTTAAATCAAAACAATCATAAAAGTACATTTTTATTTAAAAAAAATTACTGCTCAACAAATGTACAGACCACTACATATAGTTGCAATGAATGTTATTGTCAAGTTTAAAAACACTTGTTTCTATGTAACATAATAATTTTAAAGAGAAAACTTAGCACAATACAGTTTTTTATTTTAATCAAATGCTTATACCTTATACAATGTGGTTGTGAAAGTTAAAGGTCATTAGATGTTTTATGTAAATTGTGCTTCTTTATTGTATGAGTGTTTAATGTATATTCTGTAAATAATTTCAAGTTAAGATATTTTTTTTTATATTTTAATTGCTTTTAACATAACTATATAATATATAAGCAATACACTTTTATAAACCTAAAGAATAACTTGAAGTCAAGTATTTTTTAAGTTTTTAAACATATCCAATAATTACCAAATTGTAAGTATAAGAAGAAAAAAACAAAGGACAGCGTATATGAACTAAATAATGGTTTTAAACTTGAAAAAAAAGTGCTTCAAATTTTTTTTAAAGTTTTCTGGTGTATAGGGTAACCTTACCAAAAGTTCAATGTCACTTATGGAGTATTTAGGAACATGAAACCTGATGAAAACAAATGATCTAAACTCATAATATAGTTGAACAAGTAATAAATTTTTAAATTTTGTTTTAGCATTAAGTTAAATTAAACAAATTCTTAATTTTTATATTTATTAAAAACTAAACGCCTTATGCACCTTAACTACTTTTCATTTAAAGTGAAATCCAACATTACAGGCTTAATTTTCAAGATTTATAAATAATTCGCAAATCGTTCCAGGACACAAATCAGTTGTTTTTATTAGTGATTTTTTTCCCTGAATCAGTAGTTACAAAAAATAAATCTAATAGCTTAATTTTAAAATTATTTATACAAAAACAAATTGATTTACACATAATAATGAAAATTATAACTTGAAACTAATGCTAAACTATTTACATCTAAATATTTTTAAAACTAGATACAGCTGATTTAATATTGTTAGACTTTTATTTGTGCTACACTATTTTTCAAGGGCAATAAACATTTTTGTAAATTTAACTTTTAATGTTTTGTAAACAACATAAATAAACTGATCAGCTATTCAAAGTAAAGTTTCAAAAAAAATTTAACAAATAATTTTCTAATGGTACAATTTTACTTATATAATGAAATTATAAAGAAGTTTAAAAAACAACTACATAAAAATAAAATCTATTACTAGCCTTTGAACGGTTACATGACAAATCAAAATTGGACAACTCAAATTCCGACAATTCAAATTCTTAAAAACTTGTTTAAAATACTATATCTCGAAAAGTAATATATATTTGAAAAAATTCAAAAATGTCTATGTAGATCATATTAATATCTACGAGCCACTTTTATTTTTTTGAAAAATCTAAGTTACTTTTTTAGATGTTTAAAAATTGCAAAAAATAACTATATTTTTTACTTTAAAAAAACTATATCTTATAAGTTATTTAATTTTTGCAAAAATAAAACAATGGTCTATATATATTAAAATTATTAACATATGCATTTTTGATTTTTGACAAGTATACAATAATTTTAAACTTTTAGCCGTATCTATTTTTTATTAAGAATTTGAATTGTCAAAATTTGAATTGTCCGAATATGAATAGTCGTGCACCCACTTTGAACAATCTACTACAACAAGTGTACAGACAAATGATTTGACTATTAGAAGTTTTCCAAGAAAAGCAAAAAAAAATTTAGACGTCAGAATTTATTTTGAAAGGTATCTAAATTATATAAAAATCGTATTATATACAATGCATATAAAATGCGTATTATATACAACAGTTTACTTTCAATCTAATTTTCAGCACTCATAAACAGGGATTAAACAGGTTAAAATAAAGTGTTCTGAATACTAATTTTTTTTCTTAATTTATGCTAAAACACAACGAGCAGATTTTTGCAATATTCTCAATGCTAGTCTGGAAACTATTGTTTCTGAAATTATTTAAAATATTTTTTACTTACTTTGGATTCAAATTTAAACGTGTTACAACTTATTTTTATCGACTTTTATCAAACTTTTATTAAGGGGCTGTTTTAAGGCCTAAGCATTGATATTAAGTTTATATTAACGTATTTTCAAAGTGTTAACTTTAAAGTTTCTGTTGTATTACTATACACATATGCCTCAAGTAAAAACTCTTTTAAAGATCATAGCTTAATTTATTTTTTAAGTAGCTTTGTTTTTCACATAAATTTTTTAGGCTTCTCTTTTACCTAACAAAATAAACAATTAACTGTAGAGTCACAAAAATTTTATAAAATACGAGAAATCTCTAATAAATAAAAAATTGTTTAGTGTAAAATTTTACTTAAATACTAAACATGGTTACAAGTTTTATAAATATGGTTCATTTATGGAAATTCTGATGGTTTTTGCTTTTGGGCTGCATTTAAAAAACCAAAACCAATCTATCTCTGCCCACACCTATTCAAACTAATATCAATTAGACCAAAATTAGGTTGTAAACATACCAGTACCAAATATTTGTCTTAGTTGTTAAAAAATATAGCGAAAATCAATTTGACTTTTATCTGATTGATTTAAGTAAAACAATTTTAAATCCAGATTGAAAAGCTCCAAGGTAGCTCTGATCTTTTAGGTTTCTTGGGATTTACTCCCTAATATACATCCAAGATAGGATAAAGTTTTAGAACCATAAAGACTATTTACTCTAGGATTTTAATATTTTGTGTCTGAAATCTTGTTAAATGATACTTTCTTTTTTTTTCTTTCTGATTCTGAAGATAATGAATTATTGCAGAAACTTCTTTTTTTGCACCTCATACCAGAATAATTTAAAAACAAGATATTCAGTAGATTATCACTAGGTATTGAAGAATTTTGAAGGTATTTGATTTTAACATGTGACATAGACATGATCAAAACAAAAGATAGTGCAAGACAAGGCAGTTGTTTCAAGAAACAGAAAAAAACAAAGCTGTCTTACTAATGTAAGTATAAACTGTCAGACAAAAAAGTTATTTGTAGGCAAGAAAATCCTAAAAATTCATTTGACATATCTTTTAAGAAACAGAAACGAAATCCGAAATTCTCATACCAAATAAAAGCTACCAGTACAACAGGTCAATTATGAGCAGAGACATTCTATAATTTTTGAGCAGAGGTTTCAATAAACAAAATCAACAGTTCTTATATCAAACTAGAAAAGTACTGCTAGTCTAACAAGTTAATTGTGAATAAAAAAACTCTAGAAATTACTTTAGCAGAGGTTTAGATAGACAAAACATCAAAGGCAGTCAAGAAACTTCTTTTGCAGGTGTTTTAAGTATCACAATTAGCAACTCTCACACCAAAGAAGTGGTAAACTTCCAGTTCAATAAACCAGTAATGGTCAAGCATAGTCTAAGTCTAAACAAAACTGTCAGAGATACAAAAAGCTCTTAAGAAAATACAACCAACAAAGATGTAATGTGTTGCAACAGCAGCAAATCAGCAAGTCAAATTTTACTCCGACTTACCCTAGGTCAAATCAGTTGTCAAATTAGCAAAAACAAAGTTTGACAAAAGAAACGAAACCAATAGCATACCAAAAAAGAAGAGTACAGCTCACAATATGCTTATTACTAATGAAAAAGTCATCAGACAGCACAAGATGTCATCCACTAGTTAAAATTTTAATTCAAAAAATCTTTATTTCACTCAAAAACACCTACCTCCAAAAATTCATGTATTATTTTAAATCAGTGATCTACCGAATCCAAAATTTTGGATTCGGCTAGATCAGTATCCGAGTCTTGTTTTTAAATTAGGATCATGCCAAATCCGAATCTTAACTTTGAGATTTTGATTCAGCTGAATCCGGATCCGAATCAGAGTAGTTTAATAATTGGAATACTAAACATTTCAGCTGCTTGTAATGTAAATACAATACAAGTTTACAAACAATAAATGCTCATCATAATATTAATTATTTAGTTAATTAAGTTTTAACAATTTTGACGTTTAATTAATAAATACATTTTAATTAGAAATTAAGAATACTTTATTTTAAAAAAGAACAGAAAAACGAGTGTCTTGCTGAAACAAAAATATAAAGCTACATACAAAAGAACTTAGTTTTAATATTTCATAATACATGCAAGAAACATTAACAACTAACTTGTATTTTTTTTACGCAAAAAAAAAATCATCGACTTAAAAATATGCTTAAAGCAGAAAACAAATCGCAAAAAATATTAAAAAATTTTGCGTTTAACTTAAGAGTTAGTTTTTATTGTTTTTATAAACGAATTAGAAAATAAACTTTTGCCAATGTTCGTATATATAAAATAAAGTGCAATTGAAAATAACATAGAGCCGTAATTTATTGAAATATAATACCAACTTTAGTAAAGATCTAAAAAATAATAGGAATAACAAATTTAATAAAAAGTTTTTAGATTCCACATAGGATTACACTTCTACTATTACAAAAAATAAATATAAATTACCCTTAGCAACTGTTTAAAAATATAAAGCTAACAACAAATGTAAAAAAAAAATTGTAGACTACAAAATACTATTCTATTTTATTTAAGATGTGGTTTTTTTAAACACTTTTTTTTGCCGTTCTTTAAAAGCAATCAACTACGCTTTTTCTCTTTCAAATTACCATATTAAGAAAATGATCTTTCAAAATACACAAATGATGATAGTGCAGCAAGATATTTCCTTGCAAAGCTAACAAAATAGGGGAATTTTGTCTTTGAAAAAATTAGGTTTTAAAATGTTTTGTCTTCATTTAGTGAACTAAATATAACACTTTCATAATTTTGTTCTGTTTTCAAAAAATTGTACGCTTAAAAAAAACTGTTGTGAAGTTAGAGCAGTGAATTATACATTTACTTTAATATTTTATCATAAATATATTATAATATTGTTGATAGTTATAGGCTTACAAAAGTTACGATTGCGGATGTGTAGGTTAGCACAACTGATTTAAACTGTAAATTTACTAGCATTGTAAGTGACCAAACAAAACTGTTTAGGTAAAATCGCTTGTTATGTCACAATGAATTATACAGATCAAAAGTTACTATAGGGTAAAGTAGTTTTTAATTTTTGATGTTTTATAAAACAGCCATAAGTTAAACAGCAGAGGCATTATAAAAATTGTATGTATTATAAATATCCAATCATCAGGAAGTAAAATCTTCTTTCTATAAATTTATCATAAAGTACCTTGCTTTTGTGATCTACCGGATTAATTATTAGGATTTTGATCTAGCCGGATCTGGCATGATCAAAGTGAGGATTCAGTCGGACCCTAATTTTGATAAAGACCTGGATCCGGCCGGACTGATGTATTCCGCAGTCAGCTTCTTTCAGCTTTATTTACATACACTATTGTGTTTTAAATATTTAAAATACATAAAATCAGTCAAACGAAACAGACTAATTTAAATTCAATTAACTTAACCGTTTGTTGTAAACATAAAGGTACATACATACATTCAAAAATAGTGAGCCATTAATGTAAAGTTTCTTGCATAAATTTCTTTTAGTGAATATATTATGTACTTTTATTTATAAATTTATAATATCTTTGTTTTACTTATAAAAACAAATTTTTAAATTTTTATGTATTTCAACTTTTAAAAAAATCTTTCCAGTTTTAGTTTCAATATTTTTTTTCATTTAAATGTAATAAACAATCAAAAACTCTAAAAATACAGCTTATGTAATGTTTTGTTACTATAACTTTAAGAGGCAGCAATTGTTCAACTTTTTTTTTTGACTTTTCTCTTTAAATAATAAATTTACTTTAAGTCCTGGTTTAGATTAAAAATAGTATATAGTAGTATGTATAAAATATTTCTGTGAAAAGTTTAAAACTTTGTTAAAAAACTGTAAAGAAAAATTTGTGAAGAAAAATGCACGAACTCTGAATTGCGACAGTAATAAAAAAGGCAATATTGATATTAGAAAACTTCATACATTTAGTACAAACCAATGGAAAAGGTATAATTTTTTCAGTATCAAAAACTATTGTATGTATATGAATATCCAACAAGTATTTTATAGAGAAAAATAAAGATAAATTATATGTACATAACTTTAAATTATGTTTAATCATCAATTTATTACTAAACCTTTTCAAAAGGTTTTTAGTCTTAACATGGATTGCTTAAATCTGAAACTAGTAAAGTTTTAAAGCATTTTTGTTTTAATATCAAATATGATAAAGTGAATTAAATTCTTTATAAGAATATTGTTCTTATTGAAAGACAATTTTTAGAAATAATTCTTTTTTAAAAGATAAATTAATTTTTTTAACAATTTTTTTAATGCTTTTTACGATTATCTATTTCAAAATTAGTCATTTATTATGCTAGTTAAATATTTCACATTTATAATTTAAACATTTCAATAATTAAAATATATATTTCAATAATATTAAACACAAACTAATTAAAAAAATATTATTTCAAAAGTTCAAAGCATTTTAGTACTTTACATTGAAAATTAATTAAAATAAAAATCTTGCTTGAATTTCCAATAAATCAATTTTTTTGGTTTATATTAAGTATACGAGCACACCGTCTCGTTATAAATAGAGATCATTTAAATTTGACAACCATGACTATGTTTCATTTGTAAATTTTATTCCTAAATTATTTTATAAAACTACGTGTTGTGTTATGCGAAGTGACGTCAGCAAAGCTTAAAAAACTACGAGTTTATTGGAATTATTTTGTTGCATTTAAGTTTTAGTAAATATATGTATTTTTGTCGCATACTTTATGCAACTTTTTTCGTTGTTTAAAAGTTCTATAAGATATATTTTTTCATGTATGAAACTGACTACTTGTCTATACAATACTCATTCATTTGAAGTTTACAGTATAACTTTATTGATTTAAATAGTTATACAAAACTGAGATTTAGTAAGTTTGTTTTATAATACACTTACTATCAGCTTGTATGTCGTTCAAATAATTCTCAAAAACAGATATACAAGGTTGTACAGTTTCTGTTTAATTTTAAAGAATGCGACAAAACTTAAATTTTATTATTGTCTGTTTAAATTAAAAAAAAGATAGTTTTATGAACATGAAAATTCTTTTAAAATCTGCTGATGATATCTAAATATCGTTTTGTTAATTTTTATATTCTTTAAGTTTATATATTCTCGTGTAAAAAAAATGATACTGTGACTTGAACATTTTATCCTAAAATTCTGAAGATTTCTGAAACTAGTAAAGTTAAAATCTGAAACTGCTTAAATCTGAAACTAGTAAAGTTTGAAAGCATTTTTGTTTTAATATCAAATATAATAAAGTGAATTAAATTCTTTATAAGAATATTGTTCTTATTGAAAGACAATTTTTAGGAATAATTCTTTTTTATAAGATAAATTTATTTTTTTAATAAATTTTTTAATGCTTTTTACGATTATCTATTTCAAAATTAGTCATTTATTATGCTAGTTAAATATTTCACATTTATAATTTAAACATTTCAATAATAAAAAAATATATTTCAATAATATTAAACACGAACTAATTATAAAAAATATTATTTCAAAAGTTCCAATCATTTTAGTATTTTACATTGAAAATTAATTAAAATAGAAATCTTGCTTGAATTTCCAATAAATCAATTTGTTTGGTTTATTTTAAGTATACGAGCACACCGTCTCGTTATAAATAGAGATCATTTAAATTTGACAACCATGACTATGTTTCATTTGTAAATTTTATTCCTAAATTATTTTATAAAACTACGTGTTGTGTTATGCGAAGTGACGTCAGCAAAGCTTAAAAAACTGCGAGTTTATTGGAATTATTTTGTTGCATTTAAGTTTTAGTAAATATAAGTAATTTTGTCGCATACTTTATGCAACTTTTTTCGTTGTTTAAAAATTCTATAAGATATATTTTTTCATGTATGAAACTGACTACTTGTCTATACAATACTCATTTATTTGAAGTTTACAGTATAACTTTATTGATTTAAGTAGTTATACAAAACTGAGATTTAGTAAGTTTGTTATATAATACATTTACTATAAGCTTGTATGTCGTTCAAATAATTATCAAAAACAGATATACAAGGTTGTACAGTTTCTCTTTATTTTTAAGAGTGCCACAAAACTTAAATTTTATTATCGTCTGTTTAAATGATAATAAAAAATATAGTTTAATGAGCATTAAAATTCTTTTAAAAATTGCTAATGGTATCTAAATTTCGTTTTGTTAGTTCTTAAATTCTTTAAGTTTATATATTCGCATGTAAAGAAAAATGATACTGTGACTTAAACATTTTATCCTAAAATTATTTGAAGTATAACTTCTATACAAAAATAAACCTATTTTTAAATATTAGAAATTTCAAAAAAAAGTTTAGAGTGACTACAAATAGTTTCTAAAACAATTTATTTTTGGTAGTTGCATAAATTAATTTATATAACTTATAAAGATTGACAAACATTGAAATTTTGTTTCAAACCTAAAGCAGAATATTTTTTTTGCCACCTCACAATTTAGTTACTCTATTCTAGGCATTAGAATAAAATCATTTTAATCACAATTTATTAAATTTGCAAAATTTTAATTAATACTTAAATTCAGTTATACAAATTAAATATTCTAATCGCGATACTTAGTTCTGATAAAATACTTAGTTCTAATAACAAACTATGTCATAAACATAAATACTAGTATGTTTACCAATTAAAATTTTATCAACACTTAAATATTAAGTTAACAGTTTACAAATCACAAAAATCAAATTTTTGAAGTAATTTATTAAACTGTTAGAAACGATATATAAATCAAGATAAGAATTAGTTAACAGTGTTTTTTTTTTAAACTTGTATGAATAATATAACATAAATATAGAACAAATAACAAACAAAACAGTTTATATTGAAGGCAGTAAGACAAATAATAGAAACAATTAACTTTTTTATTAATATTTATAATAAAAAACAAAAGTAATGTTAAACTGAAAATTTCGCTTAGTTTTTAAAGATTGTTTTAAGCTTTTAATAATAGATGATAAGCTAAAGTAAATAAATATTTAATTTAATATATGTATATTTTGAAACTTTAAAACATTTTAAAACTTTTTTCAAGTCTAATATCACACAACGCTATCTTTTTATTCTTGCCAATTCAAATTGCTTTATTAGTTGATTTATGAACAATTTTACCTTCATTATTTAATTGAAATTTGTTTTTTTCGTTCTTAATCGAGTTTTTGTCATATTTAATCATCTTAAGCACTTTATTTTCTAACATTAAAATCTTGCAACATTTTTGAAAACCGAGCATAAAGTTTCCATCAAAAAACATGATTTTAGTCCACTCAAACGGTTTGGGCTTCTCTCTAAGAGTTCAATGTAAGAAATGTTTAGTTGGTTTGAATTGTATTTTTACAGGTCCCTTTGCTACGTTCTTTATATCATCAATTCTGCAGGAGCTGGTTTTTGTTATTCGTAGTAGAAATACAATATATGCAATCAAAATAAAAAATATTGAAGTTTTATTATTAACATAATTCCGGGCAACAGAGTCTTGTTAAGGGTTTTTTAATTAGCTGTATAAACTTTTTTTTCATTTAAGTCGATTTTTCATAAAATATTATTTTGTGTTTCAAACCGTATATAGTTTATTAAAAATTTAAATGAATATCTTAAGTTTAATATTAAAACTTATTAGATAAGTTTGTTAGGTTTTAAATCTATTTAATAAACCAATCATAAGATACAAATAAGTCTTTATAAAAATTGTAAAAAAATTTTCAATGTTTTTTATTAACTTAAAATATAATTAGGAAACTAAAATATTAAACACAATTTTTTAATATTTATACAAAAAATATTTGGTATAATCTAGTACAACTTTAAGAAAAACTACTAAAATTTTTTTAAATGGTAAACATTTTATAGACTGTTTACAACATATATCAAAAAACAGTATTTATTTTTTTAAGTTTAAATAGATTTAATTACTTTAACTGCTAACTTTTAATTTAAAACAAAACACTTTTTTTTTCTAAACACTAATATCATTGGAAGCTGAATTTTATTATAACCAAAAGGCATTTTAGTACTTTCGATCCTTGAATAAATTCTTAGAGCATTTTTTCTGTTCCTCAAAAAATTTAACTTTGAATATTGGATCTTATAAGTTTTAAGCAAACTACAAACTTTCCTATCTTGTTTTACTTTGTAGCGTTTTGAAATGATTTTACTTCTGAAATTTAAATACCAACAACGTTATGCACTCGTCAAAGCTCGGTAGTAAATTATTTAGTTTTGGAATAATGTTAGTATATTATATAATTTTAAAAAACAAACCATGTATTTTTTTTGAAAAACCCAGTAAACAAACTGTTTTATTATTTAGGTCTAACGTGATACGAATAATTGCATCAATATACTAAACAGTATTGATATGTTATCTTTTGCAGAGTAACAATGCGTTTTTGATGTTTATTTCAAACCAAAAAAATTATATTAGCCTCGTAAAAAACTGAAAAGTTTGTATGATAAAAAACTGAGTTTCTTTTTGATAATTACAGTTAACTGTCAAGTTATTATCTAGTTAAAGAAAACATAATCTATCTGAAATTAACTGCTTCTAAATAATATAAGAAAATAGTTTTTTGTGATACTAAGCCATATAAATCTAATATATTTTTAGATAGCCTTTTGCCTTCAGTAACTTTGATCACTTTATTATTTATCATTATAACAAATAAATAAGTTATTTCAGTTAAAGCTACTGGAAACTGTCTTTTTATATAAAAAAATTTTGTCTTACTACCTGCATTTTTAAATAGTTGGAATTTTTTTATCATGTAGACTCTTATATTTAAAATATCTTGTGAGAAAATAAACTTATTTTTAAAGAGTTGAAAATATCCCCATTAGTCATACTCACACTTTTTGAATTTCGTTAAGGTTGACGAATTATATTCTGAAAATAACTGATATTACTACAAATATAAAAATTTAAGTTATTTATAAAGATCTTTAGATACTTTTATAATAGAGTCGCAAATAAATAGTTTTAAAATATTCTCAATAAAATTTCAAGTGGTTATAGTACCAATGAGATTATTTTAACTATTAGTTTAGGAAGTATAGTTGCAATTATTATCATTCACAAAAATAATAAAAATAAATAGATTTTTTAAATACATTAAAGCACTTGTTAACTCGTTCTTGTTTTTTAATATTTAAAATCATAATTTATAAAAATATAATAAAAATAAAAATCCTTACTTAAAAGTAAAAGTTCATATTAATTGTAAAAAATTCGAAAAAACTTTAATTTGTTAACCATATAAGAAAAAAATTATCAATTTATAACGGCTGATGATAATGTCTAACATTTGTTTTTCAAAAACTAATTTATTTAACTTTTTATGATGTAAAATGTAAAAAGGCAAAATGTTTAAAACTTAACTATATGAATATTATAAGCATATTGTTTGAAAACCTTAATTGTGAATTAAGTGTCAGATTACAATAAACGTTTTTTATCTTGTGAAAAGTTGAAGGGCTGAAGTTTAACAACTATTTTAGCTTAATCTAGGTAACCTACTTACTCTATAAATTTTTATTTTTTTTTTGTTGCTTTAATTAGAAACGGTCAACACTTTATGTTTGGAATTGAGAAAAAATGTATTACAGAAAAATATAGTTGTCTGTGGATCTACAGAGATAAAATATTAATTAGGGCATAAAGTGGGCTACACAACAAAACAAAAGTTTAATTTATTAAAACGACTGCAAGTTTATTACATTGAAGTTAAAAGAAATAAAAGGTAGATTCAAATCTTTATACAAAAAAACAGAAAGACAGTACATGTGTAAAAACAAAAAACATTTTTTTTACCATTTTACAAAAACTTCTAATAAACATAGCAGTCTTTTAGCTAAATACAAAACCGTACAGTAAAATTAAGAAGTCATTACCAATTTTTATATAAAGACTACTAAATTTGCATTTAATTATTGTTAAGTTTTTCTTTAAATATATTTCTATGTTTTTGTCAAAATGCTACCAACTATTAATAACTTCCCGAGCCTTAATCAAACACATAGTAGTTTTCGAATAAAGTTGTATATAATATTCTATAGAAAATAACTTATTTTTAAGTAAAAAAGTAAACATTTTCGTCAAACAAGTTACTGAATTCTCAACAAACTTTTGGTATAAATTTTAATTTTAATTCAATTATATTGACTGTTCACAGAATAACTTCGAACTTGATAATAAAATTTTAACTTCTGTAAATATGTTTTGTTTTTTTCAGTAATCTTATTATATTGTACTTTGATTATTTTACTTATTTATATTATAAATATTAGCATGTTTTTCAATTTTAAAGCAATTTAAAATAAAACTATTAATTATAAAAGTTTTTTTATTATCAATTATTATTAAAAATTAGCTAATATTTTAACTAGGCTGACGTTTTGTTACCGGTATATTATAATTTCTTACTAAATCGAAAAGGGATGTTACTTTTATTAAATTAACAAAAAGTTAAAATAATTTATAATTTTAGTTTTTTTAGCGTTTCAACAATTAAAAATTAGTTGAATTTTCCACATGACGCAGTTCTAAATAAATAAAGAGCTCACGTGACTTAAATCTATTTAGATCTAAAAAATGTATGATATGACTCATTAGTACAACTTTTATAATTGTAAAAAAAAAATATTCAAAAGTTTTGTAAATGTGACAAGTTCTTTAAAATTAATTAACAAAGTGTACAAAAATTTTAGTGGAAAAAAATAAATTGTTTTTAATAAGTTGCATTTAGTTAAAAAATTTATTAAATGTACTGTATTTAATTTGTAAGAGAATCTTTCTTATTTTACAAAATAGTTACAGTACTTCAGTTTTTGCAAAATTTGTACTGTGAAGCTAACTATGACGTAATGAGCAGTCAACTGAGAAAAAAAAATTACTAACATAGTATGTTTTTTTTTGAATTTGTGCAAAAAAAAAAACATTTTACACCTTAGGAAATAAATTTAATTAATAAATTTTAAAGGTCACCATACTGTTAAAAAAATTTCAACAAATTAAAAATCAAACTTAGTTTAAAATACTTACAATTATGACAGGTAATTAAAATTGTTGTCATACTAATATATTAATTATTGTACTAATAATGATATCTCAATGTTGTGATATTATTTATTTGGTGGTTTTACAAGTTTAAATATATAGAGATTGTGCAAATTCAAAAAGAAATATATGTATTTAAATACTAAACATTATTTTTACTCGTTTTAAACTTAAAATGAGTTTGTATCTTGCTGACTTTAAAGTTCTGAACACTTGTATTTGATATAGAAACGTTTGTTTTATCTTATGTAATTAACAAAATAAAGAGCTTTTAAAAAACTTTGATGTTTTTAAAGTAAACAAAGACAAGTCGAAATTTTTGAAATTTAAAAAGAAAATGAATTATATTTAAACTTGAATTAACACTTAAAAAATTAAAATTAATCTTTAATAAAAAGAAAAAAACATTTTATTTTAAAGTTTAGCAGTAAAAAATTAATGTTTATTCTTTATTAACAAGTAATGTGGTATTAATGTATTTTTTTTTAATATTTTTGTTATACATACTGTTTAAAGTTATAATTAATATAACTTATTTAAAAACAAAAGATTTAAACAAGTTAACAATATTTTAAATTTAGAATTAAAATATGTTTAAAAAAAACAAACCAAAAATATTTAAAAATGAAAATAATTTTGTAATGTAAATGTAAATGGTTTTTTTATTGTTTTGTGTCGTTCTCAAAAAAAGTTATTATATTAAGATCAAAAATTCTAATGTAGAATTTAGCATATTAGCATGTAAAACATTTAAAAATCGACATAACTATTATAAGATGGCATATTAAAATAGTAGATGACAAAAATTAAGACCTTTCAATTTCTTTTATTTTATCAAGGTTTCAAGCAATAACTTAATAAGACTGTATTTCAATTTTTCTAAATAGTTTGTTAAGGCCGCACTTAATCGTTTGTTGCTTAATGTATAACCCTAAAATCTTATGAAATTATTCCTAGACGTCTCTTGTTTAAGATGTTGAAATAAGTAACTGTATTTTCAAAATTGGATTACTTTGTCAAACCAGATTTGTTGAAAGTTTTAAAAGAATCTTATTATACTTTTGCAGTTACTTTATTTAATATATTAAACAATGTTTTTAAAGTAATCATAAATCTATAAGAATAAAAAAATTATTAGAAAAAATTATTAAACTTGATCTAACTTGTAGAAGCATTTCCTAAAATATAGCTTTATTCAGAAAAAGTTGTCAAATGAGATGTATAAGCTTTCATTTTTTTAAAATAGCTCAACTACAGACGTTACTTACTTATTGAATTCTTTTAAGTTATCCAAATCGTTGTGTTATCAGGCTTATTGTGACATAATAAGCTCAAAAGCGTTTCAAAAGTAGATTCGTAATAAAACTTAACAAAGTGAAAATAAAAACATTTACAACTTCATTCTATCACTATCTTTTATTTTTTATCTTGTAAACGAGACATTAAGTATAATTTTTATATCTAGAAAGTATCTCTAGTATTATTGTTTTAAACTTTTTAATTAAGTGTATTAAACACATTACTATACAGGGTTTTAAAACTGAAATTAAAATTTTTCTGCCATTTGCAGTGATAATTATAAAAGTTTTTATAAGGTTTTAATATACATTAATGTAAACTATGTAAATTATATTTTTTGATTAACTTTATATTAAACGACATAAGCTTCATAAGTTGTGCACATTTTCTAATAATAACATTTTCTATTTACTTTTATAGAGCTTTTACTTGTAAACTTAATATGATGAATATTTGGTTTACATTCACAGTGAGATTTTAACTTTTGAAGAAAAACACAAAACGTTAATTAGTAGTTAAAAACAAATACAACAAAATGCTTCATATTTTCTCAGATTACTTAAAAATTACTATATAAACTAAATAATCAATAGTAGATGAATGTATTGTTATTTTTTATATATTTACCTAATGGAATACCACTTTTAACCAATTTAAATGCTCAATATTTGCGTTTTTATTAAGTTGTTGTAGTTGTTGATAAAACAAGTTTTGACAATATTTAAACTCACTATATTGAACGTCCTACTAGCTTTAACTTTTATTTTTACAAAATTAATGCTGAAATCTACTTTATTTTTTAATCATTTTTGACCTATTTTTTAGTTTATTGAAGAACAAAAAAAAAGTCGCTAAACTTTTTTTTGCCTTTTTTTGCACAGTCCTTATCGAGTCGCGCAACACAAGAGTAAAAAAAATACGTCCAAGACAAAGTTTAAAAAAAAATAATCAAAAACAATTTATTATCAAATAAATTATTAAGCTCAAACATAATACTAAAAAAGTTTAAACTTTGATGCTAAATATTTCAATGGCTTAAACAACAAATAAAATACTTCTTTAAAAATGTGTATCATTTAAAGTTTAGGCTTAAAAAAACACAGAAATTTGGTAATAGAAACAATTAGTTAATTTTTTGAAATTTTTTTAAAAACGTTCAATATACATTTGAAGATTATTTTTGTATTAACATAAATTTTATTACAACGTGAAACTTAAAAGTTGATACTAACTGAATTTTTATTTCATTATAGAGATTAAATAATATTATTTAGAACCTAAATAGTTTTTTAAATTATTTTTAAAGTGTTATATCTATAAAAGTACACGTAGTTTAATACAGGTTGTGTTTTTAAACGTACTGTATAAGAAACAGAAAAGAAACTTTCATAATAATATTATGAAATAATAATATTAATAACTGTGTTTTGTTAGTTTTTCCAAAAGTCCTATATCATTTTAAGCAATTATAATCTTTTTTTATTTTATTTTAAGCACCGATGTACAGATTTGCAAATACTTTTTATCGGTTTCATTAAAAGATTGCAACTGTTAAAAAGTAACCAGTTTAATATTAAAAATAGCTTAAATTTCATAAAATTACATTAAAGAAAACAACAAATAAAGCTGACTATCTTCACTTTAAAAAATATGTTTTCAGATTCTTTTAAATATATATAAGATTTTTTGACTTTTTATATAAATAGACCTATGCAAATTGTATATTTTATTTGCGACTGGTCTCGGTGGCAAGATGATTTTTTATAAAGAAGTTCCAACTTGTAAATTATTTAATGTATTATTTTTAATGCTTCAGTATGCAAGAAAAAAAACATGAATGTTTGGTTTATAACAGCTACTAATGAAAATCAATATAGTTAGTTAAACTTTAAAAGAGAATAAATAAGAAGAAAATTTAACTTTTTGCTTTTTTTTAACAAACTTTCAATCTGATAATTTTGCTCTTTACCTTTTAATTGTCTTGTTTTACAATAATACCGATGAAATATAAACATCTGCTCAATAATGGCATAACAAAATTTATTAACAGTAGTTTTCAGTTGATCAACTTGTGATATCACATGCTTTGCTCAGTATAAAAGTCTTTGTTTATAAGAAATATCATTTAGTTTTGTTTGTACTCTTCAAAAAGTAAGTACGTTACTACAAAATTTTTTCAACAATTACTGTAGGAGCCTAAAAAGTTTATTAAAGCAGTTTTATATTAAAATTTTAGCAAGTTTTTAATATTTAGTAGATTATTTAATTTTTAGTTTTGTGGAAATACATGTTAAAAGCTAAAGATTGTTGTTTAGTTTAAATACCAATTTTGAACAATTTTAATTATCCAAGATATAGATTTATTTGTTATAGTTATTAAACAAAATCAAGTAACAGCAACTTTACAAACATGTAATAGACATTTATGAAGAACTAAAAACATGTTACGCGTTACTTAAATTTTAAATGTAATAAGTAATAATTAATTTTGTATATACTTATGGGGTTATATATTTATATAGACTTTAAGACTCGACAATACTTATCATCAAAAATTAATAAAAAACTTTTAAAACTAATACGAAAGAACCTGATAAAATCAACGAAAACAATATTAACATATTTAATATTTAATAGAAACGTTTTTTAAGGTTTATTTAAACAAATACCAACGTTTTACCACCTGTACAATATCAACAAAGAAAGACAATCAAGTACGAGATTGTTAAAAAATTAACATGCAGTTTTCGGTGAGCGGAGATCTTAGAAATGAGAAGAAAATTTTACGAGGAGTACCTTGTCCTTACTGTGGAAACTATGTTTGTAAAAATTCAGAATGCCAAGGCTAAATAAAAAAAGCAATTAGCTTGTAGCTTTTTATTTAAAGGTATACATACGTTTCTAAGTATTCTTGCTTCATATTAATTTTACTTCATTTATTTTTTGTAACATGAATTGATACTTTTTGTAATGAAAAAAAAACACAATGTTTTGTTTTAATATAATAATATATAAGTACTTGCGAGTTGTGAGTTTTAATATAGTGAGGCAAGTTTAGCGTAGTTTAACTAGCAAGAAATTAGCATTTTGAAAAAGTCAAAAGTTTTGGGAATTTTATAAATGTTATACTTTAAATAGTATCAAATTACGTACACAGTTAGATTAAATAAATTTTAGAAGCGATTAAAAAATACAGTTTTGTTGCATGCAAAAGTAAAGTCTGATCAATTCAATATTTTTCATGGTGTGAATATCTGCTGTTAACAATAGTTTTGGTCTATGTTATCAACTTGAACAATTATTTATTATTTTATCACTTAAAACTTGTATAGTATTTAGAAATACTTTGCAAATTTTAACGTTAGTAGCTTAAAAGTTTTATAATTTTGGATTTATACTTCTTTTTTGCATGAAGCTTTTTCATTTTTCCGTTTTAGCAATAACTAGTTTTTAAATAGCTTATAGTATACAAATATTAAGTTTTAGTTAATTTTTTAACCACAATTACTTTTTCGTTTTACCATAATAAACCAGAAATTGTTGTGTATAGTTTTTATGATAAACTGTGTTTCATATCAAGAACATATAGTTCTGTAGCAGTTTAATTCGCAAGTTTATTTACAAAAATCTTTACTTTAAACCAGGGGTCGGCAAACTGCGGCCCGCGGGCCAATTGCGGCCCGCGAAGTTGTAAATCTGCGGCCCGCGAGCACGTTATTTTTTTGAATGGAATGCGGCCCGCGAAAGAAAATTTTGTGACCCGCGAGCGTGTAAAAGTGGCCCGCTGAGCAAAAATATATTTCAAGTAAAATTTTTTTCGGTAATTCGATTTAATTTGTTTAGTTTGGTTTTAAGTCTCTGTATAACATTAAAAAATAATTAGAAGTAGTTACTACTTTATTTTAAAAATGTGAAAAAGACAGATTAGCATTCTAACAGGATATTTTCTGAGTTTCATAACGATTTCTATTTTACAACAGCAAGTAATTATCTGAAAAAAGAGTGCTTGAATTTAATAAGTTAGTTATATTATACCTATTTATCAAATTAACTAAATGCAAATGTTTTCCATTTTGTACAAAAGTAATGCACAGTAATTAACTAAAGTGTCATTTCTTTATAGCTTAGATATTATTTCCAATATTTTTTATACCTAAGTTTCTTTTATATATTTTTTATTTGTAAATATTATGTTTTAGTGGAAAACATTTAATATAACATAGTAATAAGAAAAAAAGGTTTAATTAAGTTTTGTTTTGACACATTTTAATTTTTTAGAAGTTTTCTTTGCACTTGAACTAATTTATATGCACACCAACTTAGAAAAATGCTCATATTTTAAACTACTTTTTATAAAATACTATAGTTAGTTTAAGTTTAGTTTATGCATAAATTTCTAAGTTTGTTTTTTCTACATGTAATATCTAAATTTGTACAGACACAATTAAAACAATATATATGACATAAACTAATATAGTTTTTATTAGGTATACATTTTCATTTTTCAAAAATTTATTTTGTCAAACTAAGTTAACTTTTATGCTTTGCATATCATTACACACATTTGCTGTTTTTTGGAGCTACATATTTAATATAAACTAGACTTAAGGATAGTTTATAAACATTGACACACACTCAGACTATCACTATTTAAAGACTTCAAATCTCAGGCCAACTAAGTCATTATATACGTTTTTGGCTAGAATTGTTTTTTGTATACAAAAATATCAGGAACGTTTTTGTTAATTCAGGCTGGCTTTTTTGCTTAAAAGAGTGGCAAATTAAACTTATGATGTAAGTTTTGTTCAACCCAAAGTGTTAGTTTCAGTTATAATATATGTTATGATATATCAAGTTCAAGCTTTGAACTTGAAAATTTATGCTTAAAAATTTTGAAAAAAAACTTGAATTTGAGAATTTTTGAAAAAGCCTGGAGTTTCAAACAATTTTTACATGTAAAGTAGTGAAATTTCAATTTGACCCAAAAAATTTAGCAAATAAACATTTCTTTATTAAAAAATATACTAAAGTAGCTTGACAGTGTTTTTTAATATTGATATACTTTATAAGACACTTTTTAAGCTTTAATTAAACTTTATGCTAGAAACAAAAGAAGGAATTGTACTTCTAAAAACTTTTGGTGCATTGCAACTTTACTTGTAAAAGTTCACCGATTATTGTTCTTCGTGTCTGAACTAAACCAAGAAATTATACTAAAGTGTCGAAGTTAAAAAAACATCTCTAATAAAATTCTGAGATGAGCAATAGTTTTTCTATCAGTGCTCTCATCTTAACATATTGATTAAAGTCATAATTTGATTTATGCGACTTTATAACCTTAATGCATTTCCTAAATAGGACTTTTTGTTGTCATTGAAGAAATAAACAAAAGTTTTTCATTACTGCCAACAAAAATTCTTTAAAAAAGTTTTTAATTATAAACGGTATCTCATTATTAATAATAAATTTTGCAACTTTATAACTTGCCTTAACAACTTTTTTCTGATAGTTCTGTAGTTACTGAAGATAATCATGTGCTTTGTTGGAACTGACTTTGGTGATTTGTTTTTTTATCGTTTCTCGCAATAACTCCTAACTAATGTTTTTTTTTTGTTGCTCGCCTTTTATTTTACAACTAATATTTTTAAATTGTTATTGCAGATAAAGAATTGCTGTAATGTTTAATAAAAAAGAGGTTTTTCTCTTCGCTAATGACTCAATTAAGTTTTATACTTTTGTTAAAAATGTTTAAGAAAGTGTTAATTGTCCATTCCAGCTGACTTATACTTTTTTGGCATGTAATTTGTTTACTGTTAATAAGTTTCGTTATTTCTTTATGTTGTGAACTTTGTTTTAACTGGTTGCTACACAAACAGGCTATTTTAAAAGCTTGAAAACTCAGCTATGTGTGAAACTTTTATTTCAAACACTTTAAATAAATCTTAGAATTCCAAGAATAGTTTTTATGACTGTAGTGTAGTTTACTAACTGTAGTTTTTTCTTGTTTTTTTACACTTTGTGTACTTTTTAATGATGATGATATTTTTACTAGGTACTTAAGCTTGATTTACAACGATTTACTAGCTTTTTAAACTTTTAATGAACTTAGGCTGGTTTGATACAACTCAGACATTTTTGCTTTTTAAGTGACAACCATGTAAAAGACTAGTTACTAATAAGATATTTTATTTAAGTATTCGAGAATTAATTATTTTAAAGAATTTGTTCTAGCTTTCTATAATACAAACAGGAATTAATTTAACTAATTACTAAATTTTTTAATGAATGTAAACTATTTAACACGCAAAAACTTTTTTTTGAAGTTAATATTCTTAGAAATATGAAAAAAGGGGTTGATAATATAACAAATATATAAAAGTAACTAATAAATTGTCATTCAAGTTTGGTTTTTATAGAGAGTTAAATTGTATGTAAAATTACAAAAGTATTAAAATTTACTAAGTAAGTGCTTATTAAAGTACAAAGTTTATTAACACTTAAGTATATTAGTCAATGTAAATTTTATTCTAATTTTATTTAAATTAATTTAAATAGTCATTCTATGTATAGCTAAAAATTATTTAAAATGGTAAGTGAATAAAAGTAAAACTTTTCTCTAGTGTGACTAAACCTAGAACCAAAAGATTATTCAAATGTCACTAAAACTAAAACTGCGGCCCGCGAAGACTTTGTAAACTTGAAATTTGGCCCGCGACCACCAACTGCCTGCCGACCCCTGCTTTAAACATACAATAATTAAGAAACTCAACTTTAGTTTTAGTACCTTTTAGGTTAAAAGTTTTGTTGTTTTACTATAAAACAAATCAAACATATTTATTTGTTTCGTTTTTTTATTTATTTAAGTAATTGTAATATTGAATATGCTTTTTAATTCATTTTAATTAAATTTTTTGTTTGTTTATTATATTTTTAATGGAAGTAATAGATTTGTATGTACCATTCAATAAAAAAACTTTTTAATTAAAAAATAAAACTATTATTAATTTATACAGGTTGAAGTAGATAGACTTTAAATTGTATACAGTAACCTCTCGCATCTTTACGCGCTCGTGACATTACGCACTTTCGTTTAGTTACGCATTTTAGAAATCTTAAAAATTCAATGATAAAAATTTAATTTTTGATGTTGCTCAAATTAGGATTATTTCATATTTTTTATTTTAAAATATGTTTTTGAATTTTAACTCAATTCTCTTTTTCTTAAGACTTTTTAAACTTATGTTCCTTAATTAATTGATAAATATTTAGTTATACCTCAGTATATCAGAAATGTTGTTAACAATAAGAGATTAATTTTAAGTTTATCCTTATGTGGGCAAAGGTCAAACTAAAGAAAGTTGTGGTAACGTAAACAACTTTTTTTAAACATTTTTCTTTTATCTTATATATTTTTGTTCAAAAGAAGAAACCCATTACACCCCTAAATGCATTTTTTTATTTTGTAAAAGGCTATAGAAACAAACTTTAATATAGACACCACACCATTTCTTAATTGTAAACAAATGCTTAATTATAAATTTTTTTGCTAAGTACAATAGAGTATAAATGTTAAGTATCACATAAGTCAAAAACAAACAAAGACAAAGATAAAATCTACTTCTTATTAAAACTAGTAAACATTTTCTAGAAGTTTACTTATTTTATATAAATTTAAATCATTTTTTTAACATATGTATAGTGGTATCTTTTGTTTTCATATATATATATAAATAAAGTAAACAAAATCTTAAAAGTGATAAAGTCCCCAGTCTGCTTTTATTTAGAAGCAGTGTCAAAAAACAGCCATTATAGTAAGTATGTTTGGTACCTTTAGCATCTTTGCAATCACTCGTATCTTTACGCATTTTTTCTGTGGACACAATATGCATAAATAAGCGAGAGGTTACTGTATTTGAAGAATTAGTCAATAGTTTATCTATGCAAATAAATACATAGTTTAATTAAAATATCAGCATATTTAAACAATTTAAATTATGATTTCATGTTTTTAACGTATAAGATTAACTAGCTTTAAAGTATTGAAATTTTTAACATGTTTATATTGTACTTTTAATTTAAATCGATTGCTAACCTAAGTTTCGTTACAAATTAACACTATATTTACTTAACTATCTAAAAAAAAGTTTTAATATTTATATAATAAAATTATTAATTTTTTGAGTATTATAACTCATTTAAAAACTGCTTCAACTTTCTAAATAATCAAATAACAATTGTTCAATAAAATATTATTTATGAACCCTAATACGAATGCAGGTGTTGTGTGTAAATATATGACGTCACTTGAATACTCATAAATAAGATAAAAATGTTTACTTTTACAGAAAAAATGCGAGTAAAATGCACAGTCATTTTTATACAAGCTTTATCAACGTTCATATTTTTTTTAAGAACTTTCTCTTTTAATTATAAAGACGTAAAACCTTTAAAACTATTTTTTTCTAATAAATTAAAAGAATCTTACTTTTTATGTTAAATTTGTAATTAAAGGTTTTGTTTAATAGAAAATAACAAGTCTTCATTTTTAATTAATATTTTAAAATGCTAATATCTGTTTCTCAAAATATATTTTTACTTAAAGTTACATCATTATGTTTTTATTATTAATTCTGATTTATTACGAACTTCAAAAACAAAACTAGTCTTAAGCACAGAAGTATATTCGTTAGCTATAGCAATTAGTTTACAACAAAGACTGTAAAAATTTTTAAATAAGTATTTGAAAATAACTAATTGGCTGTGAATTATTAGAAATTAAATGGTTATGTTTTTATTGAATGCAAAAGCACAATATAAAATATCATGTAAAGAGATTAAAACTTTAAAAAAAAATTAAAAAGTAAGAACTGACAATTAAGTTATTCGATAAAATATGAAATTAATAAGTCCGAACTAACTATATCCAAAACTTGTATATAATTAATATCACTTTAATTTCTATTTTTGTTTAAGTTTTACTTAATTTAATAGTTTTATTAACAAACAGAGGTATAATCTAAATACTCAAGTATTAATATTAATGCACGAATCTTTGGAACTAAGCATGTTAATGCGTGCTAAATTATTTTTGTGTTTTTTTTTTTTGAAAACTTCGCTTTGAAAAAACAGTTTATGAGCAATAAATAAAAAACTCTAGATCTAAGGATAGTAAAATACTTATGAAAAATATAAAAACTTAACTAGCTAATCAGATGTAAAAGTAAGTAAGTAAATTTACAAAAGTTAACACTATCTTGTATAAGTAACGCATGATTACTTAAAAACAACAATCAAACTTAACATAAACTACCATGTAAAGAAATTAAAACTTAAGAAAATTTATAAAACAAAAACTGACAACTAAATTTTTTGATAAAATAGGAAAATATTAACTAAAAACGAAGCTTGTTGATAATTATTATCACTTCAAATTCTATTATTTTATTAAATTCTTAGTTGATTTTAACAGTTTTGTTAACAAACAGAGGTTTAGTGTCAACACATAAGTATGAATATTAATGCACGCACTCTTAGAATTAAGCATGTTATTGCGTGCTCAACTTTTTTTTGCAATGTTTTTTTTTTTTTTTTGAAAACTTCGCTTTGAGAAACTAGCTTAATAACAATGAATAAAAACTAAATATAAAAACAATAAAATACGTGTGAAAAATATTAAAACCTATCTAGCGAATTAGGTGTAAAAAAAGTAAATACATTATACTTTATAAGCATAAGTAACACATAATAACTTCAAAATATTCTTATCGAACATTATTTTATTAATTCATCAGACCAACCATTTTTACTGAGTATTTATTTTGTTACCTTTTAAATTTCAAATTTTCCAGTGTGCAAATTCAAAGAAATAAATGTCAAATTCAATTTTATTTATATATAAATAAAATATATATAAATAATAATTTTGTGTCAAATATTTTCGTAATGAAGCAAATTACATTAATAATGCTATAGATAACGCGATGAACATTAAAACATTTAGTATATCAAAACTGTAGAATATTATTCGTAACTATTCAAGTACTAATTTTACAATTAAAACTCGGTTATTTCATTAAAGTTATTTTTAAGCATGGAAGAACACAAGACTTGACAGTTTCTGCTTGATTTTTAGAACGCAACAAAACTTAAATTTCATAATTTTCGATCAAATTGGTTTATAAAAAACGTACTCAGATTTTTGAGTATTAAAACTCATTAAAAAATTCTTTTGGTATTTCAAAAGAGCTAAATTTTTTAGTTCTTTTTGTTTATATATTCTCGTGTGAAGGTGAATGTTGCGTGTAAACTAATTATGTCACTTGAAAATTTAATGCTAAAACTATTTACAGTTTAATTTCTAAAACTAAACATACTTATTAGTAAAAATAAAAAAATAAAAATAAATAAAAGTATTAATAAATAACTTAAATTAGTTTCTAATCTTTTTTTAAATTATTGTATCAATCATATTTTTGATAAATTTAAAGCTAAAAAAAAAATTAAAGCTTAGTTTAAACTATAAGCAAAATATGTTTTATGTCAGCTACTAGTTTAGTTACTTGCTTAAACTAAAAATATTTTAATTACTAAATTAAGTTTTCCTAGTTTAAATTAAGTATTTAACACTTTTTTCAATCAAATGTTAAATTAAAGAACTATTAAAGGCGTTAAATCGAAAACAAGCTAGATTTTTATTCGCAACTACTTTTTATTATTTTATGTATAAAAATAGAAATAAAAAAAATTATAAACGGAATGAAACTAAAACCAAATAACTTCTTTTTACAGCAAAAATGTAGAAACTCGTTTGTGATATAAAAAAGCACTTAAAAAATTTAAATTAGTTTAGCTCTAAAGCTTAACTAGAAACACCTGTTTTTTAACGAAAAAATAGCATAAAACGATTTCTAACTATATTAGTTTACATACTTTTTTTATGTTTACTTACAGTTGTTAATACAATTAGTTAAGTTATATTATAACAATGAATGTAAATTGATTTTTTGTTAAAACTTATTTAGATATGATTTAAAATTCTTAAAGTAAGTAACCAAAATATACACTTGACAATTTGTAGACTAAAAGATAACAAAACAATATACTTTAATATTTGAGAAAAAAATTGTGCAAATACTTTATTTATAAAGTTATTTTTGCTGCATAAGTCTTAGGCATGAACTTTAATTGTTTCAAATTTTTTGTACATTAAACTAAAATAATTGCTTTGATTTATGTTGCATTTCAAATGATTGTTTGCATAAAAGATATCTTAACTAGTTACATGAAGTTTTTTTGATTATTATGTAACTATAACTTCTGATGCCAAATAGAATTTTAATTAAAGTTTTAACGAAAATACTTAATACCATAAGCCAAAATTGTAAGTTAAATATTTATCCTGTCTGAATTGTGTAAATGTTTTGACAATACAGTTGAGTTATGATTAACATACTTTAAAACTTCATAAGTTAAAAACTTTAATTTAATTTAGAAGTATGTTAGTTTAAAAAGTATTCAAACTAAATACTTAAATTAAAGTCAATACCTGAAAATAAAGTTTAAAAAAAATTACAATAAATGTTTTAAAGATACTTAAATAAAAATATTTTTATTCAACTTCTATGTTAATTGAAGTCGCTTCAATTTATACTCAATGAACCAAAGCTAAAAATCTTATTATAAAACAGTTTTGAAATATTATGATGAACTATATTAACCAAATTAAGAATGTAGTAAAGTTAACTCTGAAATAATGAAACGCTTTATGAAATGTTAAACTTGTTAGGAAGGAAAAATATACATCAAAACTCAATATAACTTTAATATAAGGCTTTAATAATGTACATTCTTAATTTTACTACAGATTTACAATTTGAAAATACGCTCTGCGGTGAAACTGAGTAATTGTTCATTCTCAAAAATATTAAGTTATAAAATGAACTTCTTATTTAGTAAAACTAAGTTTTAAAACTAAAATAAATTGTTTTGTAATGCTATAAGCAGAAATTGTTTGCTTTGTAGTAATGTTGGAAAAAGTTTTATAAATACACTTTAGCCAAAAAATTTATGACTTATCAACAATACAGATTTAAATTTATTAAAATTGGTTTGATATTAAAGAAATTATTGAGTTTAACATCTGCAAAACTCACTGTATGATTTTTATATATCTTATAATGCGTATACTTGAGTTTAAACTAATTCTTTCGTAAATCGTTAATTTACTTGAGCTTTACTGACAAATATATTTTGTAAAACCTTACTTTAAAATACTAAGGTTTGGCTTCATAAATTTAACTGTTTGTAATTTTGAAAAAAACAATAACTTGATAGAATGAGGATCGTTTTAAAGATAAATATTTACGAAGGTCAAATATTGCTGAAATAAAAAAATTTAGTTTCACACTAAGTTTGTTGAAAATCTAAAAACTTAAGAAATATGTAATAAAGTAGTAGTTATTTAGGAAATAATTTATATATATTTTTTTTTAACAAGTTGTTTGTTTTTCATAGTTAAGTATCTCACTTTTTTTTAATCCTTTGTTTTTATGATTGCTAAAGAAATTTATTTTCAAAACATTAATTTATCATAAAATTTTTTAGTACTATGGTTTAAATGCTGAAGATTTTTGACATTTAGCAAAAGTGTTTTTATGTAAGTTATAAAAAAACATTTGCATTAAAATGTTTCTATTACAATCAGGTTTCGGTGGCAAGAAATTCCGGCTTTATCAAAAATAACAAAACAGTAAACAGTTTAATACTTTATCGTACTTGAAGGTCGTGATTTTATGCCACCTAAACCTGTTGGTAAACAAAATATTTAAACTTCATATCTTTATTTAAGTAAGCTCTTTACGTATCAGTGAATTGAGCAATATTTTTTAGTTAAAACAAATAACTATTAAGTAAAGTATTTTTTTTTCAATAGCTCGAAGTAATTAATTGATTTTGTTAAAAGTTCTCCCTTAAAAATTCTTAACTTCTTATTACCCTACTTTAGAAAAACATTAATAGTAAAAATAGTATTTGAGCTTCTAACAAATAAGACTGGCTTGAATATATATTAGAAACGAGCACACTGTCTCATTATAAAAAGGTCATAATTAAATTTTTACTTTTATGAATATGAAAGTTACTTCAGTTTTTTTAAAAACTACGTATTTTGTCATGCGATGTGACGTTAGCAATGTTTTAAACATTTCAATTTTGTTATTTATTTTTGTTGCATTTAAGTTTTAGATTTTTTTGTGTACTGTAAGTATTTTATTTGTTGTTAGAAAACTTTATTTTATATACTGTTCATGTATAAAACAAAATACTATGTTATTTAAAATTTGAGAATATTTTTTTTACTTTTTTACGAGTAAGTTAATAAAGAAAAATGAATTGTTTTTGAATTTATCTTCGAATCCTTTTATTGTAAATTTTCCAAGAATGTTTTTCGTTCAAAATATAAAAAAAAAACACAAGCTTTGACGGGTTCTACTTGATATTTAAAATGCGACGGAAACTATATTTTGTTTGTCTACTTTAAAATAAACACTGTACCTAGAAACTAAATTAAAGTTTGAACTTTTGGATCTTATTCCGTTTGTAATAGTAATTTTTAGTCCCTTTAAATTATATTTATTTATCATTTTATTTTTTTTTGTTTTTATTATATTTTCATATATTAAACTTCTCTATATTTATTAAGAGTCTTAGGAATTTTCCTACAAAAAACTAGTTACTATTTGTTATGAACTTGGTTTAAGTAATAAAATAAACGGTATCGGTCACATTTAATTTTCATATTAGTGTGATTTTTTGTTTTTTTAAAGTAATAATGCTTAAAATTAATTCTTTTCTTTGAAGTTTGACATGCTTTTAGCAACGCTTGTTTTAATTTTAAGTTTTAAATACTTGTAAAACAAATATAAAGTTTATAACTACTAAAAAGTTTAAACGTCCAAGTGTTTTTGCAATTTTGTATAATTAAAAAACAAAACAATTAAAAACAACAATTTTAAACTACATATTGCGGAACGTTTTGATAAAAATTATTACTAGTTAAAAAAAATCTAAAACTTATAAAAATATTTTATTAGAATTAAAATTAAATGAATGCGTTATCGTCTAGTGACGTAACAAACATACTTACACAAACGTTGCAAACACGTTTACGTATGTATCTATTCCATATTACTATAAATGTTATAAACTTCCAGTTGTGCTGACTATTGTCAGCAAAATTTTAAAGTAACTGTGAAGTTACATAAATACACAATTAAAATTGTAAGTTTTAGTAACAAGTTGACTGATCTGTGTGCAAGAGTTTTTAATAAAATATATAAACATCGTTCAAATCAGTATGTGAAGTTTTTAGAAATGCAGTATTATTTATCCAAAGTGAAAGGCATAGCTTTTTGAATAAATCATGTACCTTAACAATTATGTTAAATTTAAATAAGCATATTTGTTTTGTTTTTTAAATAACAATAACAAGTATTTCAATTTTTTCAATTTTTTTATCAGAGTAGTCATAAAACTTTTTGAAATTGCTTTTAGTTTGAAAAAAATCTTCAATAGCCTATATATTTTTTCATATATTTTAGAGTAAATATTTAAACATTAACAGTTTAAACAGTTTAGTAGCTCAATTGAATGTAAGTATTTCAAAACACAGTTTTAAGAAAAACTGTGATTTTAAAATACTTTGAATTTTACGAAATAGAATACTAGAAAAACTTTTATTTTCATTTTCCAGTTATTATACTTAAAAACACTATTTAGTTTAAAGTTCAGACTTAAATGAGTACTTTACGAACATACGATATTAAAAAAATATATATTAATTATAATATTATATTATAGTAAAATATATATATTTACCAAGCATTACTATAAGTTATATTTACAATTATTTGAGTTACTCATATAATTTTTCTATAAATTATTTTTATTTTTATAACTATGTATCTTTAGCTGTTTATCATAATTTTATTGTTTATAAAAGTTATGTGATTCTTCACTAAAAATAAGTAAAAAATAATTAAAAAAACTTACTTTAGTTTTAAGTGATTTATGTTGATATGTCTATTTTAGTTATAAATTTATTTTTATTGATAAATAAAAAAATTAATTTTGTAAAAATCACAAAAAGTTATACTGTTTGAAAACTAATAAACATTTATGTTACAAAATTTCTAAAATTCAATAATTTTATTCATATTTTTTCTATTTTTTTTAATTTATACTAAAAGAATCAATAACTAAAACTCTGATTGTTAAAGCTTTATTGAACAAAATCGTAAAATTGCTCATAATATTTTGGTTCAAGAACCTGCTAATCAGAATTTCTAAAGTTTAACAAAATATATAGAGTTTCAGTATCTTTAAACATAAAGTTTTATAACAACAATTATCGCAAGACTGATTAGCCTCTAGAATAGGGGTGGGAAACGTTTTCAATCGACGGGCCGGATCCGGAATAATTTAGTCTTTGGCGGGCCGGAGCTTTTCGAATTAGTCATTTACCGGATCTAGTTTCCAGATCCAGCGTGATAATGCCTTTTTAGATTCGGATCAGGCCGGATCCTGTTTTAAAAAAAGGATCCTACCAGATACTAGTTTTAAAGTTAGAACCGGATCAAGTAGGATTCTGATAAAATAGAAGTATTGGATCTTGCCGAAATCTAATTTTATGAATACGTTTGATCACTTTTTTGAATTCTTCTAATAACAAAAAGTTTCTCAAGTCTGACAACTTGAGTTGTAGATTAAGATATGTCAGATGTTTGTTTAATGTGTAAAATTTACATGGTAATTGACATAGGTAGATATGTAAAACATCAGTCTTGAATAAACACTTTTCTTGGGATAATTTGACACAAGAATATTCTAACTAAGTTTGAAAAATACAAAAGATTAGGACAAAATTGTGTATTTATTAGTACATTTGAAATTAAACAGCTATTTTTAAATATGTTTTTCAAGTTATACTCTTAAAGTTTTGTTTTGTAAAAATATGATACAAAACTATACAAATATTTAGTACTATTGACCCTTTGCGGGCCGGATACTTCTATCGCAGGTCGGTCATTTTCATCTGCGGGCCGGATTCCATTAAAATTTAAAAAACAGTCATGGGCCGGTCATTTTAGCTCTGCGGGCCGTACGTTGCCCACCCTTACTCTGGAATGAAACTAAAACTTAAGTAAATAAAAAGTTATATATTAAGTAATAGTTTTCTATCGTAACTAAAAAATTAACGTTAAAACCATGATTTCATAAAGGTTTGTATTATAAATCACTTAATAATGAAAGTAATTAATTACTAACTAATTGATGTAGTTAATTTAACTTCAAAGTATTAATATTGCATAATTACAACGGTAAGTTAAGTAAACAGTTGACCGTTACTTTTAAATTATTTAAGTTTTTAAACTAAAGAGAAAAATTATTTAAGTATAAACACTGAAATTCCGTAAAACTCAAATATAAGTAAGCGAACAAAAATGCTAAAATTTTTGATAATCTGAGTACTATCTGTCTGTAAGTATTTTCATATTTTATAGCATTATCGATTAAAAAATGTTGCGTAACAAATTGTATTTGAATATTGATCATTAGTATTACTTTAAAGTTAGTCTTAAAAATGTTTTTCGATTGTATTCGAACTTTCATACCTCGTGTTTTGAAATATATATTATGTTTAATAGTTAAAATTTTCAACATTAAAACCTTGTTTTATCAGTGTTTTCACTAGTTTTTTTTTCGAGACTTTTTAGGATTCTTGATACTGTAAAAACAATCCAAAGTACAAAAACTATCTACTCTTTTTTTTATTGAAAATAAAACTTAAGTTTAAAAAGATGTTTTTTGTTATTTCAAAAATTCTAGAATAAAACTGTACTCTTACCTCAAACTATCCTTTTAATTGCAACTAATTTAAATTATTTTTGACAACTTCAAAAATCCTTGTCATAAAACTGTTGTAAAGCCATAGCACTTGTACAACTATGTTAATAGAAAAATGTTAATTTCAAAGTTGTTATTTTTTGTAAAAACTAACTAAAAGGTTACTTTAAAACAATGTTTGATAAAGATTTAAAATGTTGTTTAAATTATAATTATCTCTATACATAATAATCATCTTATAAACATCTAAATTAAAATAATTAGCAACAATTAAATAAAAATTCTTATACACTTCTAAAAGAACACAAAATTACTACTACTGAAAAGTGATAAAAATTTTTATATTTTACAAGCACTGCCTTTTTTTAATAAAGCTTGTTAACCATAAGTAAAATAATTAGTACGACACCAATAGTACAACAGCTTTAAAAAAGATAATAACATTTGTAAATTATACTAGTGTATTATATAAATGCATACGATTAGAAATGTTTTTAGTGAGATCTAGTTTTATAAATAATAGTTTTGTAAATAACAATTGTTTGGTATATTTATAGTTAGATTTATTAACTGAAACTTATTTTCTTGATTATTATTATTAAGCCACATAGATTTCAAACAGTACCTTAACAAAATATAAACAAATAGTTATAAAGGTTTGACAAATGAAAAGTGGGACCTTTAACTTAAATTCTAGCTTATCAAGTTAAACATTACTACTGTATGCATGAAAATAAATATTGCTAAGCTAAAAGCCTTACTAGACAAATGCGTTAAATAATTAAACAGTAAACTTAATATAGAATACTTAAATACTTTTGAAGAATGTAAAAATATTTGTAAACAAGTACCTATATCTCATTTAACTTATATACATAAATTAAATTTTCTATTGTTACCAATATCTAGTTAAACTATGAGTAAATAAACTTCTTAGTTATTTATATACGTTACATTAGATACCAAAACGAAAATTCGACCTTCAATTGAGTAATCGAGAAACATAAAGTATAACTATAAAAAACTTTTAATTCATTTTAATCTGCAGTGTAAATTTTTCGACTAGAGTTTCAAGTTTTAACATTTGCAAGAACAACATAGTTTATGAATAACTACTTTTGTTAAATAAAGGCAGTAAACTTAATTTGCCGCAGCAAACGAAATTACGATTAACAATGTATATAAATAAGTAAATGCAGTAGAAGATTAAAGATTATTTCAATATTAAGAGTTTTATATTTTAAAAACCCAGTATTTGTTTTTAAGTAAATTTCAAGTTATTTTTAGAAAATGTAAATTAGATTGTCTATTTGTAATAAAAAAGCTCAAAGTCTAATATAAAACATTTATGATTGTTATTAAATTGTTTTGGTGTTAATGTCTTCGACTTAAGTTTTAATGTTTAAAAATTTTGCAATAAAAGTACAGTTTATAAATTAATACAATTGTATTTTAATAAGGGCAGTAAAATTAATTTGTTTACAGCTTAAAAAAAGTTTTTAAATCGCAGCAAACTAACTTGCATTAACAATTAATAAATAATACTAAATGTGGTAGATTATTAAAGACAATTTAAAAAATGAAAGTTTTAAATTTTATAAAATCAAATTTTTTGCTTTAAGTAATGGCTTATAGTTTTTAAAGAACCAGAGATTGTCTACTTGATGGTTAACTGCAAAAAAACTTGGGAAACATTAGGTTGAAAAAATTATATAATTATATTTATATTCGAGAAAAATATTATTTAACATATTTTTAGACCCTTGTATAAAGTTACTATAAATGTTATAATGAAGTTTAAAACACTTAGTTCTATATAACATATTTATTGTTTGAGATAATAATAAATATAAAATTTAAATCAAATGCTTATACCTAAATAGTATTTGGTTGTGGAAATTAAAAGTCATTAGATGTTTTATGTAAAGTGTGCTTTCTAACTACATAAAACATAAGCTTTAAATAAATGTAAGTTTAGATAAACTATTTCTAAACTTTTATTGATTTTAAAACAATTTTGCACCTAAAAAAGAACTTGAAGTATTTTTCTAAGTAGCCAACTTAAAAAATCTTTAAGACAAATACATAGCTAGTTAAAAGCAATTTATCAGAAAAAAAAATCGAGTTTATTTACTTTTAATGTTCATAAATATATCAAGTAGTAAGTTTCACAGAACCTCTTTTATTTTCAAAAGCGTTCTAATACAATTATTTTTGACAGGTGTAGAATTATACTAGTGAGTCATACCACACATTATGTTAGTCTAAATGAATTTATATTAGAAATCTGAATATTTACTGTTTACCAAGTGTTTAGAAAGTGTTTTCATAATTAAATATACAGTTAGACAGTTTAATAGTTGTAAAAAATCATTGGGAAAGGTTTGTTAAACTTTAGACACGTTATAAAAAATAAACTAGGAATTAGTTAACAATGTAAATATTTTTTTACAATTTTATTAATCTTTAAATTAGTTATAGAACGACTTACAAAGAAAATGGTTTATACCAGAAGGCAGTAAAATGCATTTTAGAAACAACAAACTTTCTTACTGATATTTGTAATCAAAAAAAATAATTTTAGCCTAAAAAATTGCTTAGTTTCTATAAGACCATTTTAAGCTTTTATAAATAAATAATTATTCAAAGTAATTAAATATTTTAATAAATATGTTTATATCTGTTAGGAAATTTTAAAATATTTTAAATCTTTTTCCAAGTCTTTTATCACACAATTCTATCATTTTGTTTCTGCCAATGCAAATAGCTTTATCAGTTGATTTATGAACTAGTTTTTCCTCTTGATTTAAATAAAACTTATTGCTATTATTCTTAAGCGAGTTTTCGTCATATTTAATCATCTTAAGCACATTATCTTCCAGTACTAGAATCTTGCAACTTCTTTGAAAACCGAGCATAAAGTATCCATCAAAAAACATGATTTTAGTCCACTCAAACGGCTTTGGCTTCAATCTAAGAGTGCGATGTAAGAAATCTTTAGTCGATTTAAATTGTATGGTTACATGTCCTTTTGCTACGTTCTTTAAACCTTCAATTTCGCAAGAACTGACTTTCGTAGTTTGAAGTAGAAATGCAAAATATACAATAAAAACAAAACTTTTTGAAATTATATTCATGAACATGTTTCTGCGCAGCAAAGTGTTTAATAATTTTTGTTTAAATAACTGTTTTAATAAAATTTAACTTTAGTCGATATTCTATTTAAAAATTATGTCTTATGATAAATACTTAATTAGTGCAAACATTTATAAACAAATTAAATTGTTATAGTTAATTTTTTTAAATGAGTTGTTTTAATTTTTAATAGCTCTTTGATATGAAAATAATAAAAAAACAAAAAATTGTAAAAAAAACTGAAAAAGTTTTCTAAGGAACTTTTATAATGAATTTAAATGTGATTAGCAGACTTAATTTATAACTTTGAAAAATAATACTTAATGATATCAATAAAATAAAATTAGTATAACAAGTTTAAATTATCATAATAAATATGTTTTTACTAACTTCATAAGTCTTAAAAAAAACTTATAATATGATATTATTATTAAATATTTTTTAGACTGTTATCACCATTAATCAAAAAAAAAATCATAGTTGTTAAATTTTAGGTACATTGATTTACTTTAACTGCTATTTTTTAATTTAAACCTAAACATTTTTTAAACACAATAAGAGTTATGGAATTTTAAATTTATACTTTTACGTACATGTCGTCATTGTGACCAACTTTTAGTTATTTATTCAATAAATTATAACTATATTATGTTGGGTATACTTTAAGTTGTAAGTAAACTACAATCTGTTGTAACTTGTTTAATTTTATAGCGTTTCAGAACAATTTACTTTTGTAAGTTTCAGTTATCCTACACTAATGTATTCATTATGTTAAAAATATATTTCAAATTCTGAAAACAAAAAAAAAAAGGTTTAATGCGTGATATGAATTCTTTGATACGTTTACCTAACTTAGTAACGATATTTAATAATGTTGGTATTCTATTTTATATAGAGTTAAATATGTTTTGATGTTTATTTAATATCATGAATGAATAGCCTTGCAAAAACTAAAAAAATTCTATCTAAAAAGTGTTAAAACATTTTATTTAAAGTTGATTTTTAATTACTCTGCTCATTAAACAAAACCTAATATTAAATTAACTACTTTTATATATTATTTGTACCAAATTTGATTTTGTAATACTAACATACATTTTAAATGAAATATATTTTTACATAACATAACATTTATGCTATTAGTAACTCTGATTACTTTATTATTCAATAAAATAAATAAACCATAAAATTATTTTTCTTTAAATAATTTGATTTTTTTTAATAAACAGTTTTGTCTTACTATTTGCTTCAAAACCTTTTGAATAATATATTTTTAGATTGATCAAGTTATATACAAAAACATTTAATGAGAAAAACATAAAATATTTTTTAAGAGTCGAAAATATCATATTTATAAAAAGTTAAATATTAGTCATACTCACGCTTTGCGGTCATCAGAAATAACTATTTTTTTCTAATGCGTTAACGTGTTATTACAAATATAAAGTTATATTTTTTATAATAATTGTTGAGATTTTAAAAATAGAGTCGCAAATATTTTAATACAACGTATTACCTTTAAAACTGATTTTTTTTTTATACCAAAGTTAGAATTTTATTTTAATTTCATAAAACTTTTAGAAAATATCAATGCATTTTCTAACTTTTTACTTAAATCAAAATATTCAGTTTTCAGTCTTACTAAATTAAAACAAGTGTAAACTTTTTTTGCTTAAAATAACTTATTAAACTTTTTTTTTTTTAATTCATTCTATTTGTTTAAACATCACAGAACTTTGCTTTATTTATAAAAACAAAATGAGCTTCTATTGACTTTACAGTTGACAATAGTATCTAAGGTTAGGTTTTTAACCCTTATTATTAAAAATTAAATAAATTATAATGTTAATTACTTAATGGAAATTATCGAGTTTTTTGAATTTAATGTTTAAAAACTTTTTACTTTTAACAGTAAAAGATGAAAAAAAAACAATATTTAAAATAAGCTAAAATATTAACGTCTAATGTTATATAAGTGTAATCTATACATAATTATTTATTTATGTTTTTGTTTTTATTTAGATGTAGTATAAAGTTTTCAACATTTTATATACGAAGTTGAACTAATCTTTTAAGTACAAGCGAAAACAAAAACACGCTACAAACCTGTTCAGTTATACATTTGTCTTGTAAGATAAACGTATTAATTACATCATAAAGTTGGATATCATAGGTATAACAAATCATACTAAAAAGTTTACACAAAAAACAGTTGCACAGAAAGTATGTTGGAATACAAAGATTTTAAACATATATAAAGCTAAGAATCTATTAAAAAACACATTAGACAAAATTTATAAACACAATACCATAAAAAATTTAAAAAAAACAAAAGAATAAGAGTTGTTAAAATTTAATATCCATACAGTGAATACTAACAGATTTTATTGTTCCAATTTTACTAATTAATGTTCAAAATTTTTGTTAAATTAAAAATAAAATTAGATATCATACTTTTTCTAAATGAATTAAGTTTTGTGTTAAAGAGTAAGTTCAAATTGTTGCTAACTGCTTTATAAATTACCAAACTTTTTCATAAAAGACCATTTTAGTTTAATAATTTTAACGGTTTTAACGGAGGATAAATTAGAATTTTATATTCAAAATGTTTAACAATTGTAGCCTGTCGTAACTTATTTTACAAAAAATGTCACATAATGATATTTCATTATTTATTTTAATTTAGGCTAGCATGACTACATTAATAAACTTATTACATAAGTTATCAGTATATATTTGATTTACCAAGGGTAGTTTAAAATAAAACTATAGATTATATTAGTGATTTTTTTTCACTAACAATCTTCTTAAATTAGTTGAATTTTAAACTCAGTTCGAATCTAGTTACAGAAAAATTAAAATTTCTCAATAATCTAAAAACATATGACTCTTTTATAAAAAAACGTAAAGTTATATTTATTTATGACTTTAAATTTCTCTTAGCGTTTCAAAAACTAAGAGTAACCTTAACTTTTTATTTGTAGCAGTTAGAAATAAATACAGACTTAACCTAAGTTATATATTTTTTAATTAACAAAATATATGATATGACTCACTAGTAAAATTTGTACAATCGTAAAAAGAAAGCTAACCTAAAACGTTTTAGCATTAGTGACGCGTACTATAAAGTAACTATGAAAGTGTTAAAGATGTTAAAAATAAATCTACTTACTTAATGATTTTAAAATTCGAGTAAGTTTAGATATTTATGTTAAACACTTTAAAAATTTAACGTGTTTAGTATATATACTTTGAAAACTATTTAAAAATCAATAAAGGTTTTAAAATAGTTAAATGAAACTTACATATATCTATAACGACTTTTATTTATTTAATTATGATTATTTAGATTTAGGATTTACGAAGCATTTGAAAAAAGTCGAAAACTTCATTTTAAATTGTTTTTTTAAACTTTTATACCCGTTAACCGATGTTTTTAACTTAAAAAAAATATTCACAGCAACTATATAAAATAGCTTAAAAAACAACTTTTAGTATGTTTTTTTTAAAGAAGTCTGTAATTTTTTTTAATTTTTTTACGTATAATTATTTTTTTCAAAGTTGTTTTATATAATTTTGAACTGGGTTTAGTTTTTATAATCTATAGTTTTGCGAGTACTTATTTTTTTGTAAAATAACTGCTCTACATGGCAAAAACTATGGCAACATTTTAATAAATTTATAGCTTATTTTGACAAAAATATTTCTATCTTTTTAATTTTTCAACTTATTTGAAAACTGTTACTTTTAAAACTTAAATGCATTGTTTTAGACATTTTTCCTAAAATAAATCCTATATTTTTTTATTTAACGGTAACTTTTTAAACTGAGTTTAATTTGCTTTGTTTATTTTGTTTATGTTCAAGACAGCTAAAGTTCGAAGTTGATATCTAAAAACTAAATAAAAATCCTACGTAAATGATTTTGACATTAGCTTGTTATCCAAAGTATAATACAAAATATTTTTTAATAATTTTTTAGTTTTTACTTTGTTCTGACTGTTTATGTAAAACCTTTTTGAAGTAAGCTTTGTCTTTTAAGTTTTCAAGTAAATTTTAGCTCATAACTGTGAATTTTAACTATATGAATAACAAAATTTAATAAAATTAGAAAAGTTAATATTTATTTCCATAGTTTGAAACTTATAGTGAATTTACTTTTTTAATCATATTGAAGATCTAAACACAAAAATAAACATTGACACAAAATATCAACAAACAAATCAATTGTTTTTGTTTATGAGTAGTGATTTTTGTTGTTTTGATTCTTGTTTAACTTTACAACTTTAAAAAATTTTATATGCTCTATTTTTAAAGGTAATATATTATTACCTAGCTTGTACTCAAGCAGTTAACGAGGCAAGAAGTTAACAAAATAAACAATTAGTTTTATGTAAGTTTAAGCAAGAAAAAACAATGCGTAACAAATCGTACATGGTAGTATTCAATGTTTGCTATTGGTTTTTATAGTAATTTTGAAAGCATTACACCACGATATATATTTATCTATTTAGATAAGTAATGCTAGTTTAGATATAAAAGGTGAAATAATTTTATGTCTGTTTAAAAGTTTTTTTATAGCTAACTTGTAATTATAACACAAACATATGTCGACAGAAACTAGGATTTTACGTAATTAAGTTAATTATTCTAACATTTACTATCAAATATGATACTTACTACCAAAACTGTTAGTGTTTTAATTTCTATAACCTTTAAATGTATACAAATTGAAGTCTTCCTGTTTTATTTCATAAACATTTGCAAAACGTTGAAGTTTAAAACTAATTAATAAACAAAACACAAAAACTGTCAGAAAATCTCCGGTAACAAAAATTAAAACATTGAATTTTGAAAAGAAGTTTTTACTTGAATACTTATGCTTTTGGGTCATTTTTAATTCGTAAAACAGACTAACCTTTTAAAATTAGTTAAATACATACTACAAAACTTTTCTACGAACTTGACTTTTAAGTTCAAATTAAGTGGTTTTGCTATTTATTTAAACAAAAAGGAATTTTAAAGAAGTTTATAAAATTTTAACAACTAAATTAATAACAGAAGAAAAAACTTTTCGAAAATGTGAAGAGACACTAACTTACATTTTTGCAGTTACTTAATTTTACTTATTAATTTTTTTTATTTAAAGGTATGTGATTTAAAATAAAACACATGTTATAATAATAATTGTACAACTTAAGATAACTTAGAAACATTTTTTTACAACATATTTTTATTGTATAAAAAATATCGTGAATTGTGTTTTTGCAGCTGATATTTTGCAAAATAGTTCAATTGCAGTCATTACATACTTTCTTTTTAATCTTTCGCAAGTTATCTCAATCGTTGCGTTGATAAGCATATTGTGACGTAATATGTACAAAATTACTGAAAATTTTATTATAATAGAATATATTAAAATAAAAAAGGAAGTATATAGAAACGCATCCTACCGCAATCTGTTATTTTTGTATCTCCAAAATGAGACAATTAGAAAAAAAAAACTATGTCATAATTTAATGTTTTTTAAGAAATAATATTTAAACTTTGTATTCTTCATATATTCAAAAAGTACTTTTAGTATTTACTACTTTACTGTGTTTAAAAGTTCTATAAAGTAATTTTTAAATATAAAATGTATACAAAAGTTAAAAGAAAAAAAACATTAAAATGCTTCTGAGATTTTTACTGATGTTTTAAGAAAAATTACATATTAAGTTATATTTTATAATTGTGTACATTTATTAGAATAATATTTCAAATTAACTTTTGCTTAACTATACAAACTTTATAGTTTGTGCAAGTTTTGAACTTTTTTATCATTTACTTTCATATGCAATTTTGTTTGCAAACTAAATAGAATCACCTATTTTAATCAATAACCATTTTTCAAACTTATAAACAAAACACAAACTACTACAGTAATCTTCCTTTATTCACCAACATATCTTTCTGTGAGTCAACGATGCAACACACTTCAACTGGGTTCTGTAAAAAAATAATTACTGTAATGAGAGAATAGAAGCATAGAATAAAGTAGGTGTATACATGTTTTTATTAAAATAAGATATTTTCTACAGATAATAGTTATTAATAGGTGAAATACTTAATATTAAATCAGACCGCTATAAAACTGTATAATATTTGTGATTATTAAGTCTAAAATAAGTAAAGTAAGATAATTTCACAACATAACATAATAGAAAAAAAACAACTCACTTTAACGGGAAAGATAACTAATTCAAATTTTATTGTTATTAACTAATGAAAAATACATTCGTTACAACTAATAATTACGTCACAATGTAAATGAGGTTTTTTAAACTATTTAATTTGTATTGTAAAGAATATCACTTTAGTTTTTATGTAATCAATTTTGAACAAAAAATAAAACATTAACCATTAGTTGTAAATCAATAAAATTTAATAAAACTTAACGACGCTGAAGGCAATAAAAGTCACAGAAACTCGATGTAACATGTAAATTTTATATTGAATGTTTGTAATGATTGAATCAAAGTTATATAGAATTAGGAAGCAGATTTAGTTTAAATGTAAAAATCAAAAATGAAATAATTAAACTTTGAGAAAAACAAAACACAAAAAAAAAACAAAGTTGTTATTGGGCTTACAATGTACTGACCGATAATTAATTTACAGCGACATACATAAAATCATAATGACCTAAATAGAATATATATTGTATTTTATAATTAATAAAATAAAATAATTAACTTGTAAAGTAGGAGTCGGCTGTTTAATTTAAATATCCCATACAGATATTTTAAATATTTAATAAGTAAATTGTGTTATATATGAAATTTAAAACATTTAAAACAACAACAAAATTTAAAACATATGCTAAGTATAAACCTGCAGTAAAAAACCTACTAGCTCTCTTGGGCGTAGTAGGTAAAAAAACACGGTTTATCTGTGATTTGAATACAGGCTTCCAATTATACTTTGAACTTAACATATAAAGATGTGAAGAATTATAGTCGGAGGGTAAAGTGAATATTCGAAATTTCAGAGAATAGAAAGTGACTTGTGTGAAATATATATAAATAATAAATGAATAAAACTATATGTTACTTAGGATATATAATTATATTAATATATGTTAAGTGAATGTGTGTGTGTATGTGGAAGGTAATTGAAAAGTATGAAAGGTGAGAAGGCGTCAAGGTATTATTTGAAGAAGAACCGTCGGATGTATGCACAGTTGTTTGATATATCACGTCTTTTATTTAGTAATTGTTTACTATCTTCTGCTAGAATTGCCATTCGTTAAAGGTTGCATATTTGGCAGATCTTGCTCGCGCTACTGATGTTATTGTTGGCATGGTGGATAAAATTCATGCAAATTAGTTTTTAAAAATTATGATCAAAATATTTTTCTAAATATGCAAATAATTAAAGAAACTAGATTGCATGAAACAAACATGTTTCTTCGAGATAACTACTTAACTTAAAATAAAGTATAGGAAAGAAAAAAACGAAGTAAGTTTTGTTTTTTACTTTTACATGTTGATATCACAGCCTAATAGTTCTCTTGTTTATCAGCAACATTAAATAAAATAGACATCTGTAGATTATAAAAATGTAATAGTTCAATAAACAATATTATTCAGTTAAATAACAACATCAAATAAAATACACACGTTTGCATATTACAGAAATATAAAAAAACAATAAACAGCACTATTTAGTATAATAACAACATCAATCAAAAAACACATCTGAATTATATAGAAATATAAAAGTTCAATGCATAATAATAAAGCTTTCAGTTTAACAACTTGTGATATCACATGCTTTGCTCAGTATAAGTATGTTTGTTCATAAGAAACATAATTTAGTTTGTATTTTTCAGAAAGTAAACATACTGCTCTAAAATTTTTAAATAGTTATTGTATGAGCTAATATGCTTATAAAAGATTTTTATATTACAATTTAGGCAAGTTAATGCTTAGAAGAGTGGATAATGTATAGTTTTGTAGAGATACATACTTAAAAGTAAAACGTTGTATTTCAGTTTAAATATAATTTTTAAACATATACAATTTTACAAGATATAGGTTAAAACTGTTTTAACTTTTAAACAAAATTAATAGTAAGCTACTTCATAAAAATGTCATAAACAATTACTGATTATATTTCACGCCTTTTAAAGTTTTTAATTTTATAACAGAGAATAAATTTTTATACTTTTAGCAATATATATAACCTTTACATTTATCGACAGTAGTTATTAATAATAAGTTTTTAAAACTAATATAAAACAATCATTAACTAATAATAAAAACATTGTAAACAACCTTAATATTTAATTGAGAGGACAAAAGTGCACGAGTTCATAAAATTACACAAAGACACTTTTGCACGAAGGGTCACTTTTGCACGAAGAACTTTTGCACAAACAGACATTTTTGCCCGTGTTTAACTTTTTTAATTTTACAAATATTTTTATTAATTTTGTTTTCTTTAATTCATCCTAAACTTTTTTTTACTAAAGCTCTTTTCTCAAACCGTTACCCTCGGACGGTAACTATTTTTTTTTCTTTTTTTACTATCACAGTTACCTCTAACCCTTGCCCTCGGTCAGTAAATTTTTCTTTATTTTTTATTGCAATTTATCTTCTTTTTTTTTTTTTATTCTTGTGCAAAAATGTAATTCGTGCAAAATAAATGTGTAGATTATATAAGTGTAAAAGTTTAATAAAGGATGCTATTAAGTTTAATAAAATAATCATATATAATAGCAATCTTAAGATTATAAAATGTAAAATTTCAATAAGCAATACTATTAAGTTTAATAACAACATCAAATAAAATACAAATCTGTAGATTATAAAATGTAAAAGTTCAATAAACAATAATATTCAATATAATAGCAACATCAAAAAAAAAAAAAACATCTTTATATTATAAAATATAAAAGTTTAATAAACAATACTATTCAATATAATAGCAACATCAAAGAAAATAAACATCTTTATATTATAAAATGTAAAAGTTTAATAAACAATACAATTCAATTAAATAGCAACATCAAATAAAATAAACATATTTATATTATAAAATGTAAAAGTTTAATAAACAATACTATTCACTCAAATAAAAACATCAAACAAAATACACACCTGTAGATTATAAGATGTAACGTTATAAGGCGTTAAATCCTGGAGATCCTGATAAGCTAAGCTTATCGGAATGTATATCACAGATGTTCTTGTGCTAAAACTTTATTTCAACTAACGGCGTTTCACTGCTCTCAAATAAATTTAAGGACAGATCTACGGAGTCTATAAAATGTTAACACACATTAGAAAAAAAGCAGAAAAAAGCATGTATAATTATGTATAGTGTTTATCTAGGTAGTAACTATAAATGGACTTTATGGTTTAAAAACAAAGTTTGGGATAAAAGCATAAAATTATAAAATTGTCTACAAAAAATCAAATTTAATAAAAGTAGGCACTAACCTCAAAAAGCTCTAAGAATAAGCAAATTTTAAAAATGAAAATTAAATTGAGTTGTGCAGAAATATTACGTCATAATAATTTTAACAAATTTTTCCATAATTTATACAGCTTAAAAACATGAAGTATTAAACTTGCAAGGATATGTAAGTTTTGTGAAATAAATTAGTACATAAATAGACAGAGTTATTTAAAGTAGAATCGTCGGTTATGGGGACAGATATTCGATAAATCTTGCCGCTTATTCAGAAGTAGGTCTTTATCTTCTGCTGCAATTACTGCTCTTTCTGTATTGCAAGTTGGGCAAATTCTACTTACTCCGTTGGATGCATGTTTTATCTTTGAAACAATACTCCACTCCATGTTTGGCCTTTTACCGTACCTGTGAAAAAAGCTCCAGACATAATCCGATAAACGCGTGCTTTGTTTTTTATTTATATTTTTAAAAGTATGTTTATGATTAGCATATCTATCCTTGAAACTACCAGCTGTACTTCCGATATAAATTTTATCTGGGCCCTTACTTTCAACTTTAACTTTATAAATTACATTTTTAATTAAACAATTACCTTTTAATGGGCAGTAATCTTTGTTTAATTTACGGCAATTACATGTTTTAGGCATATTACTTAACTTATTACTATTAGGGTTAGTTGGTTTTGAATATTTATTTATAGTTTTATTGTTATGCATTTTGCTTATACTTTTATATAATATAATATTGTATTTTATTGTAATATAGTACTATAATAGTACTAACAATAGTGTAGATTATAATAATCAACGTATAACTAGAAGTATTTCTAAAATGATAAAAGAAAATATAGAACAAGTAAGTGATAATAGCGTTAAAAGTATAAGCAAAATGCATAACAATAAAACTATAAATAAATATTCAAAACCAACTAACCCTAATAGTAATAAGTTAAGTAATATGCCTAAAACATGTAATTGCCGTAAATTAAACAAAGATAACTGCCCATTAAAAGGTAATTGTTTAATTAAAAATGTAATTTATAAAGTTAAAGTTGAAAGTAAGGGCCCAGATAAAATTTATATCGGAAGTACAGCAGGTAGTTTCAAGGATAGATATGCTAATCATAAACATACTTTTAAAAATATAAATAAAAAACAAAGCACGCGTTTATCGGATTATGTCTGGAGCTTTTTTGCACCTGTAGATTATAAATGTAAAAGTTCAATAAACAAAACTATTCAGTTTAATAACAACATCAAATGAAATAGACATCTGCATGAAATTTTAAAATATATAATTCAATGCATAATAATAAAGCCTTTAGTTAAATAACTTGTTATATCACATTCTTTGCTCAGTATAAATATGTTTGTTCATAAGCAATATCACTTATTTTATACTTTTAAGAAAGTTAATTTATTTTAAACATTTCTACTGTATGAGTAAATGATATATATTATGTTTTTTATATTACAATTTAAGAGAGTTAGTTATTTTTAGTAAAGCAGTTAATTTTTAGTTTTGTGGAGATACATGCTTAAAAGAAAAAGGTTGTTTTTAATTAAATATCAATTCCAAATAGATAAATTTGTACAAGATGTAGGTTAAAATATTCAAATTTTTAAGCAGAAATAATAACAAGCAACTTTTAGGAAATGTCATAAACTTTAAACTTTTTGTTTATATTAAGAATATTTTGAATTAATAACTGAAACTATATCTTGCTTTTTATTCATTTTAAATGTTATAAATGAAACTAACTTTTACTTTTCTGGCATTTTCTATATAAACTTTAAGTTTAACGACAGTAGTTATTAATAATAATTAAATAATGAACTATTAGAACTTATACAAAAAAACTTTAGTTATTAACTAAAAACATTGTAAACAAGCTTAATATTTAAAAAGTACGTTTTTCAAAGTTTATTTTAAGTAATTACCAACATTTTACCACTTGTACAATATCAACGACGAAGAAAATCAACCTAGGAGTTTGTGAAAAATTTAACATGCAGTTTTCTGTGAACGGAGATCTTATAGATGGGAAGACAACTTTACTAGGAGTACCTTGTCCTCACTGTGGATACTATGATTGTAAAAATCCAGAGTGCTAAGACTTAACTAGTATTTTTTATCTAACAACTTTATCTATAATTCTAAAAACATTTTGACTTCATTATTTGTACTTCACTTTTTTTTCTTTAATTCATTTATATTATAAATAATTGAGTTTTATATAGTTAATATTCAAAAAGAAAAAAAAATTAAACATCAATGTTTTAAATTATGATCTAAAAATGCTTTCAAGTTCATCTTTTGCTCTATTTCCTATCATATAATGAAAATATACAAATATCAATAGTTCAAAAACCTTCTATTAAAAAAAACTAAAATGAAGTTTTGGATATATGATTAAATTAATGTTGTAATGTCGTAATGTCGTGAAGTTATATATGTATAGAAAAATGGAGAAAATTGTTTAATTAGTATGTAAGTTCAACCAAAGATGCAAAAATATAAAATCAGTTGAGATAAAAAAACAATTTTGTATGAAACTTTAGTATGTTTAAACAAAAACTAAACGTTAAAGTTTAATAATAAAAAGGCATATTTTTTATTTAATTGTTCTTTAGTTTTATAAATTGCTTTAGACTTTTTATTATTTGAAATTACTTCTGTTTCTTATGTCTATTTTACCAATTTTCAGAGTAACAAAATATTTAGAAATATAACAACTAATGTTGTTTTCTAAATTTATTGTTCAAAACATTTATTTTTAACGAGTAAGACTTGTTTGGTTTAACCCACAGACCAAAACATTAAGGAACAAATAGTATATCAGTATTTTTTAAATAAGTAAATAAAAACTGTTTTAAAAATAAGATATATGACAGCATTAAAGCAATGTTGTTGTAACAAAAAATAATTTATCAAAACTTGTTGTATTTATCGTGCTAAAAATATTATTATAAAGTAGCAACAAACTAGTAAACAGAAAATATTTTTTATTATAACAAATCTTATAAAGTTAAACTTTTTACTTAAAATTTAAAAAATTTAAAATAGTACTATTTTTATTTTTTATAAGAGAAATACTTTAATATTAGGTCGAAACTCATGTTAGATATAATAATATAAAAAATCAATTAAATATCTAAAAAAAATTAAATTAATGTTTTTTTATAAAAAAAAAGCTTTTGTTATTAATTTTATAAAACACAATAAAAAACATTCAATTGTAATAAATAAAACTGAATCATTTATTTGTTCATAGTTAATTATTATTTGTTTTACTTACAGTTTGTAACATTATTCACACCTTTGCAGAGGCAGTAAACTAGACGTGTGAAAGGACACACGAGGAGTTTTAATGAACTACAAAATATTGCTTTACTTTTAAATAAAGTTTTAACCCAACTTTTGTTTGCAATACACTCTTTCAACTTATTAAAATCTAATCAGGTATACTGTGACGTAACAAGCTTGAAAGCAATGAAAATATTTTTTTTTATAAAAATGCTATTAAAAGTAAAAATGGAAAAATAATTACAACCAAATAAAGTTAAATTTTTTCTTCAAATTTTTATTCTCTGAAATAAACAGTTATACAATATTGTTAATTAAAATCAAGTACCCTCTCAGAAGAATTAGATGTTCTAATCTAGTTATTAAATTATAAGTAGTTTAATTATATCTACAAAAATAAATAGCCTTCAAAAGTTTTGTTCTAACAATTAAACAAAAACAGCTAAAATAAACTATAACTATTCTAATAAGTAGTTTAAGCGTTTGTTAAAAAGAGTTTCAAACGATACAAAATCACTGGAATATAAAATAATAACAAGTATATCTTATTTTTTTTTACACTAACGCATGTTTCTGTGTGTTAATGGGTTAACACACTTCAACGGAGCTCTGTAAAAAAATAAATACTGTTAGGAAAGAGTAGAAGCTAAAGTAGATATGTTTATAAATGTGTCCATTAAAAGTAATAAAATCTCAATCATAATCAGAATTTTATTTTGATAGTCTATGCACTTGATAAATTTCATTTTAAAATTACATCAAACTTTTATTTATATTATCTTCATAGTTTGTTTAGATAGTTCACTTAATGTGAGGTTCTATTTGTAAACTTAAAACAATATTCATTTTAACAGCTTTTTTCCAGTGCATAACTTATTTAAAAAAAAAAACAGAATACATTTCATTTTCTTTAAATTTATTTTAGTACTTTCGTAGTAAGGCTCATCAGAAATAGTTTCTTAGTTATATTATATATAATTATACTATATAATCTACTAGTAAATTTGACTATTACTATTTAAGAGTGCTCGATTTACAAGTGTAAAGAGCTGATAATACAAATAGAGTGCTATAGTTTATTTTGTTTAACAACAGCTGTTTCGAAAGACAGATAGTCATTCTCTTCAGGCTTCAACAAAATAAGAATAAGCACGTTTTAGGCAACTAATAATAAATACAAAATAACTATTTATGCGTAAAAAGAAAGTAAATGAAAGTAAAAAGAGAGAGAAAAAAGAGAGAGAGAAAGTAGAAATACTTTTTGTAAATTATTTTGATTAGATTAAGTTAGCAATTAGAAAAATGTATTGTATTGTAATTATAATAATAATATCAAAATGTTTGATTATAATCAAAACAAAAGTTAGCAATTAGAAAAATGTATTGTATTGTAATTATAATAATAATATCAAAATGTTTGATTATAATCAAACATTTTGATATTATTATTATAATTACAATACAATACATTTTTCTAATTGCTAACTTAATCTAATCAAAATAATTTACAAAAAGTATTTCTACTTTCTCTCTCTCTTTTTCTTTCTCTTTTTACTTTCATTTACTTTCTTTTTACGCATGAATAGTTATTTTGTATTTAATATTAGTTGCCTAAAACGTGCTTATTCTTATTTTGTTGAAGCCTGAAGAGATTGACTATCTGTCTTTCGAAACAGCTGTTGTTAAACAAAATAAACTATAGCACTCTATTTGTACTATATAATCTACCAAAATTGAAACTTATTTGTAAGTTCCAATTGAGTAAGAAGCTTTTCCTGATGAGCCTTACTACGAAAGTACTAAAATAAATTTAAGAAAAATGAAATGTTTTCTGTTATGTTTTTTAGATATTCATTTTGTGTTTTATGTTCAGTGAGTTATTTAATTATTAATAAAATCAAAACAACTTTGAAACTTTATCGACTACTAGTTTAAAATGACGATAAAACGTTACTTATTTTCTTAAATCAATGTAGCAAATGTTTAACAACAATATAAAAACAAAATAATTAATAAAAAGTTTTGTCATTTTTTTAGAATTTTTTTCTTAAAGTACCTAATGTGAAAGCTACATTAAATTTATATTAGGTTTTTGTTAATTTATTGTTCAATACAGGGGTCGGCAGTTTAGTCAATCACAAGTCAATTTTAATTGAAAAAAAGTGCTACCGGGCCACACTATTTAGAAAAAAGTCTTCGAGGGCCGCACTTATTTTGACATAGTTGTAATAACCACTATAAAAATATTGTTTTAAACCAAAAAATGATAAAACAGTAGTAAAAAGTATTCATTGAACTAATAGCAAAATTCCAAGTTTTTATTAATAAAACTTTTAGTTCTATAGTTTTAAAAAAGTATGTTTTAAACTAGAACGTACCTCTCGGGCCGCAAATTTTTGCTATAAGGGCCGTTTTTGGCCCGCGGGCCATAGTTTGCTAACTCCTGGTTTTATATATATATATATATATATATAAATTCATAGTATTAAAAACAAAATTACTGAACTGCACTGCTAAAAGCTTAAATTTTGAACTATTACTAATTTTTTTTGTTTAATTTGTCTATTAGTTTAGTAAAAGTTAATGTTTAAAGTAGCTAAAAAATTATTTAAATAAAAATAATCAACCAGTGCAAAATTAGCTGCTTTTGCAAAAGTGTCTTCATGCAATTCTGTACCCTCGAGCAAATTTGACAGCTACCTAAAAAATACTTAGTTAAATAACAACATTAGCAAACATAAATACTTATAATTTACGATATAATGTTTTTTAAGGAAGTAATTAACTAGCTTTAAAGTATTATATTTCATAAGTTGTTTGTTTTGAACATTTAACTAAATAATGACTGTGAATCTAAATCTTTTTTATATCTAACACTATGTTTAATTAATCTTCTGAATACAAAGGAAGTTTTAGTAACTATTTAATCAAGTAGTTAGTTTTATGATAGTAGTTGTTTTTTTATGAGCATTAATATTCATTTAAAAATTAAAGAGTTTATTGTTATTGTTACCATATACACTGAACTGAAGTTTAAACTCATGTAAAGGCAGGTGTTGTGTGTAAATATATGACGTTTATAAAATACTTGAAAAAAAGATGATAATATTTGAAAGTATTACTTTTACAAAAAAAATGCGAGTTAAAATCACAGACAGGTTTAGACAAGCTATATTAAGGTTTTAATACCTTTTAAGAACTTTTCCTTTTCATTAAAACTACGTTAAAATTTTAAAACTTATTTTTTTCATAAACTTAAAGAATCTTAAATTCTAAGTTTAACCTATAACTAAAGTTGATATTTTATAGAAAATAACCTATCAATTTTTATTCTTAAGTACTATTTTTAAAATGTTTATAACTGTTTCTTAAAATATATTTTTATTTAGAGTTACATCATTACGTTTTAATTGTTAATTCTGATTTATTAAGAACTAAAAAAACCAAAGTTAGTCTTTAAGCACAACAAAATTTATACTAGCTTACGATTTAGTTTACAGCTAAAAACTTTAAAAATATAACAAGAAAGTGTTCCAAAACGATTAATTAGATGTAAATCATTAAAGATTTAATTATTACAATTTTATTGAATGCAAAAACATACCATAAAAATTATGTAAATGTTATGATTTTAAACTTATAGATTTAAAAAAAAATAACTGAAAATTAAACTTTTTCCTGAAATATGAAAACATCTACTCTTATTTAAGTATAAATAAAACGAAAACTTGTATATAATTATTATCAATTCAAATTCTTTTTTTTTTAGTTCTTAGTTGATTTTAACAGTTTTGTTAACAAACAGAGGTATAGTGTCATCACACAAGTATAATATCAATGCACGCATCTTTGGAATTTAGCATGTTATTTAATGCAAAGTGCAAAGTTTGTTTTAGAAAATTTTGCTTTGAAAAATTATCTAATGACAACGGATAAAAACTCTAAATCTAAAAATAGTAAAATACTTGAGAAAAATATAAAAACTTGTATAGCGAAGTAGGTGTAAAAATCTTTTACAAGCATAAGTAACGCTTGATTACTTAAAAATATTGTTTTCAATTTTTTTAATCATCACATCAGACCAACAATTTTTTTGAGGATCATTTATCTTGTTAAAAACTAAATTTTTACTTTTCTAGTTTGCGAATTTAAAGAAATAAGTATAAAATTCAATTTTTTTTTAAATAGTTTTGTGTTAAAAAATGCCGAGGTGAAGCAAATTACATCAACAAAGTTATAGAAAATGTCATTAATATTAATCAATTAATATATCAAAACAGTAAAATATTTTTTGTAACTATTCAAGTTTTAATTTTACAATTAAAACTCGGTTATTTTGTTGGAGTTATTTTTGAGCATTGGAGATTACAAGTTATCACAGTTTCTGCTTGATATTTTAGAACGCGACAGAACTTAAACTTTATGATCGTCGATTTAATTAAATGCCAGAGTTAAAGAAATAGTTTTATAAGTACTAAAACTAATTCAAAAATTGCCTTTGATATTTTCGAGAATTTAGTTATTTTTTTATTTTTGTTAATACATTCTCGTTTGAAGTAGAATATTGCGCCTTAACTAATTACTTAACTTAAACTATTTATGCTGAAATTATTACAAGTTTAGTTTCCTAGAACCTAGTTTTGAATATAAAAACATCAATGAAAAGTTTAATTATTTTTCTAAAAAACTAGATTATAGATAATAAATAAGTATTCTCGTGTGAAGTAGAATGTTGCGTGTAAACTAATTAAGTCTTTTGAACATTTTTTGCCTAAGTTCTTTAAAATTTTAATGAATAATAATGAATAATGAATAAACTAATTTTCAAATAAAGAAAAAAAGATAAACAACTAAAGTTACTCTCTAAGTATTTATTTGTGATATTTACATTAATTAATTTACATAAAATTAAAAATTTACAATAAACTGAAAGCTTAGTTAAATTTTTTTGCAGAATGTGTTTTATGCCGGCTTTTAGTTAAGTTACTTGCTTAAACTAAAAAAAAAACTGAATGAAATTTCCAAAGTTTTTATTAAGTAATTAAAAACTTGATTCATGCAAAAGTAAAATAAAAACAACTACTAAAGGCGTTAAACGAAAACAAGCTTGTTTTTAATCGCACTAAATTGTTATTTTTTAGTATAAAAATGTACACTAAAAAGTTAAAAACGAAATGAAACTAAAATTAAATAACTTCTATATATATTCAAAGTGTAGAAACTAATTTGGGATCTTACTAGTGTATTAAAGATTTAAAAAAGTTTAGCTCTAAAACTTAACTAAAAACACCTGTTTTTTAACACATAAATGTCAAAAAACTATTTCAAATTTTACTAGTTAATTTACTCGTATTATGTTTACTTTAACCACTTACAAATGGCTTTTGATACAATTAATTAAGTAAACTGTATGTGTATTTTTCAAAGCTATATTATAACGATGAATATAAATTGATTTTTTTTTAAACTTATTCCGATATGTTTTTATATTCCAAAAGTAAGTAACCAAAATATACAGTTAACAGTATACAGACTAAAAGATAACAAAACAGTTTACTTTTAAAATTATAAAAAAAATTGTTTAACTTTTTATCTTAAATTATTTTTGCTGCACAAATGTTAATCATTAACTTAAATTATTTGAATATTTTGATTTATTTCGCATTTCAAATATTTTGATTTTTCGCTTGTATTAAAAATATCTTGACAAGAAGCTGTGTGATTTGTTATACAATCATTACTTTTAAATCCAAATAGAATTTCAGTTAAAAATGTAAACAAAAAAACTTTTTATCATCAGCTAAAACTGTTAGTTATATATCCATTCTGTTTGAATTGTATTACCGTTTTGACAATACAGTTGAGTTATAATTAACATACTTTAAAACGTCATAAGTTTTAAAATTAGTGTCATTTACGAACTTATTAGTTTTTTAAGTATTCAAAATAAATTTTTAATTAAATTCAGTGCCTTAAAACAAAGTTTTTGTGACCAAAAATTAAAATAAATGTTTTAAACATACTAAGAAAAAATAATTTTTATTAAACTTTCATGTTCATTAAGGTTGTTTTAATTTCTAACCATTGAACCAAAACTAAAAATTTTATTATAAAACAGTTTTTTTATTTTATAATGTAATGAACTATATTCACCAATTTTAATACGTGGTAAAGTTAAATCTAAAGTAATGAAACGTTTTACAGGCGATAAAAATGTTTAAGTTATTAGTAAGGAAAAATATGCATCAAAACTAAATAAAATTTTAAGTATAAGGCTTTAAAAATGTACATCTAACAGTTTTAATTTTATTAACTTGATGTTGTAGGTATTTGGTGATCTTTATAAAATAACTAAAAATAACTCAATTATGAAAATAAGTTATGTGTATAGTGAAAAAGTAAGTTTTAATTATAAATGTATAACAAAAACACCAAGTTATGTGTAAGAGCTTTGAAAATTAAGTTTATTACCCTTTAGTTCAATATTTAAGTGTCACTAGTTGAAAACTTATATCAACCTTTTGACTTTTATCAGTTAAAATAATTTCTAGAAAGCTGTCAAGTTGATGATAAAAAAAATAAACATTTTGTTTGTTTTAAAACAAACTTTGTAATTGTGGTTTGCTTTATTTTACTGTCACATCAGCAAGATGTTAAAAAGTTTTATAGTTACATATATCTCTAAGACTACTCACACAAAAATAAAAAACTTGCAAAACATAACAACAACATAAACTCAAAACTTAAACATAATCTTAGACTGTTTCAGCTACTAGTTTGATATTTCTAAATTTATTGCCTAAACTTACTTCTTACTTAGTAAAACGTAGTTTTGAAACTAAAATAAAGTGTTTTGTAATGCTATAAGCAACGATTGTTTGCTTTATAGTAATATAGAAAAAAGTATTATAAATAAACTACACACAAAAATTTATGAATTTATATCAACAATATAGATTAAATTTGTAAAATTAGATTGATATAAGAAAAATAATGTAACTTAATTTTTGCAAAACTCACTGTATGATTGTTTTATATTTCAAAATGCGTATACTTAGAGTTTAAACTAATTTTTTCGTAAAACGTTAATTTACTTGTGATTTACTGACAATTATATTTTGTAAAACCTTACTTTAAAACACCAAGGATTGGATCCATAATTTTTTACGATGAACTTTTTGTAGTTTTAATTAAAAACAGTATTTTAATATAATGAGGATAGTTTTGAAAATTAATAATTACGAAGATCAAAAATTGCTAAAATTAAAAGTTTTGTTATATACAATTTTACACTCGTTTTGTTTTAAATCTGAGAATTGAAGAAACGTGCATTAAAGTAGTAGTTATTTGGAATATAATTTATGTTCGTTTTTCTCGATTGATCTCACTTTTTTTAATTCTTTTGCTAAAGAAAATTATTTCCATTATAATAATATATTATAAAAGTTATAAGTAATACTGTTTTAATGCTAAAGATTTTTGACATTAAGCAAAAGTGTGTTTATTTAAAGTATAAACAAAGATGTGCATTAAAAACATTTTTATATAAAACAGGTTTCCGTTGCAAGAAATTGCGGCTTTGTCAAAAATAACAAAACAGTAAACAGTTTAATATTTTATTATACTTAAAAGGTCGCGATTTTATGCCACCAAAACCTGATTGTTAAAAAAATATTTAAATTTCACTTTATTACTAAATAAGGTCTTTACGTTTTAGTGAATTGAGCAATCTTTTTTACTTAAGACAAATAACTATATTTGTAAAATGAAAAACATATCTTTTTATAGCTTTAAGTAATCAATTTATTCCGTTTAAAATTCTCCCTTAAAAAAGTTTAATTTCTTATCACCCTACTTTAAACTGTTTATAGTAAAAATGATATTTAAGCTTCTAACAAATAAAATTAGCTTGAATATATATTGGAAACGAGCAAACTGTCTCGTTATAAAAAGATCAAATTTAAATTTTTACTTTTATGAACATGAAAATTACTTCAGTTTTTATTTTAAGATTTTTTTTTCTAAAACTACGTATTTTGTCATGCGATGTGATGTCAGCAATGTTTTAAACATTTCAATTTTTTATTTATTTTTGTCCCATTTAAGTTTTAGGTTTTCTTCGTATATTGTAAGTATTTTATTTGTTATTAGAAATGTTAATTTTTAATACTGTTTATGTATAAAACAAATTACTATGTTATTCAAAATTGAAATGATTTTCTTACTTTTTTTTAAGAGTAAGTTAATATAGAAAAATAAACTGTTTTAAAATTTATGTCCAAATCCTTTTATTGCAAATTTTACAAGAGCGTTTTTCGTTCAAAATATTTAAATAAATTCAAGCTGTGACAGAATCTGCTTGATGTTTAGAATGCGAACAAAACTAAATATTGTTTGACTACTTTAAAATGATCATTAAACCTTGAAATTAAATTAAAGTTTATAATTTTTGAACTTATTCTGTTTTAAGTAGTAATTTTTAGTCTCTTTAAATTACTTTTAATTATCATTTTTTATTTATTTACATATATTAGTTCTCTATATTTATTAAAAGTCTTATGAATTTTTACTAAAAAATTAGCTACCATTTGTTATAATTTTGATAAAGTAATAAAAAAATGTGCCGGTCACTTTTAATTTTCATGTTATTGTGATTTTTTGTTTAAGAAATGATGCTTGAAACTAATGATTTTTCTTAAATTTTGGCCTGCTTTTAAGAACTTTTGTTTTAATTTAAAGTTTTAAATACTGTTAAAACAAATATAAAGTTTATAACTACAAAAAGATTAAACGTCCAAGTGTTTTTGCAATTATATATAATTATAAACAAAACAAGAGAAAAAAAACAATTTTTAACTACATATAACGAAACGTTTAAAAAAAATTCAAAAGTAATAAAAATGTTTTACTAGATTAAAATTTAAAAAATGCGTTATAGTCTAGTGACGTAACAAACATACTAACACAAACGTTGCAAATATGATTTTGTATGTATTTATGCCATAATATTATAACTGATATATATTTCCAATTATGTTGACTGTTGTCAACGAAATTTTAAAGTAACTGTAAAGTTACATACATACACAATTACAACCAAAATACACATACATTAAAAATTACAACAGTAATTATTACAACATAAAATTATAATTGTTAAGTTGTGTTGACCTTCAATTTTGTCAACAAAATTTTAAAGTAACTGAAAAATTACATAGATACAAAATTACAATGGTAGTTTTAGTAACAAGTTGATTGACCTGTGAGAAGCAAAAGTTTTTAATAAGATAATCAAATCAGTATGTGAACTTTTTAGAAATGCTGTAATATTTACCCAAAGTGAAAGGCATAGCTTTTTGAATAAATCATGTACCTTTACAATTATGTTCAATTTAAATAAGCATATTTTGTTTTGGATTTCAAATATCAATAGCAAGTATTTAAAACTTTTAAATTTTTATATCAGAGTAGTCATTAAATTTTTCGAAATTGCTTTTAGTTTTAATGAATTCTTCAATTGCTTCTATTTTTTCGTATTTTTTATAGTAATGTTTTGAAAATTAACAAATTTAACAGTTGAGCAGCTCAATTGAGAGTTAGTATTTCAATTAACAGTTTTTAAGCAAAATTTGGATTGTAAATACTTTAAACTTTACGAAATAGAATACTATAAAAACTTTAAATTTTATTTTTAAGTAATAATATTTTTTAATACTTTTTTATTCATTTCAGAATAAAATGAGTATTTTACGAATTTTTCTTAACATTTTCATGAGTATATTACTAATAGTATTAAGTTACTTACAATAAAAAAGTTACTTCTATACTTTTTGTATAAATTATTTTTTGTTTTCTAAATTTCTTAGTTTTTATTTATTTAATTTATTTCTATTGTTTATAATAGGTTGTGTTATTCTTTACCAAAAATAAGTTTAAATTTATATAAATTTTTTTAGTTTAGTTATAAGTATTTTCGTTAATATGTTTAATTTAAATCATAAATGTAATTTTTATAAAAAAAAAGATGTAACCTTAAAAGGCGTTAAATCTTGGAGATTCTGATAAGCTAAGCTTATCGGAATATATACCACAGATGTTCTTGTCTTAAAACTTTATTTCAACTAACGGCGTTTCACTGCTCTCTAATAAAGTTAAGAACAGATCTACGGAGTCTCAAAAAGCCTATTTTTAGAGCTTTTTGAGAATCCGTCGATCTGTTCTTAAATTTATTTGAGAGCAGTGAAACGCTGTTAGTTAAAATATAGTTTTAACACAAAAACATCTGTAAAATAAAAATATATAATTTTAAATCACAAAAAGTTATATTGTTTGAAAATTATTAAACATTTACTTAGCAAAATATCTAAAACCCTATTATTTTATATATATATATTTTATTTCTTTTTTTATTTCTACCAAAAGAATCAATTACTAAAACTCTGATTATTAGTGCTTTATTGAACAAAAACGAAAAATTGCTCTAAATGTTTTGTTTTAAGAACCTGTTAGTCAGATCTTCTAAAGTTTAACAAAATATATAAAGTTTTATTATTTCTCAACATAAAGTTTTAAAAGAACAACTATTGCAAGACTGATTAGCCTCTAGAATAAAACTAAAAATTACGTAAATAAAAAGTTGTCGATTTAGTCTTAGTATTCTATCGGAACAAAATAAGATAAACGATAAAACAATTATTTCATAAAGTTTTGTGTTATAAATCACTTAATACTGAAACTAGTTAGTTACTAATTAATTTATGTAGTTAATTTAACTTAAAAGTAGAAATACTGCATAATTACAACGGTAAGTTAAAGTAAACAGTTGACTGTAACTTCTAAATTATTTACCTTTTTAATTACAATGGTAAGTTAAAGTAAACAGTTGACTGTAACTTCTAAATTATTTACCTTTTTAAACTATAGAAAAACATTAAATAAGTATAAACACTAAAAATCCGTAAAACTCATATATAAGCAAGCCAAAGAAAATGCTATAAATTTTGATAATCTGAGTACTATCTGTATGTAAGTATTCTTTTTTCTATACGATTATTGATTAAAAAAATATGCAAATAAAATTATAATTCAGTGTTTTACTCATACTTTAATAGTAAATCCTAAAAACTTATTTTTATTCTATTCAAATTTTCATACCTCGTGTTTTTTTTTTATATATTTTTTACAATCACAACTTTTAACATTTATACCTTGTTAAATCAGTGTTCTTCTAGTTTTTTTTGTGTTTTTAAAATTTTGTAGGATTTTTGATAGTTAAAAACAATTGAAAGTACAAAATTAATTTACTCTATTTTGGTTCTATAATAAACTTAAGTTTAAAAAGATGTTTTTTTTTTACTTCTATATTAAAACTGTACTCTTACCTTAAAGTTTTCATTTTATTGCATTATTTTTAATTTGTTATTAAATTTTTTTTTACAGTCGTTTTCATGAAACTTTTATAAAGCTATACCATTATACAATTATATTTATTAAAAAATTTTAGTTACAATTGCATGTTATTTTTAAAGTTATTATTTTAATAAAAACTCACTAAAAACTTATTTGAAAACCATTTTTGATGAAAATTCAGTATGTTATTTGTGTAATTAAAAGTCATTTTTTAAAGTAAGCAATAGCTAACATGAAATTTATATACATTTTAAAACAACAATAAATAACAATTACAAAAAAATATTAGAAAATTTTAGTTATTAAAAATACTTAATAAAAAAAATTTCATTCGAAAATATGGTTTGTTAACCATTAGTACAATACTCAGTACAAAACTAATAGTACAACAGCTTCAAAAAAGGTAATAAAGTTTGTATATTATAGTAGTATAGTATATAAATGCGTACAATTATAAATTATTGTTTGTCAGACACAGTTTAACAAATAACTGTTTTGTTTATTTACCTTTCTATTTATCAACTGAAGCTTATTTTCTCAATGTTTAAGCCACATAGATTTCAAACAGTATCTTAACAAAACATAAACAAATATTGTTATAAAGTTTTTAACTTTATTTAACAATTAACAAATATAGAGTAAGACCATTAACTTAAAAGATTAGATTATTAAACTAAAAGTTACTACTGTAAACGTAAAAAATTATGCTAAGTTACAAATTAATATATTTTATTTAATAAACTAAAGTAAAAATATTTATAACTTTTGAACATTGTAAAAATACTTATAAACAAATATCTATAACTTTTCTAACTTATATGCACAAATTTAGTTATATTAACATTAATACAATATCAAAGTATGAATATACAAAATTTATAGTTAAACGTTTAACTTACATTAGTTACCAAAACGGAAAGTTCGATCTTCAATTGTTCAGTTGAGTAACAGTGTAAACCCAAGAACATAAAAGGTAACCATAAAAAATTCTTAATCTAATTTTACAATCTACAGTGTATATTTTTTTGATTAAAGTTTTAAAGTTTCGGAATTTTACATGAAATATCAAGTTTATGAAATATTTCTTTTTTTTTAAATAAAGGCGGTAAACTTAATTTCTCTACATCTTAAAAATTTTTATACGTCGCAGCAAAAGAACTTTCGATTAGCAAATGATAAAAAACACTATATGCAGTAGATCATTAAAGACCATTTAAAAAAAACTATTTTTAATAAAATATTTTTCAGTGAATTTGAAGGTATTTTTAAAAAACACAGGTAAAATTGTCCATTGATAAACAAATATAATAATTTTTAAACATTTAAATAAAAAAAAAAAAAGTATAACTTAATTTAAATAAAATGTTGTTCAAAAATTTTTGAGACCACTGTATATATTTGCTACGAATGTTATTGTGAAGTTTAAAATCTTTTGTTTCTAGGTAACATAATATTTTTAAACATAAAACTAAGCACAATATAGTTTTTTATTTTAATCAAATGCTTATACTTTATACTATGTGGTTGTAAAAATTAAAAGTCATTAGATGTTTTACGTAAAGTGTGCTTCTTTATTACATGAGTGCTTAATATATATGCTGTAATAAATTCAAGTTAAGATAAATTTTTTTTTAAGTTTTAACTTGTTTTAACATAACTATACAGTATATAAGTAATACACTTTTATAAACCTAAACAATAACTTGAAGTCAAGTATTTTTTTATTTAAGTAGCTAACTTAAAAATATTTTAAGACAAATACATTTCTAGTTAAAGGTAATTTATCAAACAACAAACGGTATAAATAAAAGTTAGTTTGAAGTTATCTCTAATTTATTTTATTAAAAATTTCTAATTACGATGAACTGTAAGTAATCTAATAATGTAGACCAAACTGTATACTTTTGTTAATGTAACTTGTTCTATAGTTAACATATTGTTTAGTTTATCTTATATCTTATAGTTTTATACAGTTTTATAAAAACCTCCTGTTAATAGAAAAAATTACTAAGCATAAAGCTTAATATCAAAAACAAAACTAGTATAAGAAACTTATCAATAAATAAAATATATTTTTATAGTCTTAATAATATATAACGAAAAAAAAATGTATGTATTTTTTAAGTATTTTAAATTAATAAAGGCTCACGAAGCTTAATAAAGAAAAAACTTCTAAAACATTTTTTATTATTTTGTTAACTTTAAGTTAATTTTTTAAACTAACTCTATGATCATTCATTACTTATATTAACATAAATTTTTTGAGATATACAAAAAAACTACAAATAAGAAGTATTGTTAAGAACAAAATTTTATCATAAACGGCTTAAAAAAGTATGGTTGCGGTATAATACATTATCATTAACATAGTCTCGTAAACTAATTTAACATCATATTTTTCAAACAGAGCCAATATAAACGCATTAATAAGATATACCTTAGTTCATAAAGGTGTTTTTTTATTGAGTAAATATTTTTTAATTCTTTCAATTAGTATTACTCTCATGATATGTTGATGGTATTGTATATTAATAACCATATTAAAAGTACACACCTATTTATTTAAAACTTCAAACACCTATAGGCACTTGTAATCATGCGCCTTGCTAAATATATATATAAGTGCTTAAAAAAACTAACATTTGTAAATTTTATTTTGCTTTAGAAAGTAGAAAACTTAATGTTAAATATTTTGTAAAAATTTAATAGCAACCAATTGTATACTGTTATAAATAAAAAAATGTCTTAAGGCTCATAATATAGTTATTTTTAAAAGACTAATTTAATTACATTATTTATTACAAACACAAACTAGTACTTTAGCATTAAAATCTTAGTAGCGAAGAATGTTTTTAAATATAAGATTAAGAACAAATAGTTTCTAAGATAAAATCTAAGCATTTCGTTTGTATTCAAATTATTAAATAAATAGTTTAAACATAGTTTACTTTTAAGATATAAGTCATCTTTTTATTAGTTTTATTAAAATACTTTACAAAAATTCTAAAAACATATAAGTTTTTGAAACAAAGTTCAAGCTTTCTGTTTGGTTTTTGCTAGAAAGAATTTAACAAACTACTTTATGAAACATACATAGTATGTTAGGACAATAATAGTTTGTTTAACCAAATAGTTTAATACTTGGTTTCAAGTTAATATGAAATTAAGCATTACAACTATAAATAATAATAAGAAGTTTAAACATGTGTTATTCACTATTAACTTAAAGTTTTATCACACAAACAAAACTATAAAACATTGTTTTGAAACAAAAAAATAAAAAGAAAGTTACATTTTTTAAACTGAAGCCAACACAGTTTTAAAAAAGTCATTTGAATTTAATTAAATCCGTAAACAACTGTCAACTCGGAAATTTAAAATGAAACTTGTCTACACGAAGAAATTGAAGATGAGAAATCTTCATCACCAGAAGGTTGGTGTCCAAGCAGTCAAAACTGGAACTGCGATAATGATGAATGTAAAAGAGACAACACTAATAGTAAATGACTTAAGTTATATATAATAATAAGAAGTAATTACTTACTTCTAAATAGTTCTAACTTCTTCTATTTTCTATATAATTCTAAACTATTTTTATACACTCAAAACATTTCGTACATATTTGAAATTAACTGTCGATTAAAATTTTTAAAGCTTAAATTTATCTAGCATTAAGTTATATTTTCAATTAAGTGACTTTTAATTCTAGTAATTAAATTTAATACTGTAAATGGAGTAAGTTTATGAGGTTTAAAAAGGAAAAACCATTTTCAAACGGTGTTTTAAACAGTGGTTTATGTTTACTTTATACCTTTGCAGTTTTTTTATAAACGAAAACAAGTAAAATATGAGTTTTAAAATTAAAACGTTGGAATAAATTTGTTCAATGTCTTATCGAAAAAAATAAATTTATTAGTTTTTAAAAACTAAAATAGTTTTACGGCTAGAGGTATTATTAAAAACTAGAAAACAAATAGTAACATTTTAATAATAATTAATTTTAGAGTGAGCCAAATTACTTAAGTAAACATACATATAATTATTTTTAATTGTGTTTACGGTATTTTTAAAACTCTTTTATATAATAAAACTATATTTTTCAAGTTATTACTGAAAGTTTTTTTTGTTGTTTCAATAGTCAAGATATCAAGATTTAGTATTTTATTTAATGTACCATAAAATTTACCTAGGTAGGTAAAGCTTTAACTGATTGACCAAATAAAAGAAACTAGAATTTTTTTAAGTTATATAAAACAAACCAAACATAATTTTCCTACGATTCGGATTTTTCTTATATTTATTTTAAACTGGTGGAAAACAGATTTATCAAAATTAAATTATTATAACATATTTACTTTAAATCAACTTTTATATCTTTTATTGTAAAAATAAGCTTTTTAAAACATTTTTTATGCAAATTTCGCGCTATCGTCGTATTATTGTGATGTAATAGCAACTAAAAAATAAGAACTAAATATTTCGCAATACAAATAAGAAAAAACAAAATAATTCTCTTCACGATCTTTATAAGGATTTCTCGAGTTCCTGATTTATGAGAAAATGTATTTTTGCAACTATAAAAAGTTGAAATTGAAAAAAAAAGTTAATTAAAATAAATTAAAAAAAGATAAATTAGGATGTCAGTTGCTTTATTAAGCAAAATATAAGCTCTAAAGGTAAAAATATAAAGCAAATACCTTGAAAATGTTTATAAATAAGTTTAAAATAATTTTATACTTAAGTTAATGTTTAATTCCTTATTAACAAAATGTTATGGATAATTAACAAAGCTGCAATAAATAGTCTTAAAAGCACTTAAAAATGTGTTCTGGATAAGTTTAATCCTTTAACATTGAATGACTCACAAATTTGTAAAGTATTGCATTTTGTTATGATAGTATGTAACCTTTTAATATTACCTGGTACCTAAGTTTAATCTATAAGAAAAGTCTGATTATACAATTCTGTTCAATTATTTAGTTATAATCTTGGCTTAAATAACTAACTTTTGTGACAAATAATTGTAAACTTTGAATCTTAGTAAAAACACTTGAAAAACATTCGAATATTTAACATTTACTAATGTAGTAAAGTGATATTTAAGCTTTAAGATGTCGAAAACAAAGAAAATTTTTTCTAATGAAGTTAAATAAGTTTTCTGTGACGTCAATTAAAGTTTTTAAAATTATAACTTATTTTATGTGTTTAAATAGTTTTAAAACTTTTTCAAAAATGTTTGAAATAAAAGTTAAATAGCCTACTGCTTTTTATACTTCATTGAAAATAAACAAGCTTATGATAAGGAATGTCTTCAACAAAATATTTGAATTTTTTTTACTAAAAAGTTTTAATAACAATCTGTATTTTGTATTTAATAAAGTTAAAAGTATATAAACATTTTCTACAATATAATAAATTGTTTTTACAGTTAGTTTTTGATAGAACTAGGCTTTACTTATAATTCTTTAAATTCAGAGGTTATAAGCTAGCTAAAGTTTTAAGCTTTTAATTTATTTTCATAACATTTTAAATCAGTTATTTAAACAATTGTCTCCTAAGTAAACAATAAGTTATTTAGTTCTGATAAAAATTTACATTATAAATATAAAAACTGATGTATTTACTAATTAAAGACTTTCAACAGTTAAATATTAAGTTAGTCAGTTTATAGGTTTCAAAAGTAAAGTTATTCATATAAATTTGAGTCTTAGACACGCTATATAAAACTTACTAGGACTAAATAAACCGTTTTAATGTTTTTTGTTAATATTTATAACTTAAATGAAACTATTTATACATTAAGGCAGTAAAATACATTAAAAAAAGTATTTATATTAGAAAAAAAAGTCTAAAAAAAGCCTTTATAAAATAAATATTAAGCCAAAATAAATTAATACTTAAATAAATATATATTTACATATATATTATTAAGGAAATTAAAACATCCTAAATTTTTATCTAAGTCTTATATCACACAGGGCTATTTTATTATTCTTGCCAATGCAGATAGCTTTCATAGTTAATTTATGAACTAATTTCCCCTCGTAATTAATATAAAACGTGTTACTATCATTCTTAATCGAGTTTTCGTCATATTTAATCATTTTAAGCAATTTATTTTCTAACATTAAAATCTTGCAACTTCTTTGAAAATCGAGCATAAAGCATCCATTGAAAAACGTGATTTTAGTCCACTTGAATGGTTCGGACTTTTCTGTGAGAGTGCGATGTAAGAAACCTTCAGTTGATTTATTTGTATAGTTACATGTACTTTTGCTACATTCTTTAAACCAGGGGTCGGCAGGCAGTTGGTGGTCTCGGGCCAAATTTTAAAAATTCCATAGTCTTCGCGGGCCACAGTTTTAGTTTTAATGATATTTGAATAATATTTTTGTTTTAGTTTTAATTACACTAGAAAACATTTTTACTTTTATTCACCTTATTATTTAAAATGACTTTTATGTATATATAGAATGTCTATTTCAATTAATATTTGTTAGAATAAAATTTACATTGACTAATATACTTAAGTGTTAATAAACTATGTACTTTCATAAGCACTTAATAAGTTAAACTTAATACTTATGTAATTTTACTTACAACCTAACTCTCTATAAAAACCAAACTTGAAAGACAATTTTTGGGTTACTTTTATACATTGTTATATAATCAACCCTTTTTTTCATATTTCTCAGAACATTTTCTTAAAAAAAATTTTTTGCGTGTTAAACAGTTTACATTAATTAAAAAAATTAGTAATTACTTAAGTTAATAAAATTAATACCTGTATTCCAGAAAGCTAGATCAAATTCTTTAACATAATTAATTCTGGAATACTTCAATAAAATATCTTATTAGTGGTAATTTTTTTACATGGTTGCCACTTTTAAAGCAAAAATATCTGAGTTGTATCAAACCAGCCTAAGTTTATTAAAAGTTGAAAAAGCTAATAAATAGTTGTTAATAAAGTTTAAATACCTAGTTAAAATATCATCATTATCAAAAAGTGTAAGAAAACGAGAAAAAAATTACAATAAGTAAATTACACTACAGTCATAAAAACTATTCTGAGAATTAAAAGAATTCTTTAAAGTGTTTGAAATAAAAGTTTCACAAACACCTAAGTTTTCAAGCTTTTAAAATTGCCTTTTTGTGTAGCAACCTAGTTAAAATAAAGTTCTTAACACAAAGAAATAACGGAGGTTGTTAAAAGTAAATAAATTACATGCCAAAAATATAAGTCAGCTGGAATAGACAATTAAGTTTCTTAAATAAATTTAAGAAAAGTATAAAACTTTATTTAGTCATTAGCCAAGTAGAAAAACTTATTTTTTATTAAGCATTATAGCAATTCTTTATCTGCAATAAGAATATTGCATTTAAAAAAGTAACTGTAAATATAAGACGAGCTACAAAAATAAAATAAAAACGTTAGTTAGGAGTTATTGCGAGAAACGATAAAAAAACAGATCATCAAAGTTAGTTCCAACAAAGCACATGATTATCTTCAGTAACTACAGAATGATCAGAAAAAATTGTTAAGGCAAGTTATAAAGTAGCAAAATTTATTACTTTAAATGAGATAACGTTTGTAATTGAAAACTTTTTAAAATATTTATGTTAGCGGTAATGAAAAACTTTTGTTTATTTCCTCAACGACAACAAAAAGTCGTGTTCAGGAAATGCATTAAGGTTATAAAGTTGCTTAAATCAAATTAGGACTTTAATCAACCTGTTAATATGAGAGCACTGGTAGAAAAACTATTGCTCATCTGATAATTCAGGGGTCGGCAGGCAGTTGGTGGTCGCGGGCCAAATTTCAAGTTTACAAAGTCTTCGCGGGCCGCAGTTTTAGTTTTAGTGATATTTGAATAATCTTTTGGTTTTAGTTTTAGTCAAACTAGTGAAAAGTTTTACTTTTATTCACCTTATCATTTTAAATAACTTTTAGCTATACATAGAATGACTATTTAAATTAAATTAAATAAAATTAGAAAAAAAATTACATTCACTTATATACTTAAGTGTTAATAAACTATGTACTTTCATAAGCACTTACTAAGTTAAATTTAGTACTTTCGTAATTTTACATACAATTTAACTCTCTATAAAAACCAAACTTGAAAGAAAATTTATTAGTTACTTTTATATATTTGTTATATTATCAACCCCTTTTTTCATATTTCTAAGAATATTAACTTCAAAAAAAAGTTTTTGCGTGTTAAATAGTTTACATTCATTAAAAAATTTAGTAATTAGTTAATTTAATAAAATTAATACCTGTTTGTATTATAGAAAGCTAGAACAAATTCTTTAACATAATTAATTCTCGAATACTTAAATAAAGTATCTTATTAGTAACTAGTCTTTAACATGGTTGTCACTTAAAAAGCAAAAATGTCTGAGTTGTATCAAACCAGCCTAAATTCATTAAAAGTTTAAAAAGCTAGTAAATCGTTGTAAATCAAGCTCAAGTACCTAGTAAAAATATCATCATCATTAAGAAGTACACAAAGTGAAAAAACAAGAAAACATTACAATTAGTAAACTACACTACAGTTATAAAAACTATTCTGGGAATTCTAAAATTTATTTAAAGTGTTTGAAATAAAAGTTTCACACACATCTGAGTTTTCAAGCTTTTAAAATAGCCTGTTTGTGTAGCAACCCAGTTAAAACAAAGTCCACAACATAAAGAAATAACGAAACTTATTAACAGTAAACAAATTACATGCCAAAAAATATAAGTCAGCTGGAATGTACAATTAACTTTCTTAAACATTTTTAACAAAAGTATAAAACTTAATTGAGTCATTAGCGAAGAGAAAAACCTCTTTTTTATTAAGCATTACAGCAATTCTTTATCTGCAATAAGAATTTAAAAATACTAGTTGTAAAATAAAAGACGAGCAACAAAAAAAAAAACGTTAGTTAGGAGTTACTGCGAGAAACGATAAAAAAACAAATCACCAAAGTCAGTTCTAACAAAGCACACCATTATCTTCAATAACTACAGAATTATCAGAAAAAAGTTGTTAAGGCAAGTTATAAAGTAGCAAAATTTATTATTAATAATGAGATACCGTTTATAATTGAAAACTTTTTTAAAGAATTTTTGTTGGCAGTAATGAAAAACTTTTGTTTATTACTTTAATGACAACAAAAATTCCTATTTTGGAAATGCATTGAGGTTATAAAGTCGCATAAATCAAATTATGACTTCAATCAATATGTTAAGATGAGAGCACTGATAGAAAAACTATTGCTCATCTGAGAATTTTTATTAGAGTTGTTTTTTTAACTTTGACACTTTAGTAAAATTTCTTGATTTAGTTCAAACACGAAGCACAACAATCGGTGAAATTTTACAAGTAAAGGTGCAATGCACCAAAAGTTTTTAGAAGTACAATTCCTTCTTTTATTTTTAGTATAAAGTTTAATTAAAGTTTAAAAAATGTCTTTTAAAATATATCAATATTAAAAAACACTGTTAAGCTACTTTAGTATATTTTTTAATAAAGAAATGTTTATTTGCTAAATTTTTTGTGTCAAATCGAAATTTCACTTTACATGTAAAAATTGTTTAAAACTCCAGGCTTTTTCAAAAATTCTCAAATTCAAGTTTTTTTCCAAAATTTTTAAGCATAAATTTTCAAGTTCAAAGCTTGAACTTGATATATTATAACACATATTATAACTGAAACTAACACTTTGGGTTGAGCAAAACTTATATCATAAGTTTAATTTGCCACTCTTTTAAGCAAAAAAGCCAGCCTGAATTAACAAAAACATTCCTGATATTTTTGTTAGTAAAAAAATTCTAGCCAAAAACTTATAAAATGACTTAGTTGGCCTGAGATTTGAAGTCTTCAAATAGTGATAGTCTGAGTGTGTGTCAATGTTTATAAACTATCCCTAAGTCTAGTATATTTTAAATAGGTAGCTCCAAAAAACAGCAAATGTGTGTATTGATATGCAAAGCATAAAAGTTAACTTAGTTTGACAAAATCAATGTTTGAAAAATGAAAATGTATATCTAACAAAAACTATATTAGTTTATGTCATATATATTGTTTTAATTGTGTCTGTATTGTAATTTAGATGTTACATGTAGAAAAAACAAACTTAGAAAATTATGCTTAAACTAAACTAAAACTAACTAAAGTATTTTATAAAAAGAGGTTTAAAATATGAGCAATTTTTTAAGTTGGTGTGCATATAAATTAGTTCAAGTGCAAAGAAAACCTTTTAAAAATCAAAATGTGTCAAAACAAAACTTAAATAAACCTTTTTTTCTTATTACTATGTTATTTTAAATGTTTTTACACTAAAACATGACATTTACAAATAGAAAATATATAAAAGAAACTTAGGTATAAAATATATTGGAAAGAATATCTAAGCTATAAAGAAATGACACTTTAGTTAATTACTGTGTATTACTTTTGTACAAAATGGAAAACATTTGCATTTATTTTATTTGATAAATAGGTATAATATAACTAAGTTATAAAATTCAAGGACTCTTTTTTCAGATAATTACTTGCTGTTGTAAAATAGAAGTTATTATGAAACTCAGAAAAATATCCTGTTAGAATGCTAATCTGTCTTTTTCACATTTTTAAATTAAAGTAGCAACTTCTTCTAATTATTTTTAAATGTTATACAGAGACTTAAAACTAAACTAAACAAATTAAATCGAATTACCGAAAAAAAATTTACTTGAAATATTTTTTTGCTCAGCGGGCCACTTTTACATGCTCGCGGGCCACAAAATTTTCTTTCGCGGGCCGCATTCCATTCAAAAAAAATAACGTGCTCGCGGGCCGCAGATTTACCCTTCGCGGGCCGCAATTGGCCCGCGGGCCGCAGTTTGCCGACCCCTGTGATAATTTTTATTAGAGATGTTTTTACTAACTTTGACATTTTAGTAGAATTTTTGGTTTAGTTCCAACGCGAAGCACACAATCGGTAAAATTCTACAAGTAAAGGTGCAATGAACAAATACAAAGTTTTTGAAAGTACAATTCTTTCTTTTACTTTTAGTAGAAAGTTTAATTAAAGTTTAAAAAATGTCTTAAAAATTATATCAATATTAAAAAGTACTGTTAAGCTACTTAAATAGATTTTATAATAAAAAAATGTTTATTTGCTAAATTTTTTGTGTCAAATCGAAATTTCATTACTTTGCATGTAAAAATTGTTTGAAATTATAGGTTTTTTCAAAAATTCTCAAATTCAAGTTTTTTTCAAGAATTTTTAAGCTTAAATTTTCAAATTCAAGTTTTTGCAAACACTGATTGTTCACATTTAAATGTTAACAATAATATTAATAACTTTTAGAATTTTATCAGCTGCAAGACTTAAAACTTAACATATATTATAACTAAAACTAACACTGTGGATTGAGCAAAATATACATCATAAGTTTAATTTGCCACTCTTTCAAGCAAAAAAGCTAGCCTTAGTCAACAAAAACATTCCCGATATTTTTGTATACAAAAAGTAATTCTTTACAAAAACTTATAAAATGACTTAGTTGGCCTGAGATTTGAAGTCTTCAAATAGTGACAATTTAAGTGTGTGTCAATGTTTAGTTGTTTATTTGCTTAAATTTAAAATATTTTGATTAACAATGTACAAACTTAATAAATTTACTAACCTTAAATCTAGTTTATATTAAATAGGTAGCTCAAAAAAACAGCAATTGTGTGTAATGATATGCAAGGCATAAAAATTAATTTAGTATGAAAAAAATTTTTTTTGAAAAATAAAAATGTATACCTAACAAAAACTATACAAATTTAAGTCATATATATTGATTTAAATATGTCTGTACAAATTTAGATACTACATGTAGAAACAACAATGTTAGAAAATTATGAATAAACTAAACTTAAACTAACTAAAGTATTAAATAAAAAGTGGTTTAAAATATGAGCATCTTTTCAAGTTGGTGTGCATAGAAATTAATTTAAAGTGTAGAGAAAACTTCTTAAAAATTAAAATGTGTCAAAAAAAAAATCAAATAAACTTTATTTCTTATTACTGTGTACTTTAAATTTTTTACACTAAAATATAACATTTACAAATAAAACATCTATAAAAAAACTTAGGTATAAAAAAATCGAAAAAAAATATCTAAGCTATAAAGAAACGACACTTTAGTTAATTACTGTGCATTACTTTTGTACAAAATATAAAACATTTGCATTTATTTTTTTTTATCAAATAGGTATTATATAGCTAACTTATTATATTCAAGCACTCTTTACACTCTTTTTTCAGATAATAACTTGCTATTGTAAAAAAGAAGTTATTATGAAACTGAGAAAAATATCCTGTTAGAATGGTTATTTGTCTTTTTCACATTTTCAAACTAAAGCAGTAATTTCTTCTATTTATTTAAAATGTTATACAGAGACTTAAAACCAAACTAATCAAATTAAATCGAGTTACCGAAAAAAAATTAACTTGATTATATATTTTTGCTCAGCGGGCCACATTTACATGCTCGCGGGCCACAAAATTTTCCTTCGCGGGCCGTATTCCATTTAAAAAAATAACGTGCTCGCGGGCCGCAGATTTACCCTTCGCGGGCCGCAGTTTGCCAACCCCTGCTTTAAACCTTCAATTTCGTAGAAACTGACTTTTGTTATTTGAAGTAGAAATGCAAAATATACAAAAAAAACAAAAGTTTTTGAAATTTTATTCAAGAACATGTTTCTGCACGACAGAGTATTTTTCAATTTTAATTTAAATATCTGTTTTAATAAAATTGAATATTAGTCGATTTTATATTTGAAGTTATGTTGTCTTTCATTAAATACTTAATTTGTTTAAGATTTATAAATAACTTAAAGTTATATAGTAAAAATTTATAAATGAGTTGTTTTGATTTTAAAAGCTCTTTAATATGAAAATCATAAATTATCAAATAAGTTTAAAAAAAAAAAAGAAAAAGTTTTTTTAGTAACTTTTATAATAAATTAACATGTGATTAGCAGACTTAGTTTATAAATGTGAAAATTACTTTTTAATAGTATCATTAAAATAAAATGAGTATAATAAGTTCTTATAAAATATAGTTAATAAATTTTACTAACTTCATAAATCTTAAACAAAAACTTATAATATGATATTAATATTAAATATGTTTAAGACTGTTAACACCATTTATCGAAAAAAAACGCATAGTCTTTCAATTTTTAGGTATATTGTTTTACTTTAAGTGCTATTTTTTAGTTTAAATCTAAAAATTTTTATAACTCAATAAGAATACTGGAAGTTGAAATCTGTTACTGTTATGACATCTATTGTTTTTACGTACACTCTGTCGTTTTACCAAATTTTTTTAATCGGTTTTAGTCATTTATTAATAAATTAAAACTATATTATTTTCGGTATACTTTAAGTTGTAAGTAAACTACAATCTGTTGAAATTTGTTTACTTTTATAACGTTTTACTTTTGTAAGCTTCAGGTATATTACATTAATATATACATTATATAAAAAAGATTTTAAAAACTCTGAAAACAAAAAACGAAGTCTAACTAACTGTACGTGATATGAATAATTTGATACGTTTACCTAATGTAGTAAATATATTTATAATGTTGGTAATCTATTTTGTATAGAGTTAAAATATGTTTTGATGTTTATTTTGTACCATGAGTGAATAGCCTTGCAAAAAAAAAAATCTATCAAAAAAGTGTAAAAATATTATTGTTAAAATTCATTGTCAATTACTTTGCTAATTAAACAAAATCAAAACTTAATATTAAATTAACTACTTTTAAAAATGTTTATATCAAATTACTTTTTTGTAATACTGACATAAATTTTAAATGAACTTATTTTTACATAACATAACATTACTTTTAGCAACTTAGAAGACTTTATTATTTGATATAATAAATAAACAATAAATTTATTTTACTTTAAATAACTTGATTTTTTTTTCTAATAAACAGTTATGTCTTAATATCTACTTCAAAACCCTTATGACTAATATATTTTTAAATTGATCAAGTTACATACAAAAACATTTAATGAGAAAAACAGAAAAATATTTTTTAAAAGTCGAAAACATCACACCTATAGAAAGTTGAATATTAGTCATACTTACGCTTTGCGTTCATCAGAAATAACTATTTTTTTATACTGCGTTAAAATATTAACGTTTTATTACAAATATAAAGTTATATTTTATATAAAGATTGTCTATACTTTTTAAAATAGAGTCGAAGTTTTAGTATAACAAATTACCTTTAACACTGATATCTTTTTATAATATAAGTTTGAAAATTTAATTTTAAATTTATAAAACTTTTACAAAGTATTAATGCATTTACTAATTTAAATAAACTTAAACAAAAAAATCTAATTTTCAGTCTAAGTCAAAACAAGTGTAAACTTTTATTGGTTTAAATAACTTATTAAACCTAAATTTTTTATAAATTCTTTCTATTTGTTTAAACATCACATAAACTTTATTTTATATATAAAAACAAAATGAGCTTCTATTGACTATACAGTTGACGATAGTATCTAAGGTTATCTTTTTAACACTTATTATTAAAAATAAAATAAATTATAATGTTAATTACTTAATGGAAATTGTTGAACTTTTTCATATTTAATGTGTAAAAAACTTTGTATTTTTAACAGTATAAGATTAAAAAAATCATTGTTTAAAATAACTTAAAATAAAAACGTCTACTATAATTTAAGTGTAATCTATACAAAATTATTTTATTATGTTTTCGTTTTTATTTAGATGTAGTATAAAGTGTTCAAATTTTATCTAGGAAATTGAATTAATCTTTTAAATAGAAGCAGAAACAAGGTACAAACTACAAAGCTGCTTAATTACATATTTGTCTTGATAGATAAACGTATGAATTACAGCATAAAGTTGGATATCATAGGTATATCAAATCATACTAAACAGTTTATATAAAAAACATACGGAAAAAAAGTACGTTGGACTACAAAGACTTTAATAATATACAAAGCTGAGATTTTTTTTTTTAAAAACCAAAAGACAAAATTTATAAACACAATAAAAAAAAAAAAAATTTTAATCAAAAAAAAGTGTTAAATCTAATACAAAGCTGTTCAGTAAATACTGGCATATTTTATTATAACAAGTTTACTAATTTCTCCTGAAGCTTTTTGTTGAATTTTTAAATTCAATTAGATATCATACTTTTTCAAAATTAATTAAGTTTTGTGTTAAAGAGTAAGTTTATTTTGTTGCTAACTGCTTAATAAATCATAAAACGTTTTTCGTAAACGACCATTTTAGTTTAATGATGTTAATAGTTTTGACTTCTGAGGATAACTTAGAATTTTATATTTAAAATGTTTAACCATTGTAGCCTGTTGTAATTATATTTTACAATAAGTTTCACACTAATAAACTTCATTATTTTACTTATACTAGGCTAGCATGAATTCGTTAATACATTTTTTTTTAAACTAACATCTGTACACAATATATCAGTATATAATTAAACTACCAATGGTAGTATAAATAAAACTATTGATCATATAACTAATTTTTTTCACTGAAAATCTTCTTTAATTAGCTGATTTTTAAATTCAGTTCAAATCTAATTACAGAAAAATTAATACTTTTTAATAATATAAAAACATATTACACTTTTATGAAAAAAAGTAAAGTTATAGATATTTATAAATTTAATATTTTTATCGTTTAAATAGTTTAAATTAATTTAAGTTTCTATTTGTGGCAGTCAGAAATATTCACAGACTTAAAACAAATTATATATAATTAAATTATCAGAATGTGTGATATGATTCACTAGTAAAACTTTTACAACCGTAAAAAAATAATCTTCTAAAACGGTTAGCATTAGTGACGTAAAGTAAATATGAAAGTCTTTAAAAATATTAAAAATAAACCTAACTGAACTATTATTCATAAATTTCATGTAAGTTTAGATATTTATGTTCTAAAACACTTTAAAGGTTTAAACCAAAAAAAGGTTTGTAAGTATAAAGTCTACAGCTTTTATGCGTTTTAAAATTTATTTTGCAGTTTTTTGCTCGAAAGTAAGTTAGTATATAAAAGTAGGTGAAATTAATAATTGTATGTGAACATTATAAAATTGTATTTTGCAAACTGGTGTCAAAAAAAGTGTGAATTAATTGTTCATATAGTTTAAACAACTTATACTGATTGTTTAACTACTAGAACAGTATAAACAATGTTGGTGAAAGCTTTTGATAAAATGTACTACTATTTGAAGTTACATCAGGTTTATAATTATTATTTTTACAAATATAGTTTAAACAAATTATATAACATCGTCAAAATTAAAAAAAGATGTTCGTCGGACTATATTTAGCTGCATAAAATAATAAACAAATGTTATAATTGATGTGATATTTTAGCTCAAAACTATGCCTAAAAATCTTTTTAATACCAAACCATAACTTAAAAATTTTAATCTTAACATGGATTTTTTATATTAAAAACTAAAACGTTTATCGCCAATGTATATCAGTTTTGTAAAATAATTAAATAAAAAAGAAAGTATAAATTATCAAAGGTATTTAATTAATATTGAAAAGTCTTTTTTTAAATGATTTATCTTTTTCATAAGTAAAGTTTATGGCTTTTTGTAAATACCCTTTGTGTAGACACTTAATACAACAATTAGTAGTTATTTATTATCCTGAAATGAAATTGCACATTTTAAATTGTATAAATTTTGACATATAATTTTTCATAAGTAAAGTTAATGGCTTTTTTGTAGATACCCTTGGTTTAGATATTTAAAACAGCAATCCATAGTCATTTATTATCCTTAAATGAAATTACATATTTTAAATGTTATAAAATATGAAATTTAATAACAAGATTGTATCATGTAGTAGATAGAAAAGTACTTCAATAATTGTAAATATTTAATAGATTTCATTAAAAATGCGTAATATCTTTTTCAATTATCTTTGAAATGTTTTCCAGAATAGTAAAAATAGTTTTTAACTGAATTTCTAAGGAAATTAAGTAAAAAGTAAGAAATTTAAAAAATGTTGGAAACGAGCACACCGTCTCGTTATAAATAGATCAAAGGGACATTTAATTTTTATGACAATAATGTAAATTTTTAATATTTAATATAAACAATTTTTGAAAACTACGTGTTGTGTTAATAAAAGTGACGTCAGCAATGTTTAAAAAGATTTTAAATTTTTTGTCGCATTAGGTTTAAAAAAAATTTTCTTTTCGTCGCATGCTGTATGTAACTTTAATTTTTATTGGAAAACTTTGTCAAAAATTTTGTACATGTACAACAAAATTACTTGTCTGTCCAATAGTTATTTACTAAAAATGTCAACAAGAAAACTTTTGAATTTATTAGATTAAGTTCATAAACAAAAATAAAAATGCAGTAAGCTTACTTTTAAATACTTTTAATGTAACAATATCACAGTGTACTTTGTTCAAGATATTTTTAAATACAAATTAAGCTTTGATGGTTTCTACTTGATTGTTAAGATAAAACCGAATTTAAATTTTAGTTGTCCTTTTAAAAATAGAAGCGAAATCATGAAAAGCGGTTTAAATAATTTTTATTATACAGATTTTTCGTATTTTACTATACATCATGCAATTTATTTGCTTAAATATAAGCTATTTTGTAATTGTAAGTAAAGTAAATAATATGCAAAATTATTTTACTAGTCTTTTTAAACAAAAAAAGGAGTAAAACTAAATTTAATACAGCATACTAACATATATTTAGCATTCGGTTCAGCATATAAAACGATTTAAATTTGAAAGTTTTTGATGAATTAACGAAAAAATAAGTTTTTCTTCATAGTATAAGACAATTAAAAGAGTATATTTATTAATTTCTTAATTACCATTATAAAACATGTAAGGACTTTTGATTACTATTTAAATATTTATCACTTAAAAATTAAAAAAGTTTAGAAGATTTTTTTTTTAAATTTATTAGAGTAAGTTTTTATACAAAAGTGAGATTTTAGTAAGTTTGTTTTAAAATACTTTTTTTTAATCATTACAAGCATATATTTCGTTATATTTATTTCTAAGCATAGAAAAACACAAGCTTTGACAGTTTCTGCTTGATTTTTTATAATGCGACAAAACTTAAACTTTATAATAGTCGATATAATTTAATTAAAAAAGTAGATTTATGAGTGTTAAAACTCATTTTTAAAATGCCTGTGGTAAGTCATCAATACTTTTGAAAACATCAATATTAAAGTTAGTTTTAAATTGTATTCGTTTATATATTTTCGTGTCAAGTAGAATACTGCACTTTAACTAATTACGTCACTTGAATGTTTTATGCTAAAATTAATTGAAGTATAACTTCTATTTACAAATAAACTTATTTTGAAACTAATATTTCAAAACTAATATCTTCGAAATTTCAAGCATAAATATTTTGTTAAAATTACTAAAAAAGCATCTAAAACATTTATTTTGACAGTTGCATCAACTAGTTTATATAATTTATTTGTTATGACAAAAACTGAAAGGTTAGTTTAAAGATTAAGCAGAATATTTTTGGCCAGCCAACAAAATAATTAGTAATTTGATATTAAAACATTATATTACGATAATAAGTTTCCATAAATAAAATTAAGTTTTTAATGCTAAAGATTTTTAACGTTAAGAAAAGTGTGTCTTTGTAATAATCAAAAATCTATTTCAACAACTCAAAGTATGTAATTGAATTCTTTAAAAATTCTTTCTTTAATTGCTAATATCTTAGTAACCTATAATAAAAAATATTTCAATAAAAAATAATCCCAAATTTTTAACAAATCAACCTGTTTGTATTTATTATTGAAAACGAGCACATCTTCTCGCTATAAATTAAAAGGAACAGTATGTCAGATTATTATGGACAATACTGTTCTGGACAAAGTTATACCAATTTGTTCTTTAATAATATATAAACAGTGTTAACAGACTTTATATAGAAAGTAAAAATACTTATCTCTTTTAAAAATTATACTGTTTTCAATTATTGATACGGTTTATCTATATTTTGCAAAAAAAAAACTTTAACTAATTGGTATTTACGATATTTTACAGCGTAAAAAATAAGTTACTTATTTTAAGTTACAGAATTTATACAATTATTGTTTATTAATGATAAAATTTAAAAAAATATGTATAAAAAATTGCTTGTTTTGCAACTTATTATAAGTATGAATTTGGTACATAAATAACTATAAAAACTTATACAAAGTTTTTTCATATTTAAATTACTTGTTTTTGAAGGATAAATAAAATAAAAAAATCTAAAGCCTTATTACTTATGTACAAAGAAAAGCAATTACTTACATTCAATAAGTAAATTAACTTATCTATCTTTTAGAGTGTTAGTAATTTTATACTTTATTTTAATAAAAATTAAACTTACAGCTGTGTTCCTAGATAAAACTTAAAGCTATATTTTATAGAAATAGCTTGAAAACATTACTAAATTTTCAAATTGAAGTAAAATTACTAAATTTTAACAAAATCTCAAACATATAAAAATAATAAGTTACAACGTTAATTTGTGTTATTATCTCCAGAAATTTAAAATTCTTAACTGTTTTGTTTTGAGCATAAAACTAGATAACTTTTATTGTTAAGGTTATTTTAAAGTTTTAAATATAAAGTAATAAGTACACATAAACCCAGTTTCACAGCACTAAATATCTAAATTTTTATAAAAAATTTAAATAAACTAAATTAAAGTCGTTAGATTTCTATAAAAAAAATATAGTTATGTATAAAATTATTTGTTTCGTTTATTGAACGACAAAAAAACGTTGGTCTAAGGAGCTGGTGTACATAAAACTCTTCCGGTTATCGAGTCGTAAACCACATAAAAAACCATAAGTTATACTTATACTTTATATTCTTATATGATTTAACTATTAATGCTACAGTAAAGATTATGTTCATTTATAGAATATTAATTAAAGAAACTATAAATTAAAAGCAATTTTATTTATTATTTTTGCTAAATCAAACCAATAGAAATATAGTGTTTAAACAAACATAAGACATTAGACTTACACTAGATTTAAGACAGAATAAAAGTATCGTAGATATAAATGATGCTAAACGTGAAAAAATGCTAGATTTTAATAAAAATAGTAAAATAAAAAATAAATGAATTTCTAAATGTTTTTACTAGGTTGAAAAAAAAAAAATTAAGATGAATCTGTTATTTTTTTTGAAACAACCGTACTTTATTAGCAAAAAACCAAAACAAAACATGTTATTAACAAATTCGTTTAAAATAATCATATTCTTGTACCGTTGTAAAGTAAAAATATCTGTTTTGTATTACTTATTGTCACTGTAGGTAAAAATTAAATAGAGTTAAAATTTTCTAAATGCTCTTTAAGACACATAGCTACATGTTCACAATTTTTTACAAAATTATCACAAAACTGTAATAGAAATCTAGGAATAAATGATAACATATTATTTTTAACTTTGAACTCATTTCATAACAAAATATAGTTTATGATCAAAAATGATAGTACAGCATCTTAACTTAAGTAAATCAATAAAATACGAACTTTGAAAAAAAACTAAAATTTTATTTCCATAGTAATCACCGCCTAGTAAATTAATTTTTGTTAATACAAACAGATCAAAACTAAGTTCAATTTTTATGCTTAAGATAATCATTTGAATTAATGAACTACGAATTATTTTATAAAACAATGTATCGTTTTATGCAAAGAGACGTCAGCTAAGTTTGATAAACTTTATTTTATCAACTATTTTGTCGCATTTGAACTTAAAAACATAATTTTGCACTTAATTCAAGTTTATTTAGTACTGAAAAAATGAATTAAAATATCTGTCAACAAGTGAACATATTACTTGTCAGTTCAAAATCCAGTTAACAGAGTTTAGAAGTTTTTTCAAGTTTGTTAGAGTAAGTAGTTATACAAAATGAGATTTTAGAAAATTTATTTTAAAATACATTAACATAATTATTACAAGCATATATTCTTTAAATTTAAATTTGAGAATAGAAGAACGCGAGTTTTGAAAGTTTCTACTTGATTTTTTAGAATGCGACAAAAATTAAACTTTATAATTGTCCATTTAATTAAATTAATTAAAAAAGTAGATAATTTTACGAATTTTATAACTAATTTAAAATATACCTTTGGTTATTTTGTACAGTTTGTTAATTTTATTTATTTTTTGTTTATGTACTCTGGTGTGAAGTAGAGTTTTGCGTAGAAACTAGTTGCGTCACTTGACATTTTATGCTGAATTATTTAAATTTTAACTGCGATATGTATATAAACTTTATACATAATAAATTTATTTTTATAAGAAACTTAAAAAAAATATTTTTTGTTCAAAATTACAAAACAATATATCTAAAAGGTTTATTTTGATACTTGTATCAATTAGTTTTTATAATTTATTAACATGACAAAAACTCAAATGTTAGTTTAAAGTTTAAGCAAAATATTTTTTGCCAGCTAAAAAATAATTAATAATTTTAAATTGAAAAAATTTAATCAAGAAATTAAAATTTCCTTTTCAAATTTAGTATATAAAATTTAGTTTTAAGCAAAAATAAAATAAAAATGTGTTTTTAATGTTAAATACTTGTACTTAATACTTGTACTAAATACTTAAATACTAATGCTGACATTTACCAAAAGTTTGTTTACCTAATAGATAAAAAGTATATTTCAATGATTCAAAGTGTGAAATTAATTTTGTTAAAAATTCTTCTTTAAAAACTTCATAATAACTTAAACTTCATAATAACTTACGTCGAAAATTTTTAATTGAAAAAAATCAAAATTTTTAACAAATTAACTCGTTTGTACTATTTATTGAAAACGAGCACACTGTCTCGTTATAAATAGAAAAACAACGTTTGTTTTTTATAACATGTGCTTGCAAATTTATTTACTTATATATTGTTTTATAAGTATTGGGTGATTTAAAAAGACTTCAGCAGGGTTTAAAAAATATGTTTGATTTCTTTTTTGTCGCATTTAGATTTTTGATTTTTTCACGTGCTGTATGTTAAATTATTTGTTTTCTGAAAATTTTTTTAAATAATTTTGTTCTTGTATAAAACAAATTACTTTTCAGTTCCGTAATTTATATTTGTCGCATTAAGATTTTAGACTTTTTGTTTGCATACTGTATGTGATTTAAAAAAAATTTTTACCATAATTAAAAATGTCTAATACTAAAAACGGGTTAGTTATGATCAAGTTAGAAATTAATGTGTTAGAAATCCTCGGGTTAAACATTATAAGGGTAGAAACAACGGCTCTCAGGTAAAATATAACAGGGTAGTGTCCTGAAAAAGACTCGATCAATGTGCGATTCGATCACTGAAAGATTTATTTGTGCACCAAATCTTAAGCCTAAATAATTGAGGTTCTTTATTTGTTCGTTTAGTAAACTGCACTATTGTAATAAAAAATAAATAAAAATCCTTAAAAAGTGTACGTGTATTATAGTTTAATCATTATGTTACTTTTAAGAAAAAAAAAAATTTTTTCTTATAGCCAAAAAAAACTATATGAATATGGTTGTAAAAACTACCTGTACAATTTCAGTAAACTTAGTTCGATGATTTCTTTATATAAAAATTGTGCGGTTTATTAACTTAAACGTGTTGTGATACATTCCATTCTCAAATTAGTAAACTAATAAAAAAAAAATAATAGTTTAAATGTTGTTGTTTTGAATTTTATTTCATTTAGTGGTTGTTTTATGAAACACCGAAGATTAAAATAAAATATTTTCAAATAAAAAATAAACATGATTCAACATTTTTGTTTACTAAAAAAATGTTTATAAATTCTCTGAACACTTTTGTTGCATACACACATGATTAAATTTATGTATAATATTTTTAATTACAAACTAATATATGAATATTTAAAAAACATTAAAACACAATTTACCTTCAATCCAAAAGTATATTTTGTAATTGTTTTACATTAGTATACAATATTCTATTTATTAAACTTCAGTTTTAAACTTTCTGTTTTTAACTTCAGAAATATTTTTTGGATTATTTCTTTTTATAGTTAGATAAATAATCTTTTAGATTTTTTAGATATTTATAACAAGTAGTTTTCCATAGTAATAAAATATAACATAAATATATATTTCAATAGTTAAACATTTAATTAAAAAATCTTCCTTAAAAATACTTAGCTTCTTAGCAACTTGAATTTGAAATATTTACGTAGAATAAATAAAAGTTTCCTTGATAAAGTATTTTAAACAATGAAAGTAAAGTGTAATATTCTAACAAATCAACTTGTTTTTAATATTTAGTAAAAACGAGCAAACCGTCATTGAAATATAGCTGTTATAGCATGATAATAAATGTTGATTTTAAGTTTAAACTATTTTATAAAACTACATATAGTGTTATGTAAAGTAACGTAAGGAAAGTTAAAAAACTTGCTTCTATTTTTGAGTTAATTCTATTGCATTTAAGTTTTAGAAAATATTTTTATTCTTACCGCATACTTTATGTAACTTTACTTATGTATTAAAAAAAATCAAGTACAAAACAAACTACTTGTTTGTATAGTACTAAGTTATTTTAAGTTCTGAAAAACTAATTTAATTTTATTAAAAATAAGTTGTTATACAATACTAAAATTTAATATTTCTTTTATATACTATTATTATAAATGTTTCAAGAGTGTATTTCTTTTAAAATGTTTTTAATAACAGAAATACAAACTTTGAAGTTTCTGCTGGAAATTTGAAAATGCGACAGAGAGTTCTATTTTATCGGTCTAATAAAAATAATTAAAAAAACTTGATAAAAATTGTGTAAATTCTACAGCTATTTTGTATTATAAAAGTTATCATGCAGTGTTTATTGTATAAAATAAGTAAAGTTTTAATACAATTTCGAAGGTGCTCACACAGATACTGTCAATATTTATCACTAACAAAAATATTTTATTTTCAATTAAGGTTTTTCAATATTCTTTTCTGTACAAAATTTTAACAAAATCTAGTTTAAATTATTTAATGCTTTACAAAGATTATTACAATCTTTTATAACTTAAATCATTAAATTTTACATATGTAATTTTAGATTTATGAGACATATACTAAGGCTTACTGTAAAAAAACTTATCAAACGCAAAACAAATAAACTTTTTTTAATATATTTTTTAAATTTTTCTGATTACTACCATTTTTTTTATTAATTACTTTATAAAGTTAAGTTTTGTGTTATGCGAAGTGATATCAGCAATGTTAAAAAAATTCACTCATTTTTTGTAATATCTAATTGCATTTAACTTTTAGAAATTATAATTATTTTTGTCGCATACTGTATGTTTTTTTTTAGTGTCAAAAGATTTATAAAAACGTAACAAGTCAGCTCTTTTAAATTCAGAAGAAGTTTTGTACTTTTATTAGAATAAGTTGGGGTTTTTCAGAATGAGAAGTTTTACGGATTTTTTATAATACTTTTATTAAAAACATTACAAAAGTTTTACATCGCTTTTATCGTTTTTAAATATATGAAATAGCAATCTTTTGCGGTCTTTGCTTGCTTTCACTAAATGCGACAGAACTTAGATTAAATTTTCTACAAAAAGATAGATGATGCATCCGGAACAAAAAAATCAAACTTTACAGGTTTTATGTATCTAACAATACTTAAGTTACTTACAAATGAGGTAGAAAACTAAGATAATAAAATCGAACATAATTTTATCGTTTTTTCTTGACCTGTTTCAATAAAAAGTGTGAACTAAGTGTTAAAACAAAAAAATATTAAATGTTTAGCTCAATTTTTTGAATAGACAAGTTCATTTAAATTTAAAAATGTTTTGGTAAATAAAGAACAACTATTGAAAAAAACGTTTTTTTTTTATAATTTGTTTGGTAGTGAAATCGAAATGTTATATCAATTAGTTTTTAATTAAAATATAAACATATTAAAAGCTTTTATTGAGAATGTCAAAATACTAATTCCTTTAAAAAATTATATTGTTTTCAGTTATTAATAAGGTTTATATATATTTAAAAAAAAATTAAATACTAACAATAGTTTAACTAATTATGATTTACGATATTTAATTCACTTAAACAATATAAAAATTATTTAGTGAAAGCTGTTAATAAACATAACCATACAAGAAGTTGTAATACTCAGAATTTATAATTTTTTAGATGATAGAACAACTGATAAAGTTTAAAGCAATAGTATTTATTAATCTAAAAATACAACTACTTACATAATAACTGAAAAAAGTTACCTCTCTTGTAGATTGTTAGTAATTTTAAACTTTATATGTAGTAAAAATAAAACTTAAAACTGTGTTTTTAGAAAACACTTAAAGCTATGTTTTATAGAGATAGCTTGAAAACATTACCAAATTATTACTATTACTAAATTTTAACAAAAACTAATGTATATAAATATATAAAATTACACTAAAAACTTGTGTAGTTATTTTTAAGGATTTAAAAAGTTTTACTGTTTTGTTTTTAGCATAAAACTAAACAACTTTTCTTGGTTAAGGTTTTTTAAAAGTTTTAAACATAATGTAATAAGCAGGGACGTAGCTAGTTTAAAAAAGTTAAGAATCTGCAAAAATTTAAACATCTGAAATAAGTCATGATAACGTCCTAGCGGGAACACAGCAATTTAAACTACCTCTAATGTTATTGAATTTAATCTGAAAAAATGCAGTTATGTTAATACATCAAAAATGGAATGTTGAGGTACGAGTGATAACTGTATACAAGGCAATTAAATTTTTTAATTTGCTCCACACCCCCTATGACTCTTTATGTCTTGCCACTTGTGTAAACCCAGAAAACATTCATTAAACGGCGTGATGGTTCATACTAAATTTCATAAACAAATATATTAAAAGTTGCTATTTTTGCCCTTTGATATGAATGTAACATAATGATTACAATTTAAAACGAAATAAAGAGTTTTAATACTCTGAACTTGTGTTTTTTTATAATGTAGTATCATTAAATAAAAGTTTAATCGTTAATACTTACATATACGTAAATGCAACTACTTACAATTAAACTACTAAAAATTATCTATCTTTTAGAGAGTTGGTATTATCATACTTTATATCTTATAAAAGTTAAATCTTAAACTATGGTCTCTAGATATAACTTAAAGATTGATAAACAGTTTCCAAAATTGATGACAATTACAACTCAGCTAAATAAACATTTTTAAACCCAATAGTTACTTGTTTAGTTAACTTCAATGATTTAATAGGCATTTCCTGTTTCGTTTTGTCAAATAATAAGACATAATTTCTTCTTTAAGGTTATTTTAAAGTTTTAAGAAAGGTTATAAGTTTTCTGTAATTAAGTATCACATTACTAAATATTAAATTTTTTAGCTAAAAATAAAAAAACAAACCTAATTTTGTTAATTTTTCTTAGTAAATCAAAATCATGTTTTAAAAACCTGTAAGTTTTACGTTATTTTTTCGTTTGATTATAGTATTACAGCTGAATTTTAGCTTCATTTACGGAAATCATAAGTAAACGAATAAAACTTAAATAAGTTTAAGTTTATTATAAATTTATTATTTGTATATAATTTTAACTAGTAGAAATGTAATTGTTTACACAAATAGTCAATAGATACAGCAACACACGGTATAAAATCTATTGTAGATATAAAGTGTTTTAAACTTAAAGAAATACTACATATTTATAAATAATAGAAAAAGTTAAAAAAATGTTTCTATATGTTTTTTATTTTTGTAGGTATAAGTAGAATTCAATTATGAAAAGCCAGTTTTATAATATAACAAATGTAATTATAGTTGTATAGATTATGTAAATAACCAAAAAAGCTATTAAATATTTAAATCAATTATATTGTAATACAGTTGTTAACAAAACATTAGTAAAAAAAATTTGCTAAATGTTATTTTGTCACTGTAGGTAGAAATTAAATAAATTTAAAACTTCTAAAAACATTTTTTTTTCAACAAAAACTTGTAATATTTTTTGAAAACTATACCAGTTTTTTAATACTAACTAAACTTTAAGTGATGTATCATAGTTAACTACTTTTTATAAGCTATCAAAAAATTCTGGTAGCCGTCTTGAAAAAAAATTAAACATGAATTGTTCGTTTTTTAATTAGCTTCATATTAAACTGTAGTTTATGATTACATTTCAACTCAAGTAAGTAAATATAGTACGAATCGATAGAAAAGTACACTTTTATTTAGCTTAGTATAAAACTTAATAAGCTGTTTGTTTATTGATGAAAGTTTCTTCTAGAACATTAAATAAGTTTCTCAAATCTTAAATTCAAAGTAAATTTTGTAAAATTACTTGAATTCATACAATAAATTTGTAATATTCTTAACATAAGTATAAAAAAATTACAAAATAAGCCATATAATTACTCATTATAACTTTTTCAAAATAATTAAAGTTAGGTTTTTAACTGATTTTGTTTGTTGATGACCAAAATATTGTCTTGCTTAAAGTAAAACTAAAAAAAATTAATTGATTAAGCAATTAAATTATTCAAACTAGCTTTTAGACCTGTTTACTCAGACTTACCATTTAAAATATTTCGAAAGCAATAAAATAAAATAAAATTAAACAATTGCATTTTCGAATATTAGATTTTTGTACTAAAAAAATTAATTTATAGTCATTCTCTTATTTCTAGGTTTATTAATAAATAACTGAGTAAATAAATAGCCGAAACTTCGTTAAACATAACAAACAATATCTTTTAAATAAAATGAAAAATATAAATGGATACAATTAAGGTCAATGAATTGGTATAAAGAAAAATATTTGTTCCACAACCTACACATTATAGACTTTTATTTTTACTATTAGTTAACTTTTAGTTTCCTATAATTGTAAAGATATAAAAATCAATTCTCTAAACATTTTCTTTATTAATAAGAAATATGAATTTTAATGTAACTGACTAAGACTTATAAGTTAGATAGTATAACTTAAGTTATGATAGACAGTAAAATTGTTATAGCTTTACTTACTTTAACATCCTTGATAAAAAAATTATGTGGATTTTTATGTGTTTTTGTTCTTTGTTTAAATACAAATAAAATTATTATGAAGAAAGACTATTTTAGTTATTTATTAATCATTAACTTGTTCTGTACAATGACGTTAAAATGTATCCAAATTGATGTAAGAATCAATAATCGAAATGTTTTTCGTACACCAAGTCCTAGAACCAAACAACTAGAGTGCTTTTTATGTCGTTCTAAAAACACAACAAACTTAAGTGTTTAAAACAAATTTATCATAACTTTCAACAAAAAGGATATATTAAGTAGATTGTTGAGTAAAAACATTAAAATAAACTAAATTAATACAAAGTTGAAATAAATATTGTGTAAGAATAAATGTATATTTATTTTTTATACCATACCATTTCAATCAAGATGTCAACTTTAATAAATCATTAACTACTCAAGTTTATTTTTCTATAAATGTATGTTACCAACTATTTAAATTTTCTAAATTTTAAAAGATACAAATCCCAAAAGCAAGAATTAAAGTGATCTAAAATAGATTAAACAACACAAATAAATTAGAACACGTTACACAAATTACATTAAGTAGACTTAAATTAAACTTAAGTTGTTAAAAAACTTATAAGTAAAAATAAAATTTAGTAAAAACAACTTGTACTAAAAAACGAATGTCATTTAAAAATGAACTTGTAACCAAATTGTTTATACGTTTTGTTCTTAATCGACTCACTTGTAGTAAAGTAATTTCAGCTAATTAAAATTTATAAATATAATAAAAATACAAAAAATTGTAGTAAGAATTAAAATTATTTCAAAAAATTAAACTACTTCAGCCCTATCAGAAGAGTTGCCAAAAACTTATTAGTAGACTGCCACACATTTACTTAAATCAAAGTTATCCTCGTCCAAAAGTGTCATTGGGAAGTTTTATCTCCTCGTCCAAAAATGTTTTCGTGCACAAGTGTTTTGTTGCAATTTTGTGCCCTCGTGCAATTTTGTACGCTCGTACAAGTTTAAAAGCTACCTGATTTAAGTATGTGACTTTTTGTTTTGTTAAATTCATTATATTTAAATGAATTTTAATCATAATAAAGTATTTAAAATAATGTGTAAGAAAATGTAATTTAAAAGCTTTTTTAAGTTAGATAGATAAGTCTTATAATATACAACAGAATTATGAAAATTTTGTAACTTAACTGACATGGTGTACTAACAAAGATATTTTTATTGGTAAAATAAAACATACTTGCGAAAAAACATTTTAAGCAACTGTTAAATCATTACAGTACATTTTAGATCAGTTGCATAATGTGCATAAGGAAATCGCCAAATTTTAGTTGTTTTAAACAAATCATCCAAGCTTTTGTTCAGTACTCAGAACTTTTTATTTTTGGAATTCTGGCAACTATGTCTTCTACTGTTGAGATTTAGTAGAGCTTATAAAAAGTTCCTGTAAAAACTATTTTACTTTAAATATAATATGTAAAACTGCTAAGATATTAATAAAGGCTTATGTAATAACAGAATACTATCTATTTTGTAGAACTCTTTGAAGTAGTTTTTGTGTTAAATATGATTTAACTTTTTTTAAATCTAAATATAAGTAAAGACAGTTTACTAGATCAGTACAATTTGTAGATGTTAAAATTTGATAGATTAAATTAAATCAGTTTTATCTAAGTTACTCTATTTTACTAAATTTATTGCAGGAGGAATTCTAATCCCTCATTTTTTTTCTCGCTAATTATTGACTAAAATTGTTTGTTCTACATTATTCTAAGATGTTTAAAATTTTATAAAATAGTTATTCCTTTTTTAAAGACTGCAAAAACATTTTTTCATTTATTTAATAGCTGAATTTAACTTGCGAGGATATTTGAAATTAACATAAACAATTGTGTAATTACTCTGTGTTGTAGCAAACAGATTATAAATTTATCTTTGTGATAAATGTTAGACAGCTTGTTAAGAAAATATTCTTGTTATTTTTTTTATGTGTGTTAAACAAAGGCAATACAGTTTTTTTTAATAAAACTGTTAGAAAAAATAAAAGTTTTTTTTTATTAAAGACTTTTAAGTCAGCAACGTTATAGAAGCCAATATTTTTGAATTTTTTTTTGTATGTTTTTACGTGTATTAGTTTCACAAAAATGTTGAAAACATCTTTAAAGACGTCACTAGTTTTTCAGTTTGAATGATATACTATTTCTAATGTAAAATGATTACTTTAAAAAGTTCAATAACATTTTATTTGTACTATTTATACCGATTTATTATTTGAATTTGACTTTTTCCTGCTTGAAGTTTTTGATGACATTATCTTTATTAATAGATTAAATTTGTTTGCTTTATTAATTTAAAGTAATTATGAACCACGAATTTTAAAAATTATAAAATATTTTTTGTTTTAATATTTAATACTTTGAAATTTTATAGTAAAGAAATATAATTTAAATTAACATAAATTTATATGAAAAAATAATACTTTTTATTTATAAATATATCAAAGAAAATTATCAACAAATCAGTTTATATAACTTTAATTTATAAAAATAGTTTTAGTAAAAGTTAGTCTATATTTCTTGACATTATAATTGAGGTTTGTGATTAACATTTTTAAAAGCATAAATTCGCCAATGATTTTCACAAAAAAAAAATGATCTGTAATAATTATAATAGTAAAAAAACATGTTTTTTAAAATATTTTCTTTGCTTTTTATAACAAACTGCAAATTTAATTTTACTAATAAGAAAAATATTAAGAAATTTGTTAGTATAGCTTTTTTTTTTAAATAGTATGCCTTTTTCTAAAGTAGGACCTAGGTATGTGAAATATTGTCGTGTTTAGTTTTATTATATATATATATATTGATTGGATATAAATTAGACATATAAAAATGGTTTAATTCATATGAAACCTTTTGTAATATAATATGCTTTTTCATCTAATTTTGTTTAAAGAGGTTGGGTTTTAGAAATGCACAAAGGGTAACTTATGCACGAAGGTAACTTGTGCAATAAAATTTATTTTTGCGCAGCATCAGTTTAGCACAAGTATAATTTTTTGTACTTTCTCTTTTTTCAACTTATTGTTTATTATTATTTATAACTTGAATTTTTATTTTTCTTTTCAAATTTTATTTTTGTTTACAATTGTTTTTACTCTCACTACTACCTCTAACCCTTACCTTTGGTTGGTAAGCGGTCTTTTCTGCCGACTTGGAGCTATCTGCAAAAATGACAATTCATGCAAAATTGTCATTTGTGAAAAATAGTCATTCAAGTAAAAGCGACCGCAAATTTTCAAATTGACATCGTAAAAAACTCAATTTTGCATAGTTTAATTTTTTTTTTCAAATTTATATTTTAATTTATCAGTGTCACCCTTATCCCTTACCCTTTGCCGATAACTTTATTTTCTACTTCGTCTTATTTTGATATTTTTTCAATACTTTACTATAACTGTTGCAGTTAATCTTTACCTTTGATAGGTTTTTTTTTTTGAGTATTTTTGTATTGTTTTTTATTACTCTTTAGCTAACCTTGTTTACAATCACTGTAACCACTAACGGGTAATTAAAAAAAACCTTTGATTAATCTTATAAAGTATCACTGTTTTCCCTTATTGTTACTCTTGGTCGGTAGTTAGTTATTTATTTTAAATTTTTTTTTAGCTTTTGCGCATAATTATCACTCTTGCACAATTGACTTTTATTTCAAAAATGTCTAGATGCTTATTAGACAAGTCCTCATATAAAGTAATTTTAAAACTAGTTTATTTATTTACATAAAACTAAACTCAAGTTTATCAAGTTCAACTTATTTAAAGTTATAAATCTTTGAAATACATAAAACTAAAACTCTACAAAGTTTTTTTTTATTGCTACAATAAAAAGAATAAAAGTAAAAATATTTGAATTAACTAATATATAAACAATTTATTTTAGACCTAGTAGCATAGTTGCCAAATTAATACAAGAAAATCTAAAAACTTAATTGATTTTAATTCAACGGTCCAAACATTTGTTCAGTATTCGGAACTTTTGAATTTTCGTAACTCTGCCTTGAGGTTTTGAAATTAAAGAGAACTTATCAAAAGTTCCTGTAAAATGTTTTTTATTTAATATATGAAATGTAAAGCTATTAATATATAATGACTGTATGTATTAATATAATGTTTATTTTCAAAAGTTCTAAAATTTGTTTAATAAATTAAGTTTGATTTATGAATATAGGAAATAGTAAAATAGTATAATTTTTTACATACAAGTTGGTTTTAGAGAAAAGAATAAAATAAAACTTTTAACAAACATATTAACATTCTTTGTAAAAATTTACAATAACTTAATAGAAATTTACTAATATTATGTATATCTAAGCGCTATTAGTTACCAAAAATTTCATTAATTTTTTTCAAAGTATGCTGTTTTGTTTAGGTTTTTTTTTAGATTTTGCATAGTTATGAAAATTTCTTCTCTTTATTTTTACTTCTTAAGTTATTTAAGTTTTCAAATAAGTTTAATCTGGTTAAATTAGCTTTGTATATTAATATTAATTATTTTTTTAATGATTATTTTATATGCTCTTTAATCTTTTAAGTGTCAAGTTTATGAATTCTGAGTGTCAAAAAATCAGTCAACCATAACGCAATTACCCAGAAATTAATAGCGTTATATATTGTTGTATAAAACTAAAAGTCTAAAATTAAAGTTTTATTATTTATAAAAAATGCTAGAAAATTTATTAAAGTATTTTTATCGTTCAAGTAAAGGAAGTATAATTAAAATAATGTGTAACTGTTTTACATTTTTTAATATTTTATAGTTGTCACATCAATTATAGTTTTTAAACTTTTTTTTCATTTAATCGGTCTCAAGTTTTTTTGCAGGTTTTTCTATATAATAAATACATTGATGAAACTATGTTGTCTGATTTGCTAAAATATCATATAGTAAATATAAGGTAATAGTCAAGTAAAGTAAGAGTTAATTATGATATGAATATCTACCAACATACATACCTTAAAAGTTAAACAATCAAAATTTTAAAGTAAAACTCAGGCTAATATAAACATAATTATATTACCCTGGCTTTTTTTTACTATTCATATTATAGCCAATGCGTAAAACTTCAATGTTAAAACTAATACTACTACTGTTTTAATCAGTTTGTATTGTAACATATATATTTTTTCTCTATATATAAATATATATATATATATATATATACGTATGTATAGAATTAAGTTATTTAACTTTATAAATTAATTTTTTTACACTGAGCCCATCTAGAGGGCTTTATTATTAAAAAGTTTTTTTTTAAGTTATTATTAAAAAGGTTTAACAAGTTTTAATTTCATCTTAAAACAACCTAAATTTCAATTATCTGTCCTAATATATAGTTACTCACTGAAGTTATATGAATTTTTGCTAGTTTATTGTCGATTGGTGAATTAGTTTTTGCACAAGCCGTTTTGCATGATTTTTGATAGTTTCAAAATTACGTCATAATTTATTAATGCAAAAATTTTTAACTTTGATTAGTGATTTTGTTTTGTGCTTTATTTCAAACTTGTTTTGAAGCTGATGAGTGAATAGTCACGAAACTCGATACCTTTGAGTTTTGCATCTTTAAATAAACCTTTTTAATATATATATATATGCATGTTTGTTTTTAACCTAATTTTTGTGTAAATCAATAACTATCCTGTAAAGAAAAATTTTAGTTATTTTTTGTACAATGATTTAATTTTTTTTTGACTTCCCATAGAAACAAAAAAACGGAAGTTTACATTATTAGATAAAAAAATAATTAGATTTATATATGACCTGACACATACTTTAACTCTATTAACAGTTTTTTATGTCTTTGGTAGTTGAATTCGCAAATAAAAACAAAAACTGGCATAAAGGTTATTATTTAATTCTAACTTATAAGGTCATTGCAAATTATAAAAGAAATTTATTAACTAATAAAAGTACCCTACTGTATAAAGAAACACTAATATATTTTGAGGTAATGTTCTATTTATAAAATAGTAACGTTAAATTTTGCTAGAACATTTTAAAACTTGACGTATATATTGTTTACACTACATTTTTTGTAACAAAATTGTATGTTTATCAAACATCTTCTAAACTTTAATATATTTTAAATCCGAACTATGTTACATTTAAGCAGTGTACTGTTTTTTTTAAGAAATTTTTAATAATTCTAATTAGTGAACTATGCAAAGTAAGGCTTAGAAGTTCAAATAATAGTTTAAAAAACATAATGGTTATAAAAATAAATCAATTTACAAAAAGTAAAGGTTTACAAGGCATATATATAAGTTAAATAAGTATTAATTAACCTTTACTTAGTTGTTTTTGTAGTCAAAGTAAAACACTAAAAACTTACTGTGATTTTTGTGAAACGTTTTACTAAAGTTTACCTATTTTGTTTTACAATATAGAAGAAGTCTGATCTAAAATAATAAAGTATATATTAAATACAAAATAATAAGGATTCGTTTACAGGAAGTTTGCTTCTAATTATTTTTTTTAGTTTGTAACAAAAACAAACTTCAAAGTTTTAATGTTTTCATGTTTTTAGCATAGAGATTATGATTTTCACAATGAATAAACTTATGAACAACACTAGAAAAGATTCTGTTTACGAATGTGCAAAGCTTGCGTGTGATTCAAATGAACGGAAACTTGTAAAGAATTTCTACGACAAAACAGTTATGACTACAAAATATCTGCTAAAATGTTCACAAACGACTGATTGTAACGTCTACAAGATAATGGAAAGCAGTCCAATGAAAAAGTTAAGAGAAAAAAGCAACAACTTAATGTTGTTCCACGGCACAAATTTAAGAGGAGTTGAAAAAATAATAACAGAAGGTTTTAAAAACTCTGAAAGTGGTTGGTTTGGAAAAGGAGTGTACATGACCGACTGCTCTGATATGGCACGTAGTTATTCTAATAGAAAGTCTAATGATGGTTGCGATTATATTTTTGTTAACGAAGTTCTTAATTCAGACAGTCTAAAAACATTTAACCATGGTAAATATCGTAAAATGCGCAATCGTGACACTAAACCCGAGCATTTATTTGAAAAACATGTATTTTAGGGGGAGCAGACAACCAACTAAAAAAGATTACAAACAAGATGATAAAGGAAGAAAGTACAGAAACATTCATCACAATGTCTATAGTAATAGTATGTCTGATGAATATGTAGCTGATGAAAGTCTTGTTGTTCCGAAATACTTGATTGTTATTGGTTCTGCACCAGGTTTTTCGAATGAAAACAAAATGTCGAACCTCGGATTTGAAGTGAATAAAGATAACCATGAACCTTTGACTCTGAACTGATTGAAAAAGAACCTTTGAACCTTTGACTCATCAGTATAAACTAATTTTGTTTAACATTGTTTAAATATTTGTTGCATTTTAGCAAACTCAGTTTTTTATAAGTAAAGTTTATTAAGAACTTTTCGTTTCGTTGATTTTAAATAAACTTAATTGACATGAGTTTAGTACATTTGTAATGATTAATAACCAAAATATCTTTTTGTAATAAGTAATTGACTTTCTGTGCAATAAGCTTAATAAAACTATACTTATTGACTTTAAAAATAGTTATTTTTGAAAACTACAATGATACTGTCTATAGAGCATAATATGTAACATATTGAAATATATTATGTATTTATATAAAAACAAACTTTAGAGATTACAAACGCAACTATACTAATTTAAAAGTAGTGCATCTAAATATTTGAGATAATTAATTAATAGTCTATTACACAAATACTTATTATATTTATCTTATTGGCGATAACTAGTAAGAGTTGTAAGGGGACTAATTTTGACTGGCAGTAAAATTACACTAAAAAAAGAATAACACAACTTTTAAATTTTATACATTATTTTGTGCAAAACAAGGTAAGGCTTGAGGGGGTTGGGTAATTATATTTTGATATGTTGTTCTTATTTCAAGTCTTAAGAAGGCTAACAGTTTCTCTCTAATAAACTTAAAATTTTAAAACGAACACTTTAGATATAACCGGTTAATTGTAAAAGGAACTGACGAAAACAAAATTATGCTGTTTTACTCAAAACTTATATTCTACTCTTTTTATTTTTATGGATAAAAACATTACTCTCAAACTCTACCATTCGCAACCATAAACATATCCTTTTTTAAAGATAATTTTGGAAAGGTTTTCTGCCTTATCTTTATTAAATGTCATGTTTTCGTTTAACGGAGGTTTTGAAAATAGAAATTAAAGATATTACTATTATAAATTTTTAAATTATCTGATGTTGTTTTACAAGCACTGTAATTTTTGAGTAAAAATAAAATCAACATTTAACAATTAATTTTAATTTTGTGCATGTATTGTTTAATTGCAAATACAATTCAAAAGATATTTTATTACAGTACTAATACTGCATCTGTTTTAGATTTTGTTCTATCAGAACAGTTACAAGAATTCTACTTGAAAACTGCCTTGATAAATACTTGATTATGAACATGTGAACTTGTACAAACATTAGTTTAATAAGTATTCAAAGCCAATTATTCTAGGGGTTCTTTCAACTCTGCCTACTAGTGTTAAAACTAAGAATATTTTTATAAAAACATCACGTTAATAAATATATTATTCATAAACGCCATGGAAAATTATAAAGATAAATTTTGAATGTATCAACTTGAAATTTTTGTTCAGATTATGAATTTAAAGAGTCTATATAATAAGTTTATTTCATGGAATAAAAACCAAAATGATATTAATTAAGAAAATACCGAAGTAAAACCTACTTTATGATTTACTTTTATGCAAACTTAACGTAAAAAATTTATAGTTGTGTATTTTTATTATAGTTTAAGAATCTATAAGTAGGTAAACTATCGTTAGTTATCACAAACTTTGAAATCTTTTTATATGGCTTTATCATAATATCAGTTACTTTTACATTACTTTGTTTTTAAGTTTAACTGAGCGTATAGCAATAGTTTACTTTATTTTATTTAAACAAGTATAATATGTTTTTAGATTAGAAGCTAAAATAATAAACATGGTATCTAATAAAGCAGCAGCTGCAGTTCTGTTTTTATTTATTGTTTGTTTTTAAAAACTCTGCGTCAATTGAACATAAATAAGTTTGTTTTTCAAATAACAATTTTTTATTAAAAATTTTATGAAGTAAAACTATCTATAGTGTTTAGTTTAATAAAAAAATATTAAGTTTAAATAACATTTTGTTAGTACTGCTCAGCAAAATTTTGTGCAGGTCTATTACTTTTGAGAAAAACACATATTTTGCGGAAAAATTGCTGATACAATTGTAAAAAAAATATTTTGAAATCGAAACTGATGAACCTAAAAAAACATCAGAAAAATCTTATTACAGTTCTTGTATCAGCACCAGGTAATTTTACCCATTGGAAGTATTCGCATTATCACAATAGAGCTTTGAATAGAGCAGAAAAATTTGTGTTAGTTGAATCTTATTTTACATGAATGCATTTTAAACTTAGTAAGTTTTAACATTATGTAGATTGTAACTTGCAAAGTTTAAAAAAGTAGCTATAAGTATAAAGTAAATTAATTCAAAACTATTTAGCTTAAATCAGCATACCTGTGATGAAAAAACAAATTATAACATTGTCTAGCTATATAGAGCATTTTTTCAGATCAATATCTGGAATTGGAAATGATAAACGTTTTATGGAGCTTGCTAAAATCCATGGACTCGATCATCTAATTAAAAAGAGCTAAAAGAAAATAACTAATCATATTTACGCTTTGTTCAATTGTACTATACTATTTTAGTAACAATAAACTTTTAAACTGTTGACATGGAAGCTGTTTAAGTTAATTCAAATTATTTATATACTTCTTAATGCTTTTATACAAGAATTTAACAACTTACAACTCACAAGCTACTCAAACTGTTTCAAACGACTTTTAATAAAGACTTTAAGATAAGATCTTCAGGGGCAATTTTGGCGCCAAGGGAAAATAATTAGTAAGATATAAAAATATTTATACATTAAAATGAAGTTTTGAGTTATTTTTAAATTTCAGCCGAGTGGGCATTTATGAAAAAGAGATTTTGGGACTAAATTTAACAATTAAGTTTATTAAAATCTAGGTTTCTAAACGGAGATGGAAGCAAGATCTTAAATTATTTTAAAAACACATATACAGTAATATTTCAAAAGAACTTAACTTAGTAAAATAATCGATAATGAAATAAATTCAAAAAAAAAACTTTGAAAACTTTAGGATAAAAAAGGACTTTAATAGCTGTTTTAACAACGGCTAAAAATTCTTGGAAACTTAAAGAATAGTTTTGGCAAGTTAATATTGATAAAATATTTGTAGCGTTTTTACTGATCTATTAATTTATAAATTTTATAACTTGGTTTAATATGCCGCTGCTATTTAGTACGTTTTTATTAGTGTATATTTTTAAACGTATTATATTTCTTTTTAAGCTATTTAAAGATATTGTTATAAAAAAAAATATCTTTTATTACATGTTTGCATGACTAGAATTTTTTAGCACAAATATTAGAAGTTACATTATATAAAGATATAAATTAAACAAAATGTTTTATTAGTTTTCTAAATAAAATTTAATAACTAATTTACTACAGTAAAAAAAATTACAAACTATGATAATTAGAAAACTTTAAAGCACCCACTAAACTAAACAAAAGCAATATTAAATAATTACAAAAATAAAAATAAAGAAGTGAACTTTAAAAATGACGTTTGTCTAATAGATTAGGACAATATAAATATTGCTCATATAATTACTATTATCGGTTTATGCATAACTAAGATAAAGTTATTAAAAATTTAACTGAAGTCAAGTGTTCCCTACGAAAAAAAATCGCATTAAACTGTTAAAGTGACGTAACAACTTGAATATCTAGTTGAAATTCGCTTTTTAGATAAAAAATGAGGTAGTTATGATTTTACAATTATACGGATAATGTATTTTTGATGGGAATAAAGCTTTAAAACCTATAAAAGTTTCGATAATTTTTTTATTGTATAAATAGTTTATTAAACTGAATAAAATTTTATTTTAAGTCGTACTTTTTTAATTAGAAACTTCATTTTACGAACTATAAACTTATCCAAATAAAATCTACTCGTTTTAGATAAACAAAAAAATATTACTTACGCTCAAAGTTATACATTGAGATCGTAAAAAAATTGCTTTTTACATAAATAGTTTTGTTTTAGAAACAAATAGATCAAAACATAGCAAAACCAGTTTTTAATTTAATACATAAACTATTTAATGCTAATATATAATTAAACATTGTGTTTTTACAAAAAGGCTAATATAATATACATTAAAACTTTGTTTACCTATTCAATATAAAATATTGAAACAAATGTTTTCTTCTTTAAAAATATTCTTAACAAGTATACAAAACATCGGACGCAACATAAAACTTAAATTAATTAAAAAAATTTATATATCAAAATTTTCTTTTGAAACTAATTTATTTCAATTTAAAACTTTTACAATTTTTTACGTTTCATGTTTTATATTTTATTTTGATGTAATAATATTTTGATTAAAAATTTTATTTTTGTACCACAAATAATAAATGCATGAACGTTTTTAAATTTTCATAAAAATTTAAGTTTTAAAAGCTGTTGAGTTGTGGAAAATTATTCGTTTTTTTTTTAAAGGAGTTTATTTTTTTGTTCCTCAGCAATTATCATTTTTACATATTAAAAAGACTGAAGATTCGTTCAAAGTTTGAATAACAGGTAGAATAAAATCATCGAAATTTCAGTAAACTAGTATATAGAAGTAATCCTTTATTATTCAGTATTTTATTAAAAATTTATACTTGTATAATTTTATATTGAAAAAATTAGGATAAGACATTATTTTAAGATTATTTTCTTAGTTACTTATAAATGTATTGAAATTAGATGTTTTCAATTGAGTTTTTGGTTTTATAATTCTTTAAAGTTCAATAAGGTAAAAATAAAAATTTAAAAATTAGCATCGTTAGATTTAATTTTAATTTTAATAATGACAGTTAATTTTATTTCTTGACTAATAATTGCCATAGTTTATGTATAACGTTATTCTAGCAATCTAGCGGTATAAAACACTTTAACTTCCTAGTGACAGTTTAAAATAGTTTTTGTTTCGCAAAAGAGTAAAACTTTTAAAACAGCCAAATTTCATGAAAGCTCGTAATTATTAGCTCTGCTAAAAAAACAATTGACAGAGTTCGAGATTTGTTTGTTTAACATAAAATGTTACTCCAGATTACTCAGTCAAAAATGTTCACTTAGAAATATAAAGGTTGTTGAAAAAGGTGTTAAGAGAAACTATAATTAAGAACTTAATGAAAAATTTACAAATATTTAAGAACTGTTTAAATTTAATCAGGTTTACTACTGGTAAAAACTACAAAATAAAACTGTTTAATACATCTTTAAATTTTCTGATGTTCTCTTTAATATTGGTCTTCACGGTGTAAAATGGTGCACACTAGTATACATGATTAAATTCTAAATTACATAAATTATATCATAATAAAATCTAATGTACATGAATTTTGTAGGGTGCATGAGACTTTTGGGATACATGAATGTTTTTTTTTTCGGGCAGAAACTTTTTTTTTAATATTTCTTCATTTAAGACATGCTTAACTTTGATATCCTTTTGACCGTTTTGTTGTTAATAAAAGGACCATTTTTGTACTCTCTGAGTTTTATTCTGTTACATTATGTAAAAATTCTTCTACCCATAGCCAGCCAAAAAAAATTGAAGTGAGGAAATGTCATATATTTTAAATAAAACAATATAAAAGGATTAGTATTTTATTAATGTTTAATTGTTTTAACTCATTTTGTTTAAAAGCATTTTGCTACATTAAAAATCACTATATTACTCAGCTTTAACAACTGATATTTGAACAAAAAATTAGTAAGGCCAAAAAAAACCATTATGTTATACTTCTAATAAAATTAAAGTATAGAAGAGGTCAATTAGATCAGGGCTGTCACATACTTAGCTTTCAAAGATTAACTAAGTCTAGTTTTAAATCATAAAAAACCTAGATCAACTTAGACTAGTTTTAATATATTTACAAAAACTCAGCATAACTGAGACTAGTTATAAATTACTTGAAAATCTTGGGTTTACTTTGGGTTTAAAATATATAACTGTTTCTTTTCTTGAATTTTTCTAGTATGTAGTTAATTATTAATATTTGAAAAAAATCAGGATCTATAAATGCCTAAGATTCATTGTAATACATATTAAGTTTTTGCTTTTATATACCACTCTTAAAAGCAAGCTTGTTACTTGTGATTAAATCTACTATTTAATCACTCTAGCTTGATTTCTAACGCAAAGAGTAATTAATATGTAGTAGTGTCAAAAATTGTTTTTAAATAATAAATACTAAACTTCCAGTGGACAATAATTGAATTCAAGTCTCTTAAAAAAATTTTGCTAGTATGGTATATTTTCTCATATTTCAGACTAGTTTTTAAGACTTTTTTTATGACAAAAATTAGTTTTATAACTTGTTTTTATAAATATTTTTCTAACATATAATATTTGATATATAATATTAGATGATATAATTTTTGCTATACTAATTTAAATATAAAAGATTAATGACTAAACTTTTAATTGGTCAATGAGAAAGAGTTTTTGCTTTACTCTACTGATTATTGTTAACTTTTTTAAAAATAAATTTTACAAGTTTCTTAAAAACTTGGAAACTTGAAAAAACCTGGAGTTTGACAATTTTGGCTAAAAATACTGAAATTTGAGACATTTTGAACAAAAATAACTTAAATAACCTGGAATTTTGAACAATTTCTACTAGTTAGGTAATAAAAAGCTATTTGACAGAAAAAATGTTTTTTTACCATAAAGTTTCGTTATCATCAAATTTTTTTCACCATCAAAAATTTTTCACATCATCATTTTTTTATTATCAAAAAAATATTTTAGTAGCTTTTAATGTCTTTATACTATTTAACACGGTTTTTTACCTTGCTTACTTTAAAATAAAAATATACTCAAAAACTAGTGGTAATTTTGAAAACCTAAAGAAAATTATGCCATAAATATCTGGCAACCCTTTTAGTAGCACATTAAGTTTTTTAACCACAAACATGACAATGTTTAAAATTAAGTTTTTATATTTTTTAAAATTAATTTTGTTTTAAAGTATTTTTACTTTTTTACAGTTAGACTTTGTAAAAAAGCTAGAAGTTCTAGGAGAATTCAGATCAACTTAGTTTAATTTAGGCGTTTTACAAAAATTCATTATTACTGAGGCTAATTTTATTTTTTGTAATTTAAACTTAATTTAATGTATTTTTTAAATATTTAGCCATTTTTTTAACTACAATATTTTCTTCTTACTGGTTTGTAGCAAGTTATTTTATAATTATTTCAAGTTTTTAGGTAACAAGCATCAATAAAAGAATTTTGTAAGTAATTATTGTTAATTGAAAAATGTATTTTTAACCAAACTTTTCAAGTTTTATGTCTAACATGTTTTTGAAATTTTATTAAAAATTTACAATTTTTAGTTACTTATTGTTTCAAATCAATTTTTTTTGACAACATGTCCTTGAAATTTACTCAAATAGGTCATGAAGTAAATTAGGGAAAAATATATTTGAAAAATAAAAACAGTGTTTTAACACATTCGGTCGTGTTTGAAGTTTATTGAAAAGCTCTAGCTGGTTGACCCAAGTTTGTTTTCATGGGTTCCATAAAAATTCCCTAGCTCTAGCATTTTCAGGCTAGTTTGACATAAAACTAACTATACATTTTTTAACTTATGTCAATTTATTTGTTGTTATTTTAATCATTAACCTTTTTTTTTAAACCTTTGCTTTTATTGGATACAACTTTGTTTTTTTTTAATTGTAGTTTTATTCTTTTTAATGTTATTGCTTTTTTTCATTGTTACCTATTTAAACAAATTGAAGTAAGTTGATAGTAGTATCGAAATTCTTAAACATGTTTTCAAAACTTCAAATTTATTTAGTTTTTGTTATATATTTTTATAGGACATAAAAAAGGTTAAATTATCAGTTAAAATTATTGAGGAAGTTCAAATTAAAAAAAATTCAGGTTAAAACATTACCTTTAAAGATATAAGTACAACATATATTTTATGTGTGTATAATGTTAGATGCTTTTATGTATTTTTTTGTGCATGTTATTGTTTATAAAAAATTTCAAACCTAGTAGCATAATTGCCAAGTTAATATAAAAAAATTGCCAAGTTTTTAGTTCTTTTTCAGTAAATCATCAATGTGTTCCTTCAGTATTCAAAACTCTTTTTTGAACTCCTAGAACCCTGCTTTGTAGTGTTGACATTTAATAAAACTTATAAAAAGTTCCTGTAAAATGATTTTGCTTAAAATATGATATGTAAAACTATGAAAGTGTATGAATGCACTGTGTGTATTAATACTATACTATTTGTTGTAAAGAAATTTTTCATGCATTTTATCATATAGATATTTTTTTTATTGTTTATATCTAAATACCAGTGAAGACAGTTTATTAGATAAGTTGAGTTGTAGACCTTGAAATTTTCAAAGGTTAAGTTAATTCAGAATAATTAAAGTTAGTTAATTTCACCAAAGTTTTCTGCTAAATTAATTGTAACCATACATGTTAATTAATTATTTTCCCAAAATTGATTGAAACTGTTTGTCTCACATTATTTTTAGGTGTTGTAATAAGCAGATCATTAATTGATGTTCGTGTAAAATACTAGATAGCTTGTTAAAGAAAATAATACTTGTTTATTAAAACTTTACTTTGTGTTAATCAGACCTATACAATTGTTTTCTGCAGCCAGGTGAAAAATAAATATTATATTTTTTTTATTAAAATCAGCAATTAACAGTAACAACTGTTTTTGATTTCCTTGTTATATATCTTTTACATGCATTAGATTTGGAATATGTTAGTATCACAAAAGTGGTTAAAGCATACTCAAAGCTGTTATAAGTTTTTTTATTTAAATGAAACATCATTTCTAACTTAGATAAAATAACTGTACTTTTGAAAAGTTCAATTACATTTTATCAATGTTAAGTTATACTAATTTATTGGTTATGTTAGACCAATTTCATGCCTTTTCATTTTAATGTTTTCTTTTTTTGTTTTACATTATATTGTTTGTTTTTTTCACATTTAGTTTTACAGTGAAGTATATAAATATTAACTGCCAAGTTTCATAGTGTTATGATACTTTATTTCTTGAGTTTATTTCGTATAATGAATACAAACAAATATAAATAATGTTTAATAAGAATATTCCATTATCTAGTTATATTGGTATTAAACAAAAGTTAGGATAAATCAGTTTATACTAAATTTATTTAATAATTTTTTTTTTATAATTTACTAGTTTTGTTTTAAAATATAAGTGTGAACTTTTCTTGATATATCAAAAAGACTAGATTCACCCAGAATATTTAAAATATTTAAATGTAAAAAACTGAAATAATACGTAAATTGAATATAATAAGTTTTTCCACAAAATCTGAATCTAGGAATAACTTGAATGTAACAACTTAGGCAAAAAGACCTAAATTTGAACTTAATTACAAAATAATCTGGAAAACCCTAGAATTTAAAACAGTTTTTACTTGTACAAACTGAAATGAATACTTGAGACAGAAATCTACCAGGGTTGGCACAAGGTCAGGGAAGTCAGTAAATCAGGAAAAGTCATAAAAAATTTAAAAAAAAAAGACAAATGTCAGGAAAAAATTGGGGTTGTTGAAAAAAGATCAAGAAAACTCAGGAAATTTAATAAAGATTAAGAAAAAGTTAGATATTTGCGGTTCAAATTTACATAATTCCTTATTTCCCAAAGCCTTCAAATGGTAAAAATCTGTTTAAATTTCTCATGTCATAGCAAAATAGCCAAATTTTTCTAGAAGTTTACAAAATTACTTAATTTCCGATGCCTTCTTCTGGTATAAATTAATAAGAAATCCTTTAAAAATATTCAATTGTTTTCTATTAAAGTTATGAACAACTACACTATTTGAACAAGCAGTTTTTGTATGCTTTTTGGTATTGATTATCTGTGCAGGGTTGCTAAAAAACGTTCAGTCCTGAAAAAACCTGGAATTTTTAACAGTTTTTAACATCAGGTAAGTATCATATATATAAACAATTTTTGTCGTCATCAAGTTTTTTTATTGTAAAACACATTTGAAAAGTATCTTTAACATATCTTTTTCATGTCGTTATACTATTAAAAACAGTTTTTAGCTTAAACTTTATTTTTGAAATATGCCTTAAAACGCGTAATTTTAAAAACCTTGAGGAAGTTTTCAAAACCTGGATAAAAATTGACAAAAACATTTGGCAACCCTGTTTGTAGCAGAAAACTTTTATAGTAATACTGTTATATATACACAATAGTTTTTATAGCAGAATTTAATAATTAAAGTGTATTTTTTTCAAGTAAATGATTAAGTTTCTCATAATTAAGCACTAAGTTTAGTATTTTTTGTAACAAGTATATGTGTATATTATACCTCTTCATAATTTTTTAAAGTTTTTTAAACTTGAATATTAAGTTTTAACAAAGGTATATTCAGTTGTAATTTAATTTATTTTTAAGTTTTTGTAGAACAACTTAAGTATCTAAAATGTTATTATGTATAAGAGTAGATGAGAGCCACAGTGTGTCCTTATAACTATAAGATTTACCGAAAGGTCTAGTAGGGGTGGAGGTGTTGCTATCCTTTTTAAAATCTCGCTTAAAGTTATTAAAGTTAAAAACGATTCTACCTCTACTAGCAACATCAATTTTGAATACCTATGCGTAGATGTAATTTTTAAAAAGATGAAATTAAGATTTTGTTGTGTCTATCTTCCTCCACTGTCTGCGAGATGCGCACTGACTGTTCAAAATGTAATTAAAATGATTAAAATGGTTTTTCCAAAAGAGTGTTCTTTTTAGTTCTTGGTGATTTTAATATGCCAAATATAGATTGTAGGATTCCTAGCACAGAATATCTGGTTAAGTTATTTTAGTATGTAAGTAATTCATTAAAAAAATATTATTATAATCTAAAGAGTTTAATGAGGTCAGGCTAACCAATGTTTTTACTTTAATAAAAAAATCCTAAATTTCAATACCTAATTTCTTCATAAAACTTCAGTTTGTTTTATACTAGTTATTTGAGTGTTACAATGTCTTAACTGCTTTTAAAATTTTAAAAGCTATAATTTTATTTTGTTACTTTATATTGTTATGCATTAGTCAGTTTTTTTTATAGGTTTCAATCAGATTTTGTTTCAAAATTTCTTAGTAAACAAGTAAGTTGTATACAAAGTTGTAGTTAAAAAATTAACCAACATTTTAAATAAATTAAAATTTATATGTTTTTTGAAGAATAGTTAACAACTAAAATAAACGTGATAAGTAGTGTAATAAGTTAAACAATGTTTCATTGTTGTTGTACTTAATAGTTTTTTACAATATAAGAAAAAACCTACTCTGTATAATAAAACGTATAAAACGATTTTTTTAATTTTTTTAAATAAAAAGAGTTTTATGCTATTTTTAAAATAGCCCACAAACGTAATAAATAATATAAATCAATTTATTCTGATTACAACAGTGTAAGATTTTAGAAAAAAAGATCCTCAAGTTTCAAAAAAACAACTAACATAATCAACTAATTTAAAATAAAGATTTTTTCTTTAACAATTGTTAAATTAACTGTTCGTGTAAAAAGTAATATTTTTTATTTGATGTTTGATAAGTAATATTTTTTTTTCAATTTTTAATTTTGAATAGGCTATAGCGAGAGATTGTATTGAAATTAAAGTCACAAAATCGTATTAAGAAAATGTGTTTTCTGTACAGTTTTTATAATGTAATAAGTATCTTTAAACATACTGAAACATTTTATTATTTTCATGTACTTAATACTTACAGTAAAACTTAAAATAATGAATATGTTTACAAATAACATGAAAAATGATTACAAATACAAGTGTGAAAAGCTTGGTTGTGATTCAGATGAACGAAAAATTGTAAAAGATTTTTTTAAGAAAACCACAGCCAATTTAACATATTGGGAAGATTCAGCCGATAATAACGTCTACAAGATTCTTGAAAGCAATCCAATAAAACCATTGGATGAAAAACGCAACAATTTAATGTTGTTTCATGGTACAGATGAGAGAGGTGTCGAAGGAATTTTAACCGAAGGTTTTAGAAACTCTGAAAAAGGTTGGTTTGGAAGGGGAGTGTATATGACTGACTGTTCAGGAACTGCTGTCGCGTATAGTGGTAGTTTTTTAACAAATATTTGTATTTTTGTCAATGAAGTTCTAGAGTCAGATAACCTTAAAAAATTTAAATACTGTATAAATAAAAGGTTTTATAAACGCGATTTTAAACCCAAGTATCGATTTGAAAAACACTTTTTTGATTTGAGTCAACAACCAACTGAAAAAGATTACAACGAAGATGCTTATGGGAGAAGATACAGAAACGTTGCAGTGTTTGATGTAAGTGAAGAGGATGAGTATGTAGCAGATAAAAGTCTTGTAGTTCCAAGATACTTGATTGTAATTGGTCCAACACCTAAGTTTTTGAATAAATTCAAACTTAAAGAAGTAGACTCTAAACTGAACAAATGTGAACCTTTAAAACTTGACTATGAACTGAATAAAGGTAAACCTTTAAATCTAGACCTTGAACTGATCAAAAATGAGTTTACTAATCTTTAACATGAAATGATTAAAAATGAATCATGGTACGTTAAATACAAACAGCTTGAAGATAAACTTGTTGGCCTTTTCTTTCAGCAAATTGAAAGTGAGTTTTGTAACCCTGTTGGTGATCATTACAAAGACCTGATCTCGTGCTTAATTATGTTGATGAAATTAGTAAAAACTGATATAAAATAACCGTGTTTGTTGCGGTTAGCAAGTGTAGTTTTCTATTAGTAAAGTTTTTAAAAGCATTTCGATTTGTACTTTTCAATAAACTTTATTGATATCACTTTTGTATGTTTGTAATTATTGGTAATCATAAAAAAAATTATCGTAATAAGCATGTGACTTTTTATGCAATAAGCTTAATAAAACTTTAATAACTGACTTTACAAACAGTCATTTTAAAAATTTTAAGAATCCTGTCTATTTACAGATAGATAATTCTTTATACAAAATTTAATTTGAGATATTGCAAACGTATCTCTACTAAACTAAAAATATACTGTAACTTATCTAAACATTTAAGACTAAAAGTTTTTTGCAAAAATACTTCTTAAAGTTGTTATACATTTTTATTAACAATAACTATTTTATTTAGTGAATAGTAACGGATACTATGAAAATATATTAACATTAAATTAAACTTAACGGCTTAAGTTTGCAATCGTTAAGTAAACAATTATTGTACAGTGTTCAATGGTTGTTTAAAACTACAATTTTTTTTCCCTTAGGTTTGTTTTATGAAAATTTATTTTAATTAAAGATTTAATTTATCTCACATACTTTTAGTAAACATGACACAGATCCATACTGTAGTAAGAAGTTATGATATGTTAGTATTGAATTCTATGTAAGTTATACTGTTAATCAGTCAATTGAAATATAGTTAATGAAATACTTTAGTTTTTAGTAGAATTTTATCAAATAAAAAATTTACAAGATTCAATTGTCTTGAATAAAAAAAACTCTAATGGATCAAAAATCAGGCCCTATAATTTTCATATACATTTAAAGTTAAGATTTATCCACTATTTTTCTTATTTTTTATCTTTAACATTGCAAATGCTAAAATAGTTGAGACTAATTTAGAACTAAAATGTTTGTATCGAGCAGCTTTTATTTGGTAAGGGTAAAATGTTCGGCATAGTTTCCTAAATTAGACAGTGTCACTAATTCGGTAACGATAACTAGTAAGAATTAAAAAGGAACTAATTTTATATGGCGATAACTAGTAAGAGGTGAAAAGGGACTAATTTTAAATGACCGTAAGGTGGCGATAACTAGTAAGAGGTTAAAAGGGAGTAGTTTTAAATAACAGTAAGGTGGCTGTAACTAGTGAGAGGTAAAAAGGTACTAATTTTAAAGGGCAGTAAGGTTGTGGTAACTAGTTAGAGGTGAAAAGGGACTAATTTTAAATGGCAGTAAGGTGGCGGTAACTAGTAAGTGGTGAAAAGGGACTAATTTTAAATGGCAGTAAGGTGGCGATAACTAGTTAGAAGTGAAAAGGGACTAATTTTAAATGGCAGTAAGATGGCGATAACTAGTTAGAAGTGAAAAGGGACTAATTTTAAATGGCAGTAAGATGGCGATAACTAGTTAGAAGTGAAAAGGGACTAATTTTAAATGACCGTAAAGTGGCGATAACTAGTAAGAGGTTAAAAGGGAGTAGTTTTAAATAACAGTAAGGCGGCTGTAACTAGTAAGATGTAAAAAGGTACTAATTTTAAATGGCAGTAAGGTGGTGGTAACTAGTAAGAGGTGAAAAGGGACTAATTTCAAATAGCAGTAAGGTAGCGGTAACTAGTAAGAGGTTAAAAGGGACTAATTTTATATGGCAGTAAGGTGGTAGTAACTAGTAAGAGGTGAAAAGAGGCTAATTTTAAATGGCAGTAAGGTAACAATAACTAGTAAGAGGTGAAAAGGGACTAATTTTAAATGGCAGTAAGGTGGTGGTAACCAGTAAGAGGTGAAAAGGGACTAATTTTAAATGGCAGTAAGATGGTAGTAACTAGTAAGAGGTGAAAAAAGGCTAATTTTAAATGGCAGTAAGGTAACAATAACTAGTAAGAGGTGAAAAGGGACTAATTTTAAATTGCAATAAGGTGGTGGTAACTAGTAAAAGCTGAAAAGAGACTAATTTTAAATGGCAGTAGTGTGGCGGTAACTAGTTAGAGGTGAAAAGAGGCTAATTTTAAATGGCAGTAAGGTGGTAGTAACTAGTAAGAGGTGAAAAGAGGCTAATTTTAGAATGGCAATTAGGTAACAATAACTAGTAAGAGGTGAAAAGGGACTAATTTTAAATTGCAGTAAGGTGGCGGTAACTAGTAAGGGGTGAAAATAGACTAATTTTAAATGGCAGTAAGGTGGTGGTAACTAGTAAAAGGTATAAAGGGACTAATTTTAAATAGCAGTAAGGTAACAATAACCAGTAAGAGGTGAAAAAGGGATTAATTTTAAATGGCAGTAAGGTGGCGGTAACTAGTAAGAGGTGAAAAGGGACTAATTTTAAATGGCAGTAAGGTGGCGGTAACAAGTAAAACAAGTAAGAGGTGAAAAGGGACTAATTTTAAATGGCAGTAAGGTGGCGGTAACTAGTAAGTGGTTAAAAGGGATTAATTTTAAATGGCAGTAAGGTGGCGGTAACTAGTAAGAGGTGAAAAGGGACTAATTTTAAATGGCAGTCAGGTGGCGGTAACTAGTAAGAGGTGAAAAGGGACTAATTTTAAATAGAAGTAAGGTGGTGGTAACCAGTAAGAGGTGAAAAGGGACTAATTTTAAATGGCAGTAAGGTGGTGGTAACTAGTTAGAGGTGTAAAGGGACTAATTTTAAATCGCAGTAAGGTAGCGGTAACTAGTAAGAGGTGAAAAGAGACTAATTTTAAATGGCATTAAGGTGGCGGTAACTAGTCAGGTCTGAAAAGGGACTAATTTTAAATGGCAGTAAGGTGGCGATAACTAGTAAGAGGGGAAAAGGGACTAAATTTAAATGGCAGTAAGGTTGCGATAACTAGTTAGAGGTGTAAAGGGACTAATTTTAAATGGCAGTAAGGTGGTGGTAACCAGTAAGAGGTGAAAAGGGACTAATTTTATATGGCAGTAAGATGGTAGTAACTAGTAACAGGTGAAAAGGGACTAATTTTAAATTTTCATTAAAGTTGCGATAACTAGTAAGGGGTGAAAAGGGACTAATTTTAAATGTTCAGTAAAGTGGCGATAACTAGTAAGGGGTGAAAGGGACTAATTTTAAAAGGCAATAAAGTGGCGGTAATTAGTAAGGGGTGAAAAGGGACTAATTTTAAATGGCATTAAGGTGGCGGTAACTAGTAAGAGGTGAAAAGGGACTAATTTTAAATGGCAGCAAGGTGCCGATAACTAGTTAGGGGTAAAAAGGGACTAATTTAAATGGCATAAGGTAGTGATAACAAGTAAGGGGTGAAAGGGACTAATTTTAAATGGCAGTAAGGTAACGGTAACTAGTTAGGGGTGAAAAGGGACTAATTTTAAATGGCAGTAAGGTGAAAATGAACTAATTTTAAATGGAAGTGAGGTAGCGGTAACTAATGAGGGGTGAAAAGGGAATTAATTTTAAATGGCAGTAAGGTAGTGGTAACTTGTAAGAGGTGAAAAGGGACTAATTTTAAATGGCAATAAGGTGGCTATAACTAGTAAGAAGTGAAAAGAGACTAATTTTAAATTGCAGTAATATGGCGGTAGCTAGTTAGGGTTAAAGGGACTAATTTTAAATTGCCGTGAGGTGGCGGTAACTAGTAACAGTTGAAAAGGGACTAATTTTAAATGGCAGTAAGGTGGCGGTAACTAGTTAGAGGTGAAAAGAGACTAATCTTAAATGGCAGTAAGGTGGCGATAATTAATAAGAGGTGAAAAAGGGATTAATTTTAAATGGCAGTAAGGTGGCGGTAACTAGTAAGAGGTGAAAAGGGACTAATTTTAAATTGCAGTAAGGTGGCGGTAACTAGTAAGATGTTAAAAGGGATTAGTTTTAAATGGCAGGAAGGTGGCGATAACTAATGAAAGGTGAAAAGGGACTAATTTTAAATGGCAGTAAGGTGGCGATAACTATAAAGGGATGAAAAGGGACTAATTTTAAATGGCAGTAATGTGGCGATAACTAGTAAGAGGGGAAAGAGGACTAATTTTAAATAGCAGTAAAGTGGTGGTAACTAGTAAGAGATGAATAGGTACTAATTTTAAATGGCAGTAAGGTGGCGATAACTAGTAAGAGGTGAAAAAGGTACTAATTTTAAATGGCAGTAAGGTGGCGGTAACTAGTAAGAGGTGAAAAGGGACTAATTTTAAATGGCAGTAAGGTGGCGATAATTAATAAGAGGTGAAAAAGGGATTAATTTTAAATGGCAGTAAGGTGGCGGTAACTAGTAAGAGGTGAAAAGGGACTAATTTTAAATAGAAGTAAGGTGGTGGTAACCAGTAAGAGGTGAAAAGGGACTAATTTTAAATGGCAGTAAGGTGGTGGTAACTAGTTAGAGGTGTAAAGGGACTAATTTTAAATCGCAGTAAGGTAGCGGTAACTAGTAAGAGGTGAAAAGAGACTAATTTTAAATGGCATTAAGGTGGCGGTAACTAGTAAGGGCTGAAAAGGGACTAATTTTAAATGGCAGTAAGGTGGCGATAACTAGTAAGAGGGGAAAAGGGACTAAATTTAAATGGCAGTAAGGTTGCGATAACTAGTTAGAGGTGTAAAGGGACTAATTTTAAATGGCAGTAAGGTGGTGGTAACCAGTAAGAGGTGAAAAGGGACTAATTTTATATGGCAGTAAGATGGTAGTAACTAGTAACAGGTGAAAAGGGACTAATTTTAAATTTTCATTAAAGTTGCGATAACTAGTAAGGGGTGAAAAGGGACTAATTTTAAATGTTCAGTAAAGTGGCGATAACTAGTAAGGGATGAAAGGGACTAATTTTAAAAGGCAATAAAGTGGCGGTAATTAGTAAGGGGTGAAAAGGGACTAATTTTAAATGGCATTAAGGTGGCGGTAACTAGTAAGAGGTGAAAAGGGACTAATTTTAAATGGCAGCAAGGTGCCGATAACTAGTTAGGGGTAAAAAGGGACTAATTTAAATGGCATAAGGTAGTGATAACAAGTAAGGGGTGAAAGGGACTAATTTTAAATGGCAGTAAGGTAACGGTAACTAGTTAGGGGTGAAAAGGGACTAATTTTAAATGGCAGTAAGGTGAAAATGAACTAATTTTAAATGGAAGTGAGGTAGCGGTAACTAATGAGGGGTGAAAAGGGAATTAATTTTAAATAGCAGTAAGGTAGTGGTAACTTGTAAGAGGTGAAAAGGGACTAATTTTAAATGGCAATAAGGTGGCTATAACTAGTAAGAAGTGAAAAGAGACTAATTTTAAATTGCAGTAATATGGCGGTAGCTAGTTAGGGTTAAAGGGACTAATTTTAAATTGCCGTGAGGTGGCGGTAACTAGTAACAGTTGAAAAGGGACTAATTTTAAATGGCAGTAAGGTTGCGGTAACTAGTTAGAGGTGAAAAGAGACTAATCTTAAATGGCAGTAAGGTGGCGATAATTAATAAGAGGTGAAAAAGGGATTAATTTTAAATGGCAGTAAGGTGGCGGTAACTAGTAAGAGGTGAAAAGGGACTAATTTTAAATTGCAATAAGGTGGCGGTGACTAGTAAGATGTTAAAAGGGATTAGTTTTAAATGGCAGGAAGGTGGCGATAACTAATGAAAGGTGAAAAGGGACTAATTTTAAATGGCAGTAAGGTGGCGATAACTATAAAGGGATGAAAAGGGACTAATTTTAAATGGCAGTAATGTGGCGATAACTAGTAAGAGGGGAAAGAGGACTAATTTTAAATAGCAGTAAAGTGGCGGTAACTAGTAAGAGATGAATAGGTACTAATTTTAAATGGCAGTAAGGTGGCGATAACTAGTAAGAGGTGAAAAAGGTACTAATTTTAAATGGCAGTAAGGTGGCGGTAACTAGTAAGAGGTGAAAAGGGACTAATTTTAAATGGCAGTAAGGTGGCGATAATTAATAAGAGGTGAAAAAGGGATTAATTTTAAATGGCAGTAAGGTGGCGGTAACTAGTAAGAGGTGAAAAGGGACTAATTTTAAATGGCAGTAAGGTGGCGATAACTATAAAGGGATGAAAAGGGACTAATTTTAAATGGCAGTAATGTGGCGATAACTAGTAAGAGGGGAAAGACGACTAATTTTAAATAGCAGTAAAGTGGCGGTAACTAGTAAGAGATGTAGAGGTACTAATTTTAAATGGCAGTAAGGTGGCGATAACTAGTAAGAGGTTAAAATGGACTAATTTTAAATGTCAGTAAGGTGGCGGTAACTAGTGAGAGGTGAAAAGGGACTAATTTTAAATGGCAGTAAGGTGGCGATAATTAGTAAGAGTTGAAAAGAAACTAATTTTAAATGGCAGTAAGGTGGCGATAATTAATAAGAGGTGAAAAAGGGATTAATTTTAAATGGCAGTAAGGTGGCGGTAACTAGTAAGAGGTGAAAAAGGGATTAATTTTAAATGGCAGTAAGGTGGCGGTAACTAGTAAGAGGTGAAAAGGGACTAATTTTAAATGGCAGTAAGGTGGCGGTAACTAGTAAGAGTTGAAAAGAAACTAATTTTAAATGGCAGTAAGGTGGCGATAATTAATAAGAGGTGAAAAAGGGATTAATTTTAAATGGCAGTAAGGTGGCGGTAACTAGTAAGAGGTGAAAAAGGGATTAATTTTAAATGGCAGTAAGGTGGCGGTAACTAGTAAGAGGTGAAAAGGGACTAATTTTAAATGGCAGTAAGGTGGCGGTAACTAGTAAGGGGTGAAAAGGGACTAATTTTAAATGCCAGTAAGGTGGCGATAATTAGTAAGAGGTGAAAAGATACTAATTTTAAATGGCAGTAAGGTGGCGGTAACTAGTAAGAGGTGAGAAGGAATTAAATATAAATGGCAGTAAGGTGGCAGTAACTAGTAAGAGGTGAAAAGGAACTAATTTTAAATGGCAGTAATGTGGCGGTAACTAGTAAGAGGTTAAAAGAGACTAATTTTAACTTGCAGTAAGGTGGCAGTAACTAGTAAGAGGTGAAAAAAGACTAATTTTAAATGGCAATAAGGTGGCGGTAACTAGTAAGAGGTGAAAAGAGGCTAATTTTAGAATGGCAGTTAGGTAACAATAACTAGTAAGAGTCGAAAAAGGACTAATTTTAAATTGCAGTAAGGTGGCGGTAACTAGTAAGGGGTGAAAAGAAACTAATTTTAAATGACAGTAAGGTGGCGATAACTAGTAAGGGGTGAAAAGGGACTAATTTTAAATGGCAGTAATGTGGCGGTAACTAGTAAGAGCTGAAAAGGGACTAATTTTAAATGGTAGTAAGGTGGCGGAAACTAGTAAGGGGTTTAAGGGACTAATTTTGAATGGCAGTAAAGTTGCAGTAACTAGTAAGAATTGAAAAGAAACTAATTTTTAATGGCAGTAAGGTGGCGGTAACTAGTAAGTGAGAAAAAGGACTAATTTTAAATGTCAGTAAGGTGGCGATAACTAGTAAGAGGTGAAAAGAAACTAATTTTAAATGGCAGTAAGGTGGCGGTAACTAATAAGGGGTGAAAAGGAATAATTTTTAATGTCAGTGACGTGGTGGTAACTTGTAAGAGGTGAACAGGGACTAATTTTAAATGGCAGTAAGATGGCGATAACTAGTAAGGGGTGAAAAGGGACTAATTTTAAATGACAGTAAGGTGGCGATAACTAGTTAGGGGTGAAAAGAGACTAATTTTAAATGGCAGTAAGGTGGCGGTAACTAGTAAGAGGTGAAAAGAAACTAATTTTAAATGGCAGTAAGTTGGCGGTAACTAGTAAGGGGTGAAGAGGAATAATTTTAAATGTCAGTGACGTGGTGGTAACTAGTAAGAGGTGAAAAGGGACTATTTTTAAATGTCAGTAATGTGGCGGTAACTAGTAAGAGGTGAACAGGGACTAATTTTGAATGGCAGTAAGATGGCGATAACTAGTAAGGGGTGAAAAGGGACTAATTTTAAATGACAGTAAGGTGGCGATAACTAGTTAGGGGTGAAAAGAGACTAATTTTAAATGGCAGTAAGGTGGCGGTAACTAGTAAGAGGTGAAAAGAAACTAATTTTAAATGGCAGTAAGTTGGCGGTAACTAGTAAGGGGTGAAGAGGAATAATTTTAAATGTCAGTGACGTGGTGGTAACTAGTAAGAGGTGAAAAGGGACTATTTTTAAATGTCAGTAATGTGGCGGTAACTAGTAAGAGGTGAACAGGGACTAATTTTGAATGGCAGTAAGGTGGCGGTAACTAGTAAAAGGTAAAAAGGGACTAATTTTAAATGGCAGTAAGGTGGCGGTAATTAGCAAGGGATGAAAATAGACTAATTTTAAATGGCAGTAATGTGGCGGTAACTAGTAAGATGTTAAAAGGGAATAATTTTAAATAGCAGTAAGGTGGCGGTAACTAGTAAGAGGTGAAAAGCAATAATTTTAAATGGCAGTAAGGTGGCGGTAACTAGTAAGGGAATGAAAAGAGACTAATTTTAAATGGCAGTAAGGTGGTTGATACTAGTAAGAGGTTAAAAGGGACTAATTTTAAATGGCATTAAGGTGGCGGTAACTAGTAAGAGGTGAAAAGAGACTAATTTTAAATGGCAGTGAGGTGGCGATAACTAGTAAGAGTTGAAAATGTACTAATTTTAAACGGCATTGTGGTGGCGGTAACTAGTAACAGGTAAAAAGGGACTAATTTTAAATTGCAGTAAGGTGGCGGTAATTAGTAAGAGTTGAAAAGGGACTAATTTTGAATGGCAATAAGGTGGCGGTAACTAGTAAGAGTTGAAAAGGGACTAATTTTGAATGGCAATAAGGTGGCGATAACTAGTTAGAGGTGAAAAGAGACTAATTTTAAATGGCAGTAAAGTGGCGGTAACTAGTAAGGTGTAAAAAGGGAAAAATTTTAAATGGCAGTAAAGTGGCGGTAACTAGAAAGAGGTGAAAAGAGACTAATTTTAAATAGCTGTAAGGTGGCAGTAACTAGTAAGAGGTGAAAAGGGACTTATTTTAAATGACAGTAAGGGGTGGATGTCACTTTTGCACGACCGTCACTTTTGCACGAGCGTCACTTTTGCACGAAGGGACACTTTTGCACGAGCGTCACTTTTGCACGAGGGGTCACTTTTGCACGAAGGGACACTTTTGCACGGCGACACCTTTGCACGAGCGTCACTTTTGCACGAGGGGACACTTTTGCACGGCGTCACTTTTGCACGCAGGGTCACTTTTGCACGAGGGGACACTTTTGAACAGCGTCACTTTTGCACGGTCGTCACTTTTGCACGAGGGGACACTTTTGCACGGCGACTCTTATGCACGGAGGGTCACTTTTGCATGAGGGAAAAGGGACTAATTTTAAATGGCAGTAAGGTGTAGGTAACTAGTAAAGGGTAAAAAGGGACTAATTTTAAATGGCAGTAATGTGGCGGTAACTAGTAAGAGGTGAAAATGGACTAATTTTGAATTGCAGTAAGGTGGCGGTAACTAGTATCATGAAAAGGAACTAATTTTAAATGTTAGTAGGTTGGCGATAACTACTAAGAGGTGAAAATGGACTAATTTTAAATGGCAGTAATGTGGCGGTAACTAGTAAGAGGTTAAAAGAGACTAATTTTAAATTGCAGTAAGGTGGCAGTAACTAGTAAGAGGTGAAAAGAGACTAATTTTAAATGGCAGTAAGGTGGCGGTAACTAGTAAGAGGTGAAAAGAGACTAATTTTAAATAGCTGTAAGGTGGCAGTAACTAGTAAGAGGTGAAAAGGGACTAATTTTAAATGGCAGTAAGGGGTGGGTGTCACTTTTGCACGACCGTCACTTTTGCATGAGCGTCACTTTTGCACGAAGGGACACTTTTGCACGAGCGTCACTTTTGCACGAGGGGTCACTTTTGCACGAAGGGACACTTTTGCACGGCGACACCTTTGCACGAGCGTCACTTTTGCACGAGGGTACACTTTTGCACGGCGTCACTTTTGCACGCAGGGTCACTTTTGCACGAGGGGACACTTTTGAACAGCGTCACTTTTGCACGGTCGTCACTTTTGCACGAGGGGACACTTTTGCACGGCGACTCTTATGCACGGAGGGTCACTTTTGCACGAGGGGACACTTTTGAACGGTCGTCACTTTTGCACGAGGGGACACTTTTGCACGGCGACTCTTTTGCACGGAGGGTCACTTTTGCACGGCGCCACTTTTGCACGAGGAGACATTTTTGCACGGCGACATTTTTTCACGATGACAATTTTTTTACGGCAGCTTTGTTGCACAACAACACTTTTGCACGGAGAGTCACATTTGCACGAGATGACTCTTTTGCACGGCGTCATTCTGCACTAGGAGACTTTTCTGCATGCAGGGTCATTTTTGCACGAGGAGACACTCTTGCACGGCGACATTTTTTCACGATAACAAATTTTTATGGCAGCTCTGTTGCACAACGACACTTATGCACGGAAAGTCACTTTTGCACGAGGGGACGTTTTGCACGGAGGTACATTTTTGCACGAGGGGACTCTTTTGTACGGCGTCCTTTTTGCACGAGGAGACACTTATGCACGCAGTCATTTTTCTTAGAGGAGACACTTTCTCTAGGCGACATTTTTTCATGATGACAACTTTTTACGGCAGCTTTGTTGCACAACGACACTTTTGCACAACGTCACTTTTTTAAGAAGAATTTTTACACAGCGACATTTTGGCACTATGACATTTTTTGCATGGAACATCAATTTTGCAAGAAGACCAATTAAACGCCTTTTTTAGATTTATAACATATAGAAAAACATAAATCTATTGCGTGCGTTTTTTTATTATATTTAAAAAATGTACTCAGATAAAATTTTATATTTTAATAGATTGATAATATAAATTGAAACCTATTTCTAACTTTTAAATAAAAACTTTTGTATTAATTTTTTTCTAAAAATCTCAATTTAATAACAGTGTACAATATAAAAATCAAAAAAATTGTTTTTTTAGTAGTCTTTAAATTCTAATTGTTAGTTATAATCATGCGCAAACTACTACATTTTTGTTACAGTTAACTATTAACTATCAAAACTAATTATAATAAATCAGTTTATAAATTTCAAGACTACGTTATATTTTAATATAGAATAATTTTTTAATTATAGAAAAAAACAACTAAGCAATTTATTTTATACCCAGTCATCATTTATTTATTGTTTACAATTTAAAAGATCCACAATAAACGAACAAAAAGAAAATTAACGAAAAAAAAATATTTAGAATTATTCTAAGGTAAAGTTATGAGAGATCCCTCTCAAAAATTCGACTATGTTGCTATTATCATTAAAGTTAGAAACTAGCCGATGAATTCTCTCATCTGCCTGTTTATACTTTAACTGTTTACCAGCAGGCTTTATTCCCAAGACAATGTGTTCAATATTCAGGTCGCGAGAGTTTTGGGTTGATTTAAGCAACTCAATGAAGCTCCACAGATGAGGGTGGTTGCCTGACAGAACACTATACAGAGCCCGATGTGCAGCATCGGCATAATTATTTGTTCTGTCTCCACCAGTCAAAATCCTTTCGTGTTGACTCCAAAGATGAGGAGGGAAGTTAGGCTGATTTCTTGCACCTAATGTTTTTTAAGATGATTTTTAATAAAAATGTATATTGCTAAAAATTGAAGATAATTTAATCAAATAATTATTAAAAAAACTGGAAAACATGATTTTAAATTTGCTTTAGCACGTTACATACACTTTATGCAATCGTAATATTTTTCAAAAATATGTACCACAAATGAAAAATACTTAAGTATTATAAACATTATTTATTGAAAAAAGTATAGCTATATTTTTTTGAAATTATTTAAAGGCTTCAAACCTCCTGCTTGGCTGAAAATGTAGGTGTCTCTGAACCAGGTAACAATGGGCACCAGTTCATCGCAAACAACAGCAAGTAAGGCTTGAAGACCATCTGCAACCTTTTGAAGGGGTAGGAAAGCCAGAGAAATTATCATCTTTGCATCTTTATTAAAATTAACATCTGACCGAAACCTAAAACGAAGCAATTTAAGACTTTTTGATAATAGCCTTCTATATTAAAAAAGAAAGTAAAAATTAACCTGGTCTGCAGTCCACATCTTTGTATTTTTCTAAGAATGTTCTGTCCCAAATGAAAGAGACAACCTCTTATAGTGCAACTCGGAAATTCATTCTAAAGTAAATAAGGTCTTATATAATTTATTATTACTATTTGTTATTATTTTGTTTATTGTGCAATGTTTGACTCAGGCACCAAAACCTGTGTCACTAAAACAGGACAAATAATGAGAAAAATAAAATCAAAAAACATTTATATTCAACAAAAAGTTTACATAGACAAAACATTAACAAAACTAAAATTATAAATAAATCATTATTATGTTTAAACTTATATGCTTTATATAGAACGCGACAACTTATTACATACGAACACTTTTGTACAAAATTAATGAAAAAAAATTATTATATTAATAGTCTGTCACGGGCAGGCGTATTGAAATTAATGTTACAAATGGAAAAACTTCACATTATCTCACATATTATCAAGTGTATAAAAACTAACGTTTACAGCGTTGATCAATGCTAACTCAAAGTCGCTTGATATAGCTGGCGGTTGAAAATTTGGTATTATCCCTTTGATTAGTTGAAACATTTGTGAATATGTTTGTTGGGCTTTGTTCTAAGATGAAAAAGATTAGTTCAAAAACACAACTTTAAAACAAAAAAAAAATTATAATATGAATAAAACTAAGTAATGTATATATGTAAACATTAACATATTTTTATAAAATATTTATAATAATTTAAAACTTTAATTTAAAACTTATAAATTCTAACTAACTTGCAATAAACAGTATAATACAGGCACTGCAAGTTCGTTTTTCTTTCCAATTAGAACAAAAACTTGAGAAAACATTGGTGGTGCGAGCTTGAATGTGCCATCAAGAAAAACGCAGCTAGTTTCTTGTAGAATATTTAAGAGGGCTTCTCTAAAAGAAAAAAATGTTTGAGAAACTTTTTAAAGTTTGATACATTTTAGTTTCTAGAGTAAAAAGTATTCAAATGAAACATAAACCTTCCAAATATTAAGATTCGATTTGGTAGGTTTCCACTATCAGCGAGCAAAAACTTTTCGTCAACATCATTGCCACTATATCTTGTCAAATAATATGAGATGACAATGTCTACGACATTGTCAGCGATCGGCCAGTGTAGCTGATTTGCTTTTCTCACTCGACTAAGATAATAATTTGTTTTCAAAAAACTTTATTTAACAAACTAAGTTTCAGTCAAAGACCTCGTCAGTGCTTAAATAAATCTAAAAAGATATGTGACAGACATGGTAAATAGCATTTAAACAATTAAAAAAACTAATTTTTATTAAATTTTTTTACTCAAAAACAAAACAAATTTTTATATTAAGATTTAATTGATGGTAAAGTATAAATTTTAGTTAAGTTTTGAAATAAAAAACTTAAAACTATAATAAAATTTTATTTATTTAACATTTCAAATTCTATATACAAAAACTGAAGCAATTTATTTATTTAAAAACACTTAATAAAAAAAAAACTGCATTTTAATATTGACCTAAACTTAACTTACTTAGCTGTTCTCTTTAAAGATTTCTCTTTTGGAAGAGATCCTTTTACACTAAGTGGTACTCCATTTATGACTGTACTAACAAGACCTTTTGGGCTTGCACTTGGCACTAGCACTAACATTTTTTAAAATAAACTAAATAAAAAGTACTTACAAACATATAAATAACTTGATTAGATAACTTAAATCTGTCAACAATTAATTTTACATAACAAAAAATTTCTTTGTAATGAACATATTTAAAAACAAAAGCTTTTAATAATATAAAACTAACTTTCACTTAAACTTATATAAACAAATCAATTACAGAGCTTTGAAACAAAGAATAAAAATTTAAAAAAATCTGATACTAACTATTAAAATATTTTTATTATAACACAAAAATATTACTTTAAAATCAGCTAAAAAAACTCAAGCTAAGTCAATTATTTCTATATACATTAGGATGCATATTTTTAATGCTACTGTTGGGCACATGTAAAAATAAAAAATTCTGAATCACATACATTTTGCATTTGAGTAGTTTTTAGAAAATCGGTGGTGCCAAAGTGCAAGTCTTTTCAAACCATTTAAATTTTTGCAAATGGTGTTTTTACGATATTTATTAAGCATAATCTTTTTACCACCTAGAAAATCAAAAGTAGCTATAAAAATAATTGATGTTCCGTGCGAAAAAGTCATAGTGCCAAAATGTCGCTGTGTAAAAATTGATCTTAAAAAGTGACGTTGTGCAAAAGTGTCGTTGTGCAACAAAGCTGCCGTAAAAAATTTTCATTATGAAAAAATGTCGCCTAGAAAAAGTGTCTCCTCTTGGAAAAATGACTGCGTGCATAAGTGTCTCCTCGTGCAAAAAAGAAGCCGTGCAAAAGAGTCCCCTCGTGCAAAAATGTACCTCCGTGCAAAAGTGTCGTTGTGCAAGAAAGCTGCCGTAAAATTTGTCATCGTGAAAAAATTTTGCCGTGCAAAAATGTCCCATCGTGCAAAAATGTTGAAAGTGCAGTAGTGTCACCTCGTGCAAATGTGACTCTCCGTGCAAAAGTGTCGTTGTGCAAGAAAACTGCAAAAAAAATTGTCATCGTGTAAAAATTTCGCCGTGAAAATATGTCTCCTCGTACAAAAGTGACGCCGTGCAAAAGTGTCCCCTCTTGCAAAAGTGACCCTCCGTGCAAAAGTGTCGCCGTGCAAAAGTGACCCTGCGTGCAAAAGAGTCGCCGTGCAAAAGTGTCCCCTCGTGCAAAAGTGACCCTGCGTGCAAAAGTGATGCCGTGCAAAAGTGTCCCCTCGTGCAAAAGTGACGCTCGTGCAAAGGTGTCTCCGTGCAAAAGTGTCCCCTCGTGCAAAAGTGTCCCTTCGTGCAAAAGTGACGCTCGTGCAAAAGTGACGCTCGTGCAAAAGTGACCCGTTCCCTTTAAAAAGATATCAACAATTGTAAATTACATTACTCTTGTATATATATATGCATAGGATAATATTTTTTTTTGTCTGAAAAATATTTATAAATAATTATTTTGTAAATAACAATTTTTTGGTTTATTATCTTAAGATTTATCAACTGAAACTTATATTCTCATTGTTTAAGAAACATAGATTTTAAACAGTATCTTAACAAAATTCAAAATAAAAATATTTCTGAATATCAATCAAAGGTTTGTTTGTTTTAACATAAAGTGTTACTCCGGATTGTTCAGTCGAAAATTTTCACTTACAAATCTAAAAGTTGTCGAAAAAGGTGCCACAACGGATTTAAACTATACAGGTAAATGTTATTAACATTTAAAAATTGTTTAAATTTAATCAGGTATACTACTGCTAAAAACTACAAAAAAAAACTATTTAATTAATTTTTAAATTTTATTTTCCAGTAGTTTTCACAGTGTACACTCGTAGACACTAGTTTAGAACTTTCACACTAGAAGAATCTAGAAAGAAAAAATTGATTTATTTTTTAGGGTGCACGAGACTTTCGGGGTGCATGAAACTTATTTTGGGAAAATGATTTTTTTTTCGCGTAGAAACCATATTAAAGTTTTTTTTTAAATCTCTTTGAATTTTAGACATATTCAACCTTGATATCTTATTGACCATTTTGTTATTAATAAAAGACCATTTTTGGACTCTCCTAGTTCTTTTCTGTCACATTATGTAAAAATTGTACCACCCTTAGCCGCCCAAAGAAAAACTGAAGTGAGAAGTCATTTATGTTTTAAAGAAAAATAATACGGCTAGTAATTTATTAAAGTTTAGTATTGTTAAATCTTATTGTTCAAAAGCATTATGCTACATTAAAAATCACTTTATTACTCAGTTTATTCAACTGATGTTTGAACAAAAAATTAGTTAGGCCAAAAAAACCATTATGTTATACTTATAATAAAATTAAAGTATAGAAAGGGTCAATTAGATCAGGGCTGTCACATACTTAGCTTTCTAAGATTAACTTAGTCTAGTTTTAAATCATGAAAAACCTAGATCAACTTAGACTAGTTATAATATATATATATACAAAAACTCAGCATAACTGAGACTAGTTATAAACTACTTGAAAATCTTGAGTTTATTTTGAGTTTAAAATCTATAACTGTTTCTTTTCTTGAATTTTTTTAGTTTGTAAATAATTATTAAAATTTGAAAAAATTAGGATTTTTAATTGTCTAAGTTTCATTGTAATATGAAATAGTTTTTGTTTATATATACCACTTTTAAAAGCAAGCTTGTTACTTGTGAATAAATCTAGTATTTAATCACTCTAGCTTGTTTCCTGACGCAAAGAGTAATTAATATGTAATAGTGTCAAAAATTGTTTTTAAACAATAAATTCTAAAACTCTAGTTGACCAAAATTAAATTCAAGTCTCTTAGAAAATTTTTGCTAGTATGGTAACTTTTTTCAAAATTCAGGCTAGTTATTAAGACAAAAATTATTATTTTAACTTGTTATTACAAATATTTTCTATTATATATATTTTGATGATATAATTTTTGCTATACTAATTTAAATATAGAAGATTAATGGTTAAACTTTTAATTGGTCAATGAGAAAGAGTTTTTGCTTTACTCTACTGATTATTGTTTGCCTTTATAATAATAAGTTTAACAAGTTTCTTAAAAACTTGAAAACCTGGAAAAACCTGGAGTTTGACAATTTAGGCTAAAAATACTGAAAATTGAAAAATTACAAAAAAAAACTAGAATAACTTGGAATTTTGATTAATTCTACTAGTTGGCTAGAAAAATGCTGTTTGACACAAAAAATGTACCATAAAGTTTTGTTATCATCAAATTTTTTTCACCATCAAAATTTTTTTTCATCATCATTTTTTATCACCAGAAAAATATTTTTTTAAGTAGCTTCTTAATGCCTTTATACTATTTATTATGGTTGTTTACCTTTCATACTTTAAAGTAAACATATACTCAAAAATATGTACTTATGAAAACCTTGTGGTATCTTTGAAAACCTGGAGAAAACTTTCCATAAACATCTGGCAACTATTTTAATATCTTTTTTTACTACAACCATGACAATATTTTAAGTATAAGTTTATATATATTTCAAAATTAAGTTTGTTTTAAAGTATTTTTTACTTTTTTACAGTCAGACTTTGTAAAAGCTAGAAGTTCTAGGAGAATTCAGATCAACTTAGTTTAATTTAGACTTTTTACAAAAATAACTGAGGCTAATTTTATTTTTTTTTGTCATTTAACTTTGATTTATTGTATTTTGTAAATATTTAGCAATTTTTTTAACTATAATATTTTCTTCTCATTGGTTTATAGCAAATTATTTTATATTTATTTTTGGTTTTTAGGTATCAAGCATCATTAAAAATATTTTGTAAGTAATTATTGTTGATGGAAAAATGTATTTTTAACTAAACACTTTAAGTTTTATGTGTAACACATAACAAAATTTAAATTAAAAATTACAATTTTATCTTATTAAGTATTGTTTAAAAAGTTTTTTTTATGATGATTCTATTATTTATACAACTTTAAATGTCCTTTAAATTTACTTAAATAGGTCATGAATTAAATTAGGGAGAAATATATTTGAAGAATAAATACAGTGTAGTTACACATTTAGTCTAGTTTGAACTTTATTGAAAAGCTCTAGCTAGTTGACCCAAGTTGATTTGAGTTCCCTAGCTCTAGCATATTTCAGGCTAGTTTAAAATAAATCTAATTATAAATATTTTAATTTATATTAATTTACTTGTTATTATTTTTAATCATTAACAATATATTTAGTTGAAGAAAAATATTTATTTTATTTTTAAATATTGTAGTTTCAATTTTTAAATGTTATAGCTCTTTAAATGTTATAGCTCTTTTATTATAGTTACTTTATAAGTTGAAATAATTTGATATTAGTATCCAAATTATTAAGCTTTTTAAATATTTAAATTTAATAAATTCATGTTTTCATATTTTTCAAGACATATACAAAGTTAAACTATTTGTTAAAGTTATTGATAAATTTTAAATATGAAAACATTTCAGGTAAATAGTTTACCTTTTAATGTAGAATTCAATATACATTTTATGCGTGTATAATGTTGAATACTAATATATAATATTATTTCTAGATGTTTGTGTTTATAAAAATATTTAATATTTTAAAGTTAAATAGACTCAATTTTTATAGAGTTTTATTAAACAAGATTTTTATTACTATAAGTATATAATACATATTTAAGAAAAAATCCTTTAAAGTAATTGTTAAATTATTAAGAAGAAATTTTAAACCTAGTAGCATAATTGCCATGTTAAAATTAATAAAATTTCCAAATTTTCAGTTGTTTTTAATTAAATCATCCAAGTGTTTGTTCATTATTTATTTTATTTTTCATATTATTTTTGGAGTTCTTGCAACCCTGTCTTCTAATGTTGAAATCATATAGAAGTTATAAATTTCCTCTCATAAGTATTTTGCTTAAATTTTATATTTAAAATACTAGTTATTTTTAATGACATGTGTATTTGTTATAAACTAGCTCTGTTTAAGAATACTTTTATGCATTTTATGAGTTAATTATGTTTTATTGTTTCTATATAATCTTCAAACAGTTTATTAGATAAATACTTCTTGTAGACCTTAAACTTTAAAAAGTTAAACTAACTCAGTTTGACCAAAGTTAGTTTATTTCACAAGATTTGCTAGATGAATTCTAACCAACCCTTTTAACTTTCATTTAGATATTAGTTACTTAAAGCTGCTTGTTTTAAAATATTCTAAGATGTTTGATATTTAATTAAGCAATTACCCCTTTTTTAAAGACTTTTAACACATTTGTTTTTCATATTTGCTTATATATATTGGCTATTTATATACTCATGGATATTGGCTCAATATGCTAGGATATTTAAAATTAATATCTAAATAGTTAAAATTGTAATTAACAGATCATTTATTAAAATTGTGTGTAAAATAATAGACAGCTTGTTAAGAAATTTGTCTTGTCTGTAGTTTTTTTTTAATTATGTACAACAAAGGCTATACAGTTCTTTTCTGAAACATGTTGAAAATTACATTGTTATTATTTCTATTAAAAAAAATTTGAAAATTTGCATTTTTACAGATGCTAATGTGTTTCATTTTCTTTTTGTATTTATAATGTAGTGTATTGAATTTTAATCTTGGAAACAACTTTAAAGCTGCTACTAGTTTTTTAGATTATATGATTAAATATTTCTAATATTTCACATTTAATTTAATAATTCAAGCAATTTTTGAATTGTTATGTTACACCAATGTAAGGGTTGTATTAAAAGCATTTTCTTGCCTGATGTTTTTAATCATATATTCCTTTTTCTTTAAACTTATATTATTTTTTTTATTTATAGTAATTATTAAGTTTATATAGTAATATTTTTTTCAAAAGTTTTATGTTGTGAAGAATTATACCATTGGTTGGTAAGCAGTTCGCATTTCCGACTCAGTGATCTGTACAAAAAATGATACTTGATGAAAAGTTGTCATTCGTGTAAGATTCACCCTTCGTGCAAAAGTGACCACTAGCAGGGTTGCCACATAGTCAACAAAACAGGAAAAGTCATGAAAAACTTAAAAAATATAAAAAGGTAACGAAAATTCAGGATAAAATAGGGGTTTTTGAAAATAAAGTCAGGAAAAGTCAGGAAAATTAACATAATTTTCGAAAAGGTTAGATATTTGCAGTTAAAATTTACATAATTTCTTATTTTCTAAAGCCTTCAAATAATGAAAAGGAATTAAAAATTCTTATGTCATACTAAAATTGTAAAATTTTACAAAATTACTTCATTTCCAATGCCTTCATCTGGTATAAATTAATAAAATATGCTTTATAAAACTGTAAAATTTTTCTATTAACGTATTGAACAACTAACCTATTTGAAAAATAAGTTTTTGTATGTTTTTAGTATTGATAATCTGTGCAGGGTTGCCAAAAACTTTAAAAGCTGGAAAAACCTTGAATTTTTAACAATTTTAACATGTGTTAAGAAGTAAAAATTCGATTTGACTTAAAAACTCTATCATATTGATAATTTTTTTTTTGTCATCATCAAAAATGTTTATATTAAAAAAAACACATTTAAAGAATCTTGAAGATTTAATTTCCATGTAGTACAATTATAACAGTTTTTCATCTGAACTTAATTTCAAATTAAAAACAAACCCTAAAACGTCTAATTTTAAAAACCTGGAGGAAATTTTGAAAACCTGAAAAAAAATGTCTAAACCTGGATAAAATTTGACAAAAACATTTGGCAACACTGTCAGTAGCAAGGAAACTTCCATAGTGATAATGTGATATACACACAAAATTTTATATTGCTTAATTTAAAAATTAAAGTGTATTTTAATTAAGTAAACGATTAAGTTTTTCGTAGATAAGCACTAATTTCAGTATTTGTAACAAGTATACTTATATACTATACCTCTTCATAATTAAAGTTGTTCAAACTTGAATTTTAAGTTTTAAGAGAAGTATATTTAATTGTAATTTAACTTATTTCTAATTTTTTGTAGAATAACTACATGCTACTAACTATAATAATAGTGTTTAAAATGTTGTTTTGTATAAGAGTAGATTTATTTGTTTCAAGTTTTATACCAAATGATACAAGAAAATACTTTATATAACAAATATATAGTTATATTTTTATGTGTTTTTTACAGTTACTTAAGTATATTCTTTTCTAAATGATTTTAATTTAAGGATTTCATATTACATGGTTAAGGTTGTATGATATTAAACTAAGTGAACATTAAGTATAAGTATTGCATGTTTTAGATAATTTTTTATTACTAGATATAATTACCTTTAGGTTGTTCTACAACTTTGATGCAAAGTCTGACTTTATTTTGTTAATTGAAAATACATCAATCATACATAGTTGGTTCAAGTGATGTAATGGAAGTTAGGTGATGAAACTTAACAAAAACTGCTGTTTTAACCTTTATAAAAATAAGATTAAATGCTTTAAATGGTTTCAAATGTTTGTTTACGTATTACAGAATAAGTTTAAATTAAGAGTTTGTTTTAGAACAGTCAGGAAAACTTTTGAAAAAAGTCATGGAAAAGTCAGGAAGTTTTTCTCAACTTGATCTGTCGAAACCCTGATCTACCCTATCCCTATAGATATTAGCATGTAATTATTAAAAATTTTAATTTTGAAACACATGAAATGTTGTTTTACTACTTAATAATTTCTTAAAGTTCACTAAAAACAAAAATGGACCCAAATCCATATGCCTTCAAAAACCTAGAAGGTATTCAGAAAGCCTGGAAAAAAACTTTTCAAATAACCAGAAGCAGACCTTATATAAATTTAAAAACAAACTAGAAGAATAATTGTAACAAGTTTTTACATTAGTTAAACTAATTTTGATTACATTTTGAATATAAAACAGTTAAAAAATTAATGTAGTTTTTTATATTTTTTGTTGTTGCCTCAAAATATTATGCATTAATTAGTTTTTATATGTTTTTTTATTGACGTTTATTCTAAATGTATTATTAAACAAGTGAAATGCAATCTAAAAAATTAAATAAGTATGTATTATTATAAATTATAATACGCTTACTTATATTAAAGTTTACAACTAAAATAAAAGTGTTTAACTGTTAAAAAATAATTTTATCATTGCTTAATTGTTGTATTAGTGAACAGTTATAACTAACTGTGTAACATTAAAAACGTTTATAGTTAAACAATTTTGTTTTACTAAAACCAAAAGGTTTAAGTATATGTTTTTAAATAGCCCAGAAACGCGCCTGTAATAACAAATATAAACAAATTTGCTTTGAATATTAAAAAGTAATAAGTTATGTAACAAAAATCTTCAAATTTCATTATAACATCTAAAAAATTTAATTGGTTTAAAATAAAATTTTTTTTATTCTGTGTAAAAATTGTTTGTGTAAAAACAATAAGCTCTATTTTATATTTATTTTTAATTACTTATTATTTTTTTTTAAAGAGCTTATAGCCATAGACTGTATAATTAAAAAGTGTTAACAGAATTGAGGTAAAAAAAATGTGTTTTCTGTACAGTTTTTATATTGTTATAAATATCTTTATACATACTAAAACATTTATTATATACATGTACTTAATATTTACAGAAACTATCTTAAAATAATGAATATGTTTACAAGCATCATGAAAAATGATTACAAATACAAATGTGAAAAGCTTGGCTGTGATTCAGATGAACACATTATTGTAAAAGACTTCTTTGTTAAAACATATGTCAATTCAACATGTTGGGAGAATTCAGCTGATTATAACGTCTACAAGTTTCTGGAAAGCAATCCGATAAATCCATTGAAAGAAAGACGCAACAATTTAATGTTGTTTCATGGCACAAGTGAAAATGGTGTCGAAGGAATATTAACAAAAGGTTTTAAAAACTCTGAAATAGGTTGGTTTGGAAGGGGAGTGTATATGACTGACTGTTCAAGAACTGCCTTACAATATAGTATATTTAAAAGTAAAAAAATATATATATTTGTCAACGAAGTCCTAGAGTCAGATAAACTAAAAACATTCGAACACAATGAAAACCGTGATGAACGGTTAATCGATTTCTGTTTTAAACCCAAGTACTCATTTGAAAAACATTATTTTGAGGAAAGCCAGCAACCAGATAAAAATGATTACAAGGAAGATTCTTTTGGGAGAAAATACAGGAACATTGCAGTGAGTAATTTAAGTGCAAAAGATGAATATGTGGCAGACGAAAGTCTTGTAGTTCCAAGATACTTGATTGTAATTGGTTCTACACCTGAGTTTTTGAATAAATTCAAAATCACAGAAGTTGACTCTGAAATGATTTCAGGTAAAACTTTACATTTTCCATTGCCTTCTGTGCCTACTTACGTTCCATTTCCTCCTATGCCAACTTACGTTCCATTTCCTCATGTACCTGCTTACGCTCCATTGGCTCCTATACCTACTTACGTTCCATTGCCTCATATGCCTGCTTACGTTGCATTGTCTCCTATGCCTACTTACGTTCCATTGCCTCATATACCTACTTACGTTCCATCGCTACCTACGCCAACTTTTGATCCAGCGGTTCTCTTGTCACCTATTGGTCCATCGACTTCCATGACTACTTTTGTTCCACCTAATGGATTATTAAGGATGCAACAATATTGAGACGAAGATTGCCATTCCGAAACATCAGAGGCAACATTAAACACATTACCATAGTTGCCACAGCTTAGAGTAAACTTGTATGCGAATCACATGCTAATTAACAAAAAAAAAAACTCTAAACTGTTGTAACTATACGCATCAGATTTCCAAAAATCATTCCTATTATCACTTACGCTTGGAATCCATAATTTATAATTTTTTTGTGTAAATACTTTATTGGCTGACGACGTTTCGCTACTAATAGTATATAACCTGCTGTATACAGACTCGAAATTAAAAAAACAGCGTTAAATCGTCAGTCAATGAGTTATTTCGTACAGAAAGATTTGCTAACAATAAACAGTTTTCTTTTGTTTAACGGCCTCTGATTGTTTAGATACTTTGGATTTAGGCTTTATTTCGTATTTAATTATATATATATCAATTTTTTTTGCTCGAACATAACAACTCGTATGATTTTTTATGTTTTTTTCGCCTAATAAATTGTCATTTTATTTAGTTATTATTTTTATTTACATTAAATGAGCTATTTTAATAGTTTGAAAAACAATCACAATAAAGTTTTTTTTTTATTTCATGAAGTTTAGTCTACACTATGTCCAGCTAACAGATAAGGTAGATACTTAAGAAAAAAAATTTTTAGTCGTTTGAGTAGCATAGGCATATGTTAAGAATAGCATTCAAAGAGTTTGAACGAACAGTAGCTTATTTTCAGTTTAAAAAATAAGATTCCAAATTATCATTTATCAATTAATTGCAAAACGATAGTGCAAAGTGCTGTAGTTCTTAATATACTCTACCAGTTAGAATAACAAGGATCAGTACACTTCGGTCGGCAGGCCACAAAGCAATAACTTGCATTTTGCAAAATATTTTCCCGCAAAAGTACTCCTTTTTAAAATAAATTAAACAAAAGTTTTGTTTGAAACTTACATTCAGACTTTTTACTTTGATATATTACTGATGTTATGTTATTATATTTTTTAATATGCATTAAGTTTTTTAAAACTTTTTCATTTTTATTAACTAATACCAATATTATGTTCACCTAATTATGCATTTTTCATTAAAATTTGAATAATTAATGTTTATGTTTTTACGCATCAATGAGTTCAGATTCACATTACTGCCAATGTCTAAATGTTATTTACTGTTTTGAATTTATTTGACAAGGTCAGTTAACGCTCACCGAAACTAGGTAATAAACCAAAGCAGTGCATAAACATTTGTTTTATTACATATTTTTTAATAGAATTTCATTTACTACAAGTATTTTAATTAAATGCGGCATGCAAACGAGTTTTTAAATTAAACAATGCGGCTGTAAAATCAAACACTTAAACTAAAAATTTTCAAAAGTTACTTAAACGTTAAATAACGCATTTTCTACTGAAACTAAATTTCAACGCTTAAGGTATAGTAGATAAAGTTTAAAAGTATGGAGCGCAAAAACAAAACGTCATAAAGTTAATTCAATATAGAAAAATTTGAATTATGGAATCCACCGACTCCTACTTATAAATATAGAAGCTTTGTAATTAATAAAAGTATATATAAAGATATTAGAAAGACAGTTAAAAATTAAATATAACACTGATTTGGAATTTCATATTTAAATATTTAACATAATGTCTGAATAGTTTTAGAACTTAAGATATTTGATACTAATATTACCTTCTTATCATAAAAAGTTCAATAAATTATCAGTTCGCTAAAATTTAATCTTTTTATTTATCAAAAATAAGTAAACAGACGCAAAATATTGTCATTTAGTGGTATTAAACATCTCACCATTCAAATATTGTGTAACTGCAGTTCGACTTGAGAAATCATAGACCACTACTTTTTCTCCAAAAAACAATCAATCATGTAAACAATATTATAAATTTTTTTTAAACTAGAAGTTGAATCTTTTCTTAAAATCCGTCCCAAAACTCTGAACTACTCATTAAACATAGAAAAAAATAATCAATAACCGATAAACGGTAATTCTCAAACTTTAAAACACAAAATGGTAAGTTTACCAGTTTAATTTAATACTTTGGTACTCTTAAAAATCTACCGGTATAAAAGAAAACTTAGTTTCAAGAAAAACAATACTTATTCTAATACAGTTCTAAAACTTTCAAATACTTGAAGGTGTTACATAAAAATCTCACTTTAATGGATACAACTAGTAATTCATACAATAACTTTCTAAAAACACTAAATAGTAGCACTCAATAAAACAACTCTGTAAAATTTTACAATCTATTAATCGATATAATAGTTCTATGTTTTCATTTCTTTAGGGTTAAAGTTGAACTGAACTGGTATCTGACCTCTGGTCAAATTCAAATCATGTTCAATTCTGTTCCTTCGGTCCTCGAACTTTTGGAGTACTCTGCAGCTCTATCCTGTCTTTCGGGTATTGCTCCCTGACCTTACAAATTTTGTATGTAAAGATATATTTAAGAATTAAATAAATACATAATATTTTTATAGGTGACCAATTATTCAACTTAGTATTTGGGTTTCTATTTAGCCTTATAAGATAACAACTACTTCAATCTAATATGATATAAGAGTAAATAAAGCTATTTAAAAATTCAACTGTTTAATTTTATCATAAAAAGTTTAAACTAATTATCATACTTCAATGTTAGTGTATTTAGGTATTAAAAGAGGAACAAAAGTTGTGTAGAGGAAAGTTTTAACAAAAAGAAAATCTATTTTGGTGAGTTTAAGTAATCAGCGTACATTACAAAAATACAAACCTTGAAAAAATTGGTATTAAGGACTTAAATTCGTAACTTGTATTCTATATACAGTTTAATATATTTATATATGTCTGAGTTTTATTAAAAATTAGTTTTGTAAATTCCACATTTTTCACCTGTATCTATGATCAAGTTGCGCTAGTACTAGTAAGTTAGTAAATATTAAATCAAATTTTAGCAAAATTTTGTTACTTTAAAGATCCACTGTGATATATTGTATATATTAATGTTTTTATCTATAGTTTTTAAATAAAAAAGTCATTTCAATAATCAATGTTTATACTATACTTTTTAACTATAATGATATTTTAGTAATTTAATAGTCTTATTACCATTCTGAATATTACGTTTGCTAATTTTTCGAAAATTTTTATATAAGTGGAGTTGAATATCGGAATTTTTAATAAAGTTTTTATATATATTTTAAAGTGCAATTTTTTTTATTATAATCTTACAGATGTTGTGAAACAAAGCTGAATTTAGAACATGTTTTTTGCGTTTAAGCTAGTTTTGGAAACTATGGCTTCATCATTTCCTATCTAGATAAGTGACACTATTTTAAAATAGTTCAATGACATTTTTTTGTTATACACTAGTTTTTTGGTTATATTAAACAAACTTACTGTCTTGTGTTTTATTTTGTCATTTATTTCTCCATTTTAAATTTAATTGTGCATCCTTAACATTTTTAGTTTTTAAGCAAACTTTAAAAATATTAACTACCAAGTTTAAATAGTTATATATTTTTTTGTTTTTTGATAAAAGTTTATTTTTTTATGAAGACTAATTTTCAAATACGAATAAAATTTCATTCTAATTTCATTTTAAATAGTATTGTATGTTTTTTGAATTAAGGTATACAACTAAAATAAACGTGATAAATAGTGTAATAATAAGTTTATAAATGTTTTGTTGTTTTTGTAGTTAACAGATAATCTACAAAAAAAAAACCTACTGTGTAATATTAAAGCTTGTTAAAGTTAAACAATTTTATTTTAAAAAAATATAAAAAAAGTCTACGCTAATATTTTTTAAGTAGCCCAGAAACGCTCCTGTAACATATTTGATAATTAACAAATTTGATCTGATTACAATGAATAATTACAATAGATAATTTACAAAAAATTAAAAAACTAAAATCTTTATGCTTCATTATAACAGTTAAAAATTCAATCGAACTAAAAAACTTTTTTTTTATTTTGATAAATAATTTTTCATGTAAAAACAATATGGTCTGTTTTATATTTGCTTTTTTAATAAAAATTTAAATCTAGGGTTAAACTATTAAAATAAACAACACATAATAATTGTCAAAATATTTTGAACTTAGATAAAACAAAAAACAGTTTTACTTATATTAAAGTTCTTTAGTATATAGAATTTTTAATATTAATAAATCAATTAAGAAAATAAAATTGACTTTAAGAATATTTCAATTGAAAAATATTATTTATTTCTTATAGAGACCTCAAATCTATACTCTTCTAAAGCTAAAACAAAAACTCTTTTGAAATAAAGCCTTTAATAGTTATTAAATTATTTTTTGTTTATACAAATTAAACAATTAATAACAAAACTTTTTTAAATAAATACATTTTTAACAAATATTTTAATCACTATGCTATAAAATCCTTTAGTGTAATGTAAAACGACAAATATAAACTACAAAATTAACCTATTTAAAACAAAATTTTAACAAAACAAAACTTTTAAAATAACTTTAAAACATAAACAACTTACCAAATACAGTAGACTTCCGCTTGAGTACACAAAATCAAAAAGGGCAAAGTCGAAAAATAGCAAATATCAGTAGGTTATAGTTCAATGATATTATAAAATAAACATAAAATCCCTTTAAATATAAATTAAACATTTATTAAAAAATATATCTATATAAGCTATTAAATATAATATTGTTTTTGTTTTATTAATACTAAGTTAGTAATAGACTTAATTAATAATTAATTTTAGAAATTATAAGCTTGCAAATTTTTTGGTTAAAAGTGCGAACTCAAGAGGAAATATACCGTAATTATTACACATTAGGCATTTTGCAAAAGTGTTGTAGAATAAATAACTGAATAAGACTGTTTTTATAAAAGACTACTTAAATACAATACAAACCAGGTTAAATAAGAAATATTTTTAAAAATCGAATAAAATAAAACTTATACAAGATAATGTCTACTATTGAAGGCTAATCTAATGTGGATGATGAGCTCCATTATTGTTTGCTAGTTTTTCTATACTTGGTTCTTAATCAGTCAAATATTCCAGGTTTTCTTTTGTCCAATTTTCCAAATTCTAGGTTTTTCTAGGTCTCCAGGTAAAGTGGCAACCCTGTATAGTTTTATTTTTTATTCTAACAAAGTTATTTTCCAAACAAACAACTGGAAATATCATGAGCTGATAGTTAATAATAGATACCAAAGATTTTTACAAACCATTTATGTTTCATGTCAGGTTATGAAATGGTCGTCTATGACTTATGTAGCTGTTAAATAATAAAAGTATGAATAAAAGTGTGAAGATTACTTGAAAATAGAAGTCAAAAGCACTTAAATTTTTTCTTTATTTTACATATTTTAGTATATTTTAATTTAATAGACTGTTTTGTTTAAGTTTTGCCTAAGGGTCAAATATTTAATAGCTAAATTTGTAAAATAGCAAGATAGAAATTAAAAGTTTTATGACTGCATAAAGATTTAAATTCGTCTCCCAACTTACTTAAATCGCCTCCAGGGGGGGGCGATACTTTAGGAAACCCTTGTTTGGAATGTAACTTGTAACAACTAACCTTCACCAAAAAAATCGACTGAATAAAGAAAGATATAAGATAAAAACCTACCTTTTTAAAACTTCTGTTTTATATAAGTATTCATTTTCAATCTTGCTTATAAGGTAAAAATAAAACTACTTTTAACAGCATTTTATTGTATTTAAATTAGCATACTTTTTGTTATTTTTTAGTAAATGATAAAAGTACTTATACATTTTTTTATTGTATTCAAACAAGCATACTTCTTGTCATTTTATAATAGTTAGTATGTTTAAAGAATATCTGCTTTAATGTTTTAGCTTTGTTATAACAGTGTGTTTACTAGTTTCTAAAGTTATTTTTATGTCTTCTAACTTCTTCTAGGTATATTCAAATTATACAGTTTTTTTGAAAGTAAAAAAGTATTTAATCCTTTCATTTTAGAAAGTAACAATTAAGTTTTAAGATGTTAAAAATAATATAACAAAATCGTACTATTATTTTAAAGTTTTCTTGTTGATCTCAACCTTTTTTTTAACTTAAACAAAGATCTCGCATAAAATTTTTATAAAACCTTTTTAAACTTTATTAGTTGCAACCAGTGGCGTAGCGTGGTAATTTGGTCAGGGGATGCGCAAACTTTTTTCTCAAAAAATCCCCTAAATTTAAACTTTTGTAATTAGCTATTAAAAGATCTTTTTATAAGTAATATAATTGAAATAGATTCACTAAGTAAAATAAGTTCGAAGTAACTGTTTGTTACTTTAAGGTTTTCAAGTTAAAAGTATAATTTTTAAATTTAATTATCTGATTGTATTTATTTAGAATAAAAATCACAAACAAAGTTTATTTATCATAGGCCAACACGCTTTTTTTTGTATGTTTACAAAAATAAAGATCAGAAAACTAGCAGTAGTCTTAACATTTATAATAGCATAAAAAAAACTTATAAAATTGTTTAATTTTCATTAAAGCGTGACGTAGTTTTGTAAACTTTTTGTGGAAAAATCTGTCATAAGGTTATACTACTCCGGTGCACTACATTAATTGCGTGCTTTTTGAGTCTAAATTCTTATGAAGTTAATGAAGTTATAAAATTTTTCCTTATGGAGTTTTTCGTCAACATCGGTGCGCACTTTCGCTTGCGCACCGATTCAGTATATTGAGTAATTTCCCTAACTTGTCACTAATTGGTATTCAAAATTATATTTAACTTTTCGAATACGAAAAAATCATAGTTGTAAAAAGGCAAATAAAGCAGAAAAAATAAACAATAAAGGATGAATATATTACATTCTTTTTTTTTTTACTTCTTTTCTTTTTTTGGGTGGCAGGCATGCGCCAGTGTCCCTCCCCACGCTACGCCCCTGGTTGCAACTACAAGTCAGTTATAAAGTTTTTATAAGACCTTCTTTAAAAATTGTTTTGATAACCATTTTTAATTTATGTTCAAAAACAATTTGTTTGATTAAGACCATCTTTTAACTCTTGTAATAATTGAATATTATTAAGTTATAAACTTTAAAACACATATATTTACTATAACAAAGAAATAATAAAATCTATTTAAGTTTAATAATTAATTATTTTTTACGAAGCTTGCAATTAAAAAAAAGAGTCACTACCTCAAATTATATTTTACTTTAATTATTTAAATTCCGTCTATTAACTACTTTAATAATATATAGTATCAAAGTAGTTTTAAAAGTGTTAAATAATACTTAATATAAAGTGTTTCAAAATAGTTGACTTTTAAATACAAATCGTTTTAATTAAACAAAAACCGTGTTAGGAAAATGCAAGCTATAAAAATAAATTTAATTAACTTGCTTATACTATTGTTTATCATTTTAAATAATAATTTTTAAAAGAACCTTTATTATATACAAAGTCATTCTACTTTTTTTTTTTACAATTGTAAAAGTTTTACAAGTGAGTCATTTTATTTGTCTAATAAATATTTTTTTAACTTTTTACATATTTGGGACTAATGTAAAAAGAATTTTACAAGAATTTAAATTAATTTATGGTTAGAATAAATATAATACTTGTTTTATAACTAATTAAAAAAAATTATAGTTAACAGTCTCGTTTAAATTACCTTTTAGTTCAAATGTAAATTTATATGTTTTGGATACGATTTATTAAAAAAAAAACGTTTTAAAGACTTCAAGCTAACCAAAAAAATTATTGTAATTAAACATTTTTAGATAAAGTTACTACCTCGATCAAGTAAAACATTTATTAGACTCAAATCTGTTAGCTTTTTAAACATAAATAAGAAAAATAAAGTTATAAATTTGACTCTTTTTAATACAAATATATTATTAAAATACTAGAAAATAATTAGAAAAATTTAATTTGATCACATTGTCTGACCTATTCAAAAATAAGTTTACCAAAAATTAAATTTTGATATCATCAACTAAACAGTAAACTGTGACTTCTTATATTTTAACTCTCCGTGGTTTTTAATATCTTTTACGATTTAAATGAACTACAGGTTTTATGAACGATATAAAGCAGGAACTAGTTTAGTTGCGTTTACATTTAAACAAAACTACACATTTAAGTTTCATATATTTTAGTAAATGTAGTTATAATTCTTAAACCTTTTTTATAGCGAAAACGTTTACATTTGTAGTATATTCGTCGATAGTTTTAAGAAAACATTTTGAACTACAAAATTTGTGACTCTACTTTGAATATTTGATAATGTTTATAAATAAATTGTAATTTAACATTTATAGTATACTTTAAGGTTATAACTATAAAGAGTTGATAGTTTTTGATTTACTTTAAATGTTAGTAGTTGGTGATATTTACAACTCAGTTGTAATGATATAATTTTCTCATAAAATATTTTTGTATACAAGTCTGCACAATAAAAATTACTACTTAAAGTAAAAACAATGCAGATAACAAATTCTAAAACCTTTTGTCATAAAGCTTAAGTATTACTTTGAAAAAAAAGTATTTTACCTGTTCACTTAAACAAATAGTACAGGGATAGACTTTATTTAAAGCCAAATGGATAGTTCAATGACAATTAAAATTTTTAAATATGCTACTTTAAAACATACATTACTAATACACAAAAAAGGATAAGTTAATAAACATTACATTTACAATCTGTAATTTCTAGATAACATTATTAAGATGATCGAACAAATCTTAAATACAATTGATAACAACAAATTTCATCTAAATTACTTGTTCGTAAATCCACCGATAAAGCAATCTGCATTGGCAAAAAAAATAGCCTTGTTTGATATAAGACTTTAAAAAACAATCACAACTTGGATAAGTTTTAAATACTTTAATTAAAGAAATCATAAACTTTAGCTTCATGCTTATATTTTCAATTACATTGTTTTTGTATTAAACTGAAGTAAATCTTTTGTGGTTATTTTTACCTTTGCTTTTTAGTAGAAAAAAAATAACAAAGTTTTACTTCAAAAAGTTTTTTGTAAGTTGATCTATTTGTGCTGCTTGTATTATGTTTATTAATAACATAATATATACTACCTTTATTATTTTAAATCTAAGACTATTTTAAGATCGATCTAGGACTAAATCTAACTAAATATATTCATTCTGATAACAAGTTATTATTTTTTTCAAATTGTTTTATATACCATTTAAAGACTAAAAAGTAGTTCGAAATTTCCCGTCTAAATACATTTATTCAAATGATGATAGGTTATAAACACATTTAATATTTTTAAACAACTTGTATTCTAACTCCGTGTGTATAACCGTTTTATAAAACTGATTTGTTTTAATAAACAGTGATATTACTTACAAAATAAATAAAAAACAGAAGTTTGAAATAAATCAAGCACTTAGTAATAATTAACAGCATTTATTATTCATCTATTAATGTTGTCTCATTTGCATTAACAGCATCGTTGTATCTTTTGCATTCATCATTTTCACATCCCACGTTTTGACAGCTCTCACACACCTTGTAATTATAATCTGAGTCTTCGTCATAGAATTTCTTGTCTGGTCTCTCATCATTAATCTTTTCGTCTGAACTCTCATCACAACACTTTTCATCTAAATTCTCATAAGAACTAGCTTCGTCCCAAATCTCATCAAAACTCTTTCCATAAGAACTCTTACCATTACTCTTTTCATAAGAACTCTCATCAAAACTCTTTCCATCAGAACTCTTACCATTACTCGTTTCGTTTTTGTCGTTTTTCTCTTCACTGTTTTTGGGATCCCCGTTGAAACAAAATTGCATGTTGAAGTTGGTATTTGTTATGAAGTTAAATGAATTGAAAATAACCTAAAAGATTACGTGTGTTGACTTTATTAAATAAACTGTAGCTCAATTATAAATAAACAATCGTACTGTAATGATATATAAAAATTATTAATTTTATATTGAGAAACACAAGTATAAGAACAAAACTGTTGATAAACATAACTTATTTTTTTTCTTTTATTATTAAAAGTCAACTTTTATTGTTATACTATAACGCATTTGAACTAAATCATCAAACATATTCGATATTTTTCTTTAATTTATGATAGTAGTTGTAAATAGCTTGATAATAATTTAACAACATTGATTAAAAATTTAAAAATATGGTATAAATAAGTTTAATTTTTTTTTATAAAGTTATTTAAAGTAAACAACAACATTAATTTATTTCTTAAAAGTAAGATTTCTTAAAATCTTTTGATAATACTTAAAAATCACAACACTGTTAACTTGTTTTAAACAGTATTTCTCAAGACTTAAGATTGATTTGGTACAAATTTACTTTAAACTAGACTGACCTACAAAAACTTTCTATATACTAAAAGTTTAAATAAATTTTCTTTTGTTTTTGCATACAATATAGTTACTACTACTAACATCTTCAGTTTAAAAAGATTTTGAATACTATCTGTTCACTTACTATCAAGTAAATAAAAACTATAAATTCTTTTAAAACGCTCACATTTGTATCCAACCAAACATTTGATTACAAGTGATATTAAAAAAAAAAGTTTTTTGATTACTTTTTGTTCAATACATGATTATTTAAATAGTGCTACTAATAAAAATGCTAAAATTAACATAAAATTGATTATGAGTGCATACCCACTTAAGAAACTTCAAAAGAATTTCACTTTATAAAAATAGCTTTGTAAAACTAACTAACTTAATTTTATAGTCCTTTTGATATAAGTTTTGTGTATTAAGTAATAGTATGTTAATTTACTTTATTATATTGTATATAGAAATGTAATGACTATGAGAATACAATTTCTTAGTATTACTAAATTGTTCAAAAAGCTAATCAAATATTTGATAATCATATTCAATTCGATTTAGAAGTCTTTTATCAAAGTTTAACAATTAACAGTTTTATATTTATTATATTAAAATAAAATAAAATATACTGTATGTACAAAAATAAAAAATGCCGATTGAAAACTTTGGAATAATTTTAAATAATTAAAAAGTCTAACCTTTTGTGTTAAGTATAAATATTTCTAACAAATTGTTTCAATAAAAAGAAATCGTTTAGCTCATCATCAGAATAAACTTGGTTAAAACCAATAATATTATACTGTAAATTAAGTTATAAATATTAGTTTGAAATACCTAGCTAGAAATCATTACGTTAAAGTCTGTTTAAATGTTGAAGCTAGAGTTGAATTATACTTATGAACTAAAGTTGTTTGTAAAACAAAACAGTTTAAAACAAAAACATTTAAGATAGTAGAAATTTCACCTAAAACAAATTAAATAATAAGTACATTATAAAAATACGACAATAAACGACAAAAATAATACTAAAAATTATTTGTTTTAAGACAAACTTGGACGAAAGAAGTCTTAGTTAATTATGTATTTTTTGAAACAGCTGAATAATACCTTAATATTCATAAAGAAATATATAAAAACAAAGCTTAATGTTTAAAACAAATTAGTTTAATTGAAAATTTATATAAAACATGTAAAAATATACTAAGAGTACTTGAATGTTCAATCATTTTCTATTATTATTCAAATATACTTTTTAATTTTTGAAACTAAATGAATGATTTCGAACTTAATATCAAAAAACGTTGAATCTTTATTTAGTTTTTTTTATTTACTTAAACGTATTTCATTAATTAATTTGAAAGTCATATATTAGTTACATTAAACATAAGCTCATTGAAAGATGTAAGAAAATTATTAATAAATAGTAGTTTTAAAAAACTTATAAACTTTTATTAAATACGTTTTGAAAAAATATGCATACTGTCTAATACTTTCTACTTTGAAACAAAAACATTTATAAACCTTTATTTATTTGCATAAAGTGTATTAAAACTTTTTTTTTTTGTATTTTTGTTAATGTTTTCCGCTTGTACTGCCCTCATGATATTTTTATCATCAAGTTTATTAATAGGAGAAATATAAGTACACATCTGTTATAATAAACTTCAACCAGTTTTAATATAGCTTTTAATTTATTTTCACATGTAATCATATGCTTTGTAAATTCAAAGTTTAAGAACAGTTAGAAATATAATTATTTATGCTGTATAAAGTTAAGTTTTTGTTACTAAGTGTTTTAAAATCATTTTATAGCGTTTAAAACTATGTTGTTCTGTGAACAAAAATTTTAAAGTTTGAGTATTTAGATACTTTTAAAAATTCAAAATAGTACTTTGGAAATAAAGATATATCTAGAAAAAAGTTTTTAACACAAAAGTTGATAAATAGTATTTTACTACTTAACGGCTAATGTTTTTTGTAAAAGCTTAATTTAAAACACTATATAAATTAGTCAAACATAACTTACTTTTATAATATAAATTATTATTGATAATTTCTTTCATCTACTAAATTAAAAATTAAAAGATATACATTTTTGAAACAAAAGTTTTAATTAATATTTTATTTAAGTTTATTAATTCTATATTTACTTCTTCTTATATTTATGCGTAAGACTAAATTTAATAAATTACCTTATAAAGCTGTCACAATTTTTAAATGTAATAAAAGTTTCTTTGGAGATAAAATTTAAGACATGAAACAAGTTTTATAGACAATAAGTAGTATAACTAAAAAATAATAATCGAAAATTTAAACATTTTTAATTTACTATAAATTTAAAACAATTACAACTGTATTTGCCTATAAAAAAGTTAAAGTATTTATTTCAAAACAATAAATAGTTGATTATGAATAAAGTAACATTTAGTTTCACTTAAGTCGGCATAATACTCTCGAAGTTTTTACTTTTAAATTTATTACATTACATAACCATTTACCAACAATCAAAATAAACGTTCAATCTTTTCTACACGAAGAAATTTAATTTGAAAAAAATGACTTATCAAGCAATCTATTGTCCAAACAGCTAATAATAGAGCTGTAACAATGAAATATGTAAAAAGACACTAATATTAATAGATAAATAGTAATGATTCCTTAATCTTATGAGTTTTGTACTTACTGATTTTTAAATACTTCTTACTTTTATTAATTTTTATATAAACTGAAAAATATTTTCTTATACTCTAAAGCATTTTGTTTATATATTATTATTTCCTTGACCAATAGGAAAAACGCTCAAAGTATTTGGTCCTAGGTCCTTTTCGCACGAAGAACATTGTTGTTATCAAGTCGCACATCTTTTAAATACGTTCTTAAGTCTTGTCCAGTGTAGCGAAATTTAACTGTAAATTATAGTTATTAAAGGTTAAAATTATCTCATTTTAGATAATATTTTGATTTAGTAACTTTTATTACTAGTAATTATAATTTATACAGCATACGAGTAAGTTTATAAGTTAAACTATTCTCAAACAGTTATTTAAATTTTTCGTAGTTTTTTATCAACAAAAAAAAAAAAAATTTGAGTTTTAAAATTAAAACAAAGGGAATATTTATATTCAATGTCTGCTCGAACAAAGTAAATTTATAAACTTATATGTTTTTTAAAAGGAATCATTTAGTTAAACTTTAAACAAATTCCGTGTTCTTATGTATAACTAAAAATATATAATTAGTAAATAATTGTACTTATTTGCTAAAAAAAACTAAACCTTTAATTCTTTCTACTAATACCTTTAATTGATTATCCAAATGAATCTACCAATTAGCTAAAATTTTTTCAAGTTTATGAAAACAGCTTATATCAGTAGTTTTATTATTGTATTAAAATAACATTAAATGAATTTTCGTATCGTCTAAAGTTTTCAAAATATTTATTCAATTTTCGCGCTATCAGCGTATCATTGTGACTTAATAACAACTGCAATAATTACAACTGAATGTTTTTGAAAAATGAAAATAATTTTCTGTTTAAAATGTTCACTTGGCGAACTTTATCAGAGTTTCTTAAACCCATGAAAAACGTGATAATTTTTATTTTTTACAATCTTAATTAATGATAATGCAAAACATAGCTACCAAATTGCACTGCTCCAATCCAACTTCAAATACAAGCTTGAATATGAAAACAAAACCAACCCTGTTGACAAGAAGAAACGTAAACGAAAAAGAAGAATTATGTATTTGAATCCCCCATACTGCCAGTCAGTAAAAACCAACATTGGGAGGAAACTCTTAGATGTAATTGACAAACATTTCAAAACAGAGAGCATGAAAAAGATCTTCAACAGAAGTAATTGCCAAATATCATACTGATGTATGGATAATGTCAAATCACTAATAAGTAGCCACAATAAGAAGATACTAAATAAACTGAATCATAAGAACAACCAAGAGGAAAATAAGACGTGCAACTACCGCGACAAAGACTCCTGCCCCTTAAGTGGCAAATGTTTGCAGGGGAATGTTGTTTATAAGGCGACGATTACCAGTCAGATCGAAACAAAAGAATACATAGGATCCACAAGAGGCCAGTTCAAAAAGAGATGGTATGCGCACATTAGTGACATTAAGAATAAAAATAACAAGGGAACAGAACTTTCCAAGTACATATGGAAACTAAAAAACAATAACACCTGCTACGATTTAAATTGGAGCATAATGCACAAGATCAGAGAAATGAAGAATATAGGTAAAATCTGTAAGACTTGCAATTTGGAAAAAATAGAAATAGCACTTGCTAATAAGAAACGAATTTTATTTTAAAACTTAGCGTATTAATTCTTTTATCACTTAATATTATTTTTGTTATTATTAGTACCCTCATTTGTTAAGCGCCATTTTGTTTTGTGTTGTTATAAGCTAAATCCAAATCTATATAGAACAAATCTTCTATTATAAGTATAAATCATATTTAAAATTTAAAAAGTCTTTTTCATTATTATAAAACTTTTAAATTTGTTAATTAATTATCTAGTAATAGCACTATACATTTTTTAATTTCAATTTGAATTCAATTATAATAATTTTTTGCATTATTGTATTTTTTTAAGTTGTCCATCGTCTTATGTTTATTTTATTTTAAGGCCTGAAGATCCCTTAGGGGAGAAACATTGTTGCCTTTGTAAATAAATAGATTTAAAAATTAACAATCTTAATTAATCTTATTTAAACATAAATAATGCTGTTTGTTGCTTTATTTAACAAAACTATAAGCTTAAAAGGTAACTGTATAAACATAAAACCTTAAAAATGTTTGTTTGAAATAAATTAATACTTATGTTAGGCTTTAATTTTTTATCAACGTTATGTTTACGGTAACTAACAAACTGCAGTACATAGTTAAAAATGCAGTTAAAAAATCGTTTTGATTGAGTATAATTCTTCAACATTAAATGACTCAAAATTTGTAAAACATTCCTTATCTTTATGATAAATAGTAACCTTTTAAATATAATCTGATAACTAAGTTTTATCTTATAAGCGTTGTCTGTTTGTATATTAATTTTCATTATTTGTTATATTTTTATTAATGGTCTAAATAACTAGCTTTTGTGTCAAATGTTTGTAAGTTTTGAATAATAGTAAAAACATTTGAAAAACTTTCACATACTTAACATTTACTATTGTAGCAAAGTAATATTTAATATTTAAGATGTCGGAAACAACAAAAACAACTTCAATGAATCTAAATAAGTTTAATTAGTATGTTGTTAACAGAAGTTTTAAAAATTATAATAAATTTTATGTTTTTAACATAGTTTTAAAACTATGTAGAACTTAGATGAAATATAATTCCATAACCTACTGCTTCATATGTTTATTTTAAAAATCGAATTTAATTTAATTTTAAGTATTTATAATTTTATTTATATTAAAACTAGCTATATTTACTTTGTATTATTTATTTAGAAGTTGTAAGGTAATTAAAATTTTTAAGATTTTAAATTGTTTAATTTTTATAACATATTTCAACTAAAAAAATTATTTAGTATTTGTTAAAATTATTCTTTGATTGATTTTTTTTTTAATTTGTTTAAAAAAAAATTAAATACTATACAACTTAATTTTTAACTAATAACGGTTATCAAGTTTAGATGACTTTGTTTACTTTTAAAATTTACGTTTTATTTACAGCTTTTTAAATTAGAATAATTTTTCTAGTAAAAAGTTTAGAAATATTTTTCTACTATTATCATAAAAAAAAACTAAAAATAGAAAATCAGAAACAAATAAAACATATTAGTTATAAAAAAATCAAAAATTAACTAAATGAAGTTGTGAGTTTCGTATATTTCTGACGTAAGTTTATACTCAGCAGGTTTAATAAATGGTTTTTTTTGTCATGTTATTATAAATTAAAATAAACTTATTTTACTAATTGTTAACTGCAACACAACATTTTTAAACTTAAACAAAGTAGTTTTAAAAACTATGGAGCAATAAAAAATGGTTATCATTTAAGTAATCAGTAAGATACTTAGTTGTAGTAACAAACTATATTATAAACATTAAAACCAATATGTTTATTAATTAAAGTTTTATCAACAGTTAAAATATTAAGTTAACAGTTTACAAGGTACGAAAATCAATTTATTAGAGTGATTTATTAGACTGTTAGAAACGATATATAAATCAAGCTATGAGTTAATTAACTGTGTAAATTTTGTTTATAGTTGTATCAATAATATAACATAAAAATAGAACGACTAACAAACTAAACGGTTTATATTGAAGGCCGTAAAATAGCTTATAGAAAGAATAAACTTGCATGTTTATATTTATAATAGAAAATAAAAGTAATATTAACTAAGAAGTTTTGCTTAGTCTTTAAAGACGATTTAAGCTTTTTAAAATAAATAATAAGCCCAACCAAATAAACATTTAAAAATATAAATTTTTTAAGAAACTTTAAAACATTTTAAATCCTTTTCCAAGTCTTATATCCCACAACGCTATATTTTTATTTTTTTTAATGCAAATTGCTTTATTAGTTGGTTTATGGACAATTTTACCTTAAATATTAAAACAAAATTTATTTTTATCATTGTTAATCGAGTTTCGTTATATTTAATTATCTTAAGCTCATTATCTTCTAACATTAAAATCTTGCAACTTCTTTGAAAACCGAGCATAAAGTGTCCATCAAAAAACATGATTTTAGTCCACTCAAACGGCTTGGGCTTTTCTCTAAGAGTGCGATGTAAGAAACTTTTAGTTGATTCAAACTGTATTGTTACAGATCCTTTTGCTACGTTCTTCATATCATCAATTTTGCAGGAGCTGATTTTTGTTGTTCCAAGTAGATATACAATGTATGCAACCAAAATAAAAGTATTTAATTTTTTATTCATTAACATATTTCTGGGCATCAGATTCTTGTAGAAGTTATTTTAAATAACTATATTAATATAGTTTCATGTTAGTTGATTTTTAATTCAGTATTATTTTGTGTTTTAAAACAAAAAGAGTTTTCAAAAACTTGAATTAGTATCTTTTGTTTAATGTTTATACTTCTTACATAAGTCTGTATATGTTTTAAAGCTATTTAATACAACAATCAAAAACATACAAATAAGTATTTAAAAAATTAATAAAAATGTTTTCTGAATATCTTACTTTTATACTAATTTGAAATATATTAACTAAAATATTAAATGTGAAAACTAAATATTCATTCTAAAAACGTTTTTTTTTATACTTTTGTACAACGTTAATGAAAACTTTTTTTTTTTCAAATTTTAAACATTTTATAGACTGTTGACAAAATATATAAAAAAAAATATATTAATAGTGTTTTAATGTTAAATAGATATATTTACTATAACTAATAACTTTTAACTTAAACAAAAATACTAAGTCTTTTCTATATAAAAAGATTGTTGTAAGCTTAACTTTTATACAACAAAAATATTTTTTAGTTCATTAGATTCTTGGAAAAAATTTCTTTGAGCACTTTTTTTGTCACTCAAAAAAAAAATCCAAGATCTTTTAAGTCTTAAGCAAACTACAAACTTTCGAATTTTGTTTTACTTCGTTGCGTTTTAGAATAAGTATAACTTCTGAAATTTAAATATCAACAACGTTATGCACTCTTCAAAGCTCGGTAGTAAATAATTTAGTTTCAGAATAATGACTTGTAATATATAAAATATGTAAATTTTTTATAAAAAACTTAGTAAGCAAACTATTTTATTATAAATTTTTATTTTTATTATTTTAGGTGTAACAACGAACGCGTGATATGACTAATCTAATCATTACAGAAAACGATATTGATATTTTACTCTTTGTAGAGTAACATTGCGTTTTTGATGTTTATTTCTTACTAAATAATGGATATCAGCCTCGTATAAAACTAAAAAGTTTCTATGATTTAATTTATTTATTTCTTTAAATAATTTTATTCAATTGTCAATACTTTGTTCATTAAACAAAACTAAATATTTATCTGAAATTAGCTGCTTAAATTATGATATAAATAAATTACTTTTTGAGATACTAAGATACTTAAATGTTGAAATTTTCAAAAAAAATTTTTGGTTTTACTAACTTTTATCACTTTGTTACTTATTATTATAACAAATAAAAAAAAAAATAAATTAGATAAAGCGACTCTAAACTGTATTTTTATATAAAATAATTTGTTATACTATCTGAATTTCAAAATAGTTGGATTTTTTTTATCATGTAGACTCTTATATACAAAATTATCTTGTGAGAAAATAAAATTATTTTTAAAGAGTTGAAAATAAGTTTAAAGAGTTGAAAATATTTTTTAACATTTTAAAATATCCCCATTAGTCATACTCACACTTTTTGAATTACGTTGACGAATTTATTCTGAAAATAACTGATATTACGTTAACGTATTCATAAAAATATAAAAGTTTAAGTTATTTATAAAGATCTTTAGATACTTTTATAATAGAGTCGCAAATATATAATTTTAAAATATTCTCAATAAAATTTCAAGTGGTTATAATACTAATGAGATTATGTTAACTTTTAGTTTAGGAAGTATAGTTATCATTCACAAGAATTAAAAAAATAAATAGTTTTTTCAATTAATTGAAGCATGTGTTATCTTGTTCTTGTTTTTTAATATTTAAAAATCCTAAATTGAAAGTAAAAATTCATATTAATAGTAAAAAGTTCGAAGAAACTTTAATTTGTGAATAATATTAGAAACAAAGTTATCAATTTATTACGGTTGATAATAATTTCTAATACTTGCTTTTGATAAACTAACTTTTTAAACTTTTTATGATCTAAAATTAAAAAAGGCAAAATGTTTAAAGTTTGCTAAACTATATGACTATTATAAGCATATTGTTTGAAAACCTTTATTGTAAATTAAGCGTCAGATTACGATAAATATTTTTTATCTTTTGAAAAGTTGAAGGGCTTAAGTTTAACAACTATTTTAGCTTAATCTAGGTAACCTACTTACTCTATAAATTTTTATTTTACTTATTTTGTTCTTTTAATTAGAAACGGTCAACACTTTATGTTTGAAATCGAGAGAAAATATGTTACAGAAATGTATAGTTATATGTGGATCTTCAGAGATAAAAATATCAATTAAGGCATAAAATGGACTACATAAGTTTAATTTGTTTAAAACCAGTGCAAATTTATTACGTTGAGTCAAAACAAATAAAAGGTAGATCCAAATCTTTAGAAAAAAAACTGAAAGACAGTACATGTGTAAAAACAAAAAACATTTTTTTACCATTTTACAAAAAAATTCAATAAACATAACAGCCGTTTAGCTAAATACAAAACCGTACAGTAAAATTAAGAAGTAATTACCAAGTTTTATATAAAGATTACTAAATTCGCATTTAATTATTGTTAAATTTTTCTTTAAATATATTTCTAAGTTTTTGTCAAAATGCTACCAACTATTAATAACTTCCCCAGCCTTAATCAAACACACAGCAGTTTTCGAACAAAGTTGTATATAATATTTTATCAAAAGTAACTTATTTTTAAGTTAAAAAGTAAATATTTTCTTCAAAAAAATTACTTAATTCTTGTCAAACTTTTGATATAAATTTCGATTATAACTTAATTATATTCACGAATCACAGAATCACTTTGAATTTGATATTTAAATTTTAACTTCTGTAAAAATGTTTTGATTTCTCAGTAATCTTATATACTTTACTTTAATTATTTTACTTATTTATATAATAAATATTAGCATGTTTTTCAATTTTAAAACAATTTAAAATAAAACTATAAACTATAAAAGTTTTTTTTATTACCAAATATCCTTTTAAATTAGCTAATATTTTAACTAGGCTGACGTTTTGTTACCGGTAAATTATAATTTCTCACTAAATCTAAAAGGGATGTTACTTTTATTAAATAAATATAAAGTTAAAGTTTTAAAATCTTTAGTTTTTTTTAGCGTTTTAACAATTGAAAATTAGTTGAACTTACACATGACGCAGTTCTAAACAAATATAGAGTTTACGTGACTTAAATCTATTTAGATCTATAAAATCTATGATGTGACTCATTAGTACAACTTTTATAACTATTAAAAAAAACTATTTTAAAAATTTTGTAATTGTGACAAGTTCTTTAAAATTAATTAACAAAGTGTACAAAAATTTTAGTTGAAAAAATTAAATTGTTTTTGAGAAGTTGCATTTAGTTAAAAATATTTATCAAATGTATCGTATTTAATCTGTAAGAAAATCTTTCTTATTTTACAAAATAGTTACAGTACTTCAGTTTTTGCAAAATTTGTACTGTGAAGCTAACTATGACGTAATGAGCAGTCAACTGAGAAAAAATAATTAGCACTATAGTATGTTTTTTTTTTTTGAATTTGTGCAAAAAAACATTTTACACCTTAGGAATAAAACTAATTTAGTAAATTATAAAGGTAACCATACTGTTAAAAAATTTCAACAAATTAAAAAGCAAACTTAGTTTAAAATACTTACATTTATGACAGTCAATTAAAATTTTTGTCATACTATTATATTAATTATTGTACTAATAATGATATCTCAATATTGTGATATTACTTATTTGGTGGTAATACAAGTTTAAATATATAGATTGTGCAAATTCAAAAGGAAATATATGCATTTTAATACTAAACATTATTTTTACTAGTTCTAAACTTAAAATGAATTTGTATCTTGCTGACTTTAAAGTTCTGAACACTTGTATTTGATATAGAAACTTTTGCTTTATCTTATGTAATAAACAAAATAAAGAGCTTTTTAAAAAGTTTGTTGTTTTTAAAGTTAACAAAGACAAGTCGAAGTTATTGAAAATAAAATAGAAAATGAATTATATTTAAACTTTATTTAACACTTATATGATTAAAATCAATCTTTAATAAAAAGAAAAAAACATTTTATTTTGAAGTTTAGCAGTAAAAAATTAATGTTTATTCTTTATTAACAAGTTATGTGGTATTAATGTATTTTTTTTAATAATATTGATATACAAACTGTTTAAAGTTGTTATTAATTAAACTTATTAAAAACAAAAAATTTAAACAAGTTAACAATATTTTAAATTTAAAATTAAAATATGTTAAAAAAAGCAACTCAATATATCGTGTTTGTAAAAATTATAGGTTAGAAATATTTCATATGAAGTGCTGAGGTGAATACAATAACAAAAATATGAATTAAATACATGTAAGTTTTAATAAACTAATTTTAAACCTTTATTTTTTTCGTACTAACTTAACAATGTATAAACTCAACACGTTAAATAATACTTGATTTAATAAGTTTCAAAATAGTTAACTTTTAAAATACAAATCGTTTCAAAAAACAAAAAGCGTGTTAGTTGATTTATAAAAAAAATCATCAATTTTTTTTTACTATTGTTTTTGGTTTTAAATAATAAACTCTGAAGCACTTTTATTATATACAAAATCATTCTATGATAAATAGTTTTATTTTTAATTGTAAAAGTTTTACTTGTTAGTCATGTCATGCTAAATTTGTCTAACTAAATTGAATACATTACTAATCTTACATTTGTTACTAATATAGTCTTATAAAGTTAACTTTCCGTGATTTTTAACAACTTTTAAGACTTTAATGAACTATGGGTTTTATGAACGATATAAATCAGAAACTAGTTTAATTCCGTTTATATTTAGACAAATGTACACCTGTAATTTTCATCTATTTTGGTAAATGTAGTTATAATTCTAAAACCTTTTTTATATTCAAAACGTTTACGTTTGTAGTATATTCGCCTGACAGTTTTAAGAAAACATTTAGAACTACAAAATTTGTGACCCTACTTTAAAAATATTTGACAATATTTATAAATAAATTGTAATTTAATATTTGTTGTAGACTTTGACGTTATACCAATAAACAGTTAATAGTTTTTGATTTACTTAAAGCGCGAGTAGTAAGTTATATTTACAACTCAGTAAAAGTAATATATTTTTCTCATTAAAACATTTTTGTATACAAGTCTGCACAATAAAAAACATTACTCAAAGTAAATAACAATTAAGATTACAGAAATTTACTTAAATTTTCTTATAAAAGTTTAAAGTTATTTTTTTTAACAAAACAATTTGTTTGTTAATTTTTTTAATAAATAATACAGAGATATAAATAATTTAAAGCAAATGGATATTTTAATATTAATTAGAATTTTTTATAAGTATACTACTTATGGAATATAGCGCAGCAATACAGAAAATAAAAGTTAATAAACATTATATTTGAAATCAGTAACTTCTAGAAAAAGTTATTAATATGATTGACCAAAGCTAAATAAAAAAAACTACAACAACAAACTTCATTTTAATTACTTGTTCATAAATCCACCGATAAAGCAATCTGTATTGGCAAAATAAAAAAATAGCCTTGTTTGATATAAGACTTTGAAAACAATCAAAACTTGGGCAATTTTTAAATAATTGTAATTTAAAGCTGCATTATTAAAGAAATCATAAAGTTTAGCTTCATGCTTATATTTTTAATTACAAAATTTTCGTATTAAACCGAAGTAAATCTTTTGTGGTTATTTTTACATTTGCTTTTTAGTATGAAAAAAAAAACAAAGTTTTACTTCAAAAAGTTATTTGTAAGTTGATCTATTTGTGCTGCTTGTATTATGTTTATTAATAACATAATATATACTATCTTATTTGTTTTATCAACTAAGACTAATTTAAGATCGATCTAAGACTAAATCTAACATGGTATATTAATCTGATAACAAGTTTTCATTTTTTTCAAATAGTTTTATATACCATTAAAAAGACTAAAATGTAGTTCAAAATTTCCCGTCTAAATACATTTATTCAAATGATGATATGCTATAAACACATTTAATATTTTAAAACAACTTGTATTCTAACTCCGTGTGTATAATCGTTTTGTAGAACAGATTTGTATTTTTAAACAGTGGTATTATTTACAAAAATAAAAAAACAGATGTTTGAAATAAATCAAGCACTTAGTAATAATAAATAGCATCGTAGTCTCTTTTGCATTCCTCATTTTCACATCCCACGTTTTGACAGCTATGACACTTCTTGCATTCGTCATCTGAGGACTCTTCGTCAGAGCTTTCCTCGCCTGGAAACTCGTCTGAACTCTCATAAGAACACTTTTCATCTGAATTCTTATAAAAACTCGCTTCGTACCAAATCTCATCAAAACTCTTTCCATAAGAACTCTTACCATTACTCTTTTCATCTGAACTCTCATCATTACTCGTTTCGTCTGAACTCTCATCATTACTCTTTTCATCTGAACTCTCATCATTACTCGTTTCGTCCCAAATCTCATCAAAACTCTTTCCATCAGAATTCTTACCATTACTCGTTTCGTTTTTGTCGTTTTCCTCTTTACTGTTATTAGGATCCCCGTTGAAACAAAATTGCATGTTGAAGTTGGTATTTGTATTGAAATTAAATGAATTGAAAATAACCTAAAAGATTACGAGTGTTGACTTTAGTTAAATAAACTGTAGCTCACTTTTAAATAAACAATCGGACTGTACTTCTATTTAAAACTTAATTTTTTATTGAGAAACACAAATATAAAAACGAAAGTATTGATAAATATAACTTGTTTTTTCTTTTAGTATTAAAATTTAACTTTTATTGTTATACTATAACGTATCTTAACTAAATCATCAAACATATTTAATATTTTTCTTTAATTTAAGATAGTAGTTGTAAATAGCTTGATAAAAATTTAACAACGTTGATTAAAAATCAAAAAATATGGTATAATTAAGTTTAAAGTTTTTTTTTAATTAAGTTATTTAAATTAAAAAACAACATTAATTTATTTCTTAAAACTTTTTTCTTTAAAATTTTTTGATAATATTTAAAATATCACAACACTGTTAACTTGTTTTAAACAGTATTACTCAAGACTTTAGATTGATTTGGTACTAATTTACTTTAATCTAGACTGACCTACAAAAACTTTCTATATACTAAAAGTTTAAACAATTTTTCTTTTGTTTTTGTATACAATATAGTTACTACTACTAACAACTTTAGTTTATAAATATTTTGAATACCATCTACTCACTTACTTTCAAGTAAATAAAAACTATAAATTCTTTTTTGATGTTTTTTGAACTTTTTGATTATTTTAATAGTGCTATTAATAAAAGTGCTAAAATTAACATTAAGTTGATCATGAGTGCATACCCACTTAAGAAACTTGAAAAGAAATTCACCTAATGAAAATAGCAGTGTAAAACTAACTAACTTAATTTTATAGTCATTTTGATATAAGTTATGTGTATTAAGTAATAGTTTGTTAATTTACATTATCATATTGTATATAGAAGTGTAATGACTATGAGAATACAATTTATAAGTGTTGCTAAATTGTTCAAAAAGTTAAACAAATATTTAATAATCATATTCATTTCGATTCAAAATTTTTTAATCAAAGTTCAACAATTAACAACTAAATATTTATTATATTAAAATAAAATAAAATATACTGTATGTACAAAAATAAAAAATGCCAATCAAAAACGTTAGAATAAATTTAAATATTTAAAAAGTCTAACCTTTTGTGTTAAGTATAAATATTTCTAACAAATTGTTTCAATAAAAAGAAATCGTTTAACTTTTCATCAGAATAAACTTGCTTAAAATTAATAATATTATAGCGTAAATTAAGTTATAAACATTAACTTGAAATACCTAGCTAGAAATTTTTACGTTATAAAACATAAAAGTCTGTTTAAATGTTTAAACTAGAGTTGAAATTTACTTATGAATTGAAGTTGTTTGTAAAACAAAACTGTTTAAAACAAAACATTTAAGATAGTAGAAATTTCACCTAAAACAAAATTAAATAAAATGTATATTACAAAAATACGACAATAAACGACAACAATAATACTAAAAATTATTTGTTTTAAGACAAATTTGGACGGAAAAAGACTTAGTTCATTATGTATTTGTTTAAACAGTTGAATAATGCCTTAATATTCATGAAGAAATATACAAACATAAAGCTTAAAATTAAAAAAAAAGTTTAATTGACGACTTATATAAAAACATGTAAAATATTTTAAGTGAACTTGAATATTAAATAATTTTTTATTATTATTCAAAAATACTTTTTAATTTTTGAAACTAAATGAATGATTTCGAACCCTACTATCAAAAACGTTGAAACTTTTATTAGTTTTTTATCTACTTTAAAGTATTTCATTAGTTAATTTTAAAGTCATATAATAGTTACACCAAACATAAGTTCATTGAAAGAAGTAAGTCAATTATTAACAAGAAGTAGTTTTAAACAAATTATAAACTTTCAATAAATACATTTTGAAAAAATATGCATACCGTCTAATACTTTCTATTTTAAAATAAAAAAATTAAAACATTTCATTTATTTGCATAAAGTGTATTTAAAAAATCTATTTTATTGAGTAACTACTCTTTTTTAATGTTTTTTGCTTGTACTGCCCTCATGATCTCTTTATCATCAACTTTATTAATAGGAGTATTATTAGTACTTATCTGTTATAATAAACTTCAAACAGCTTTAATATAGCTTTTAATTTATTTTCACATGTAATCATATGCTTTGTTAATTAAAGGTTCAAGAACATTTATAGATATGATAATTTATGCTGTAGAAAGTTATTTTTTTGTTACTAAGTATTTTAAAAGCATTTTAAAGCATTTAAAACTATGCTGTTCTGTAAACGAAAGTTTAAAATTTGAGTATTTAGATACTTTTAAGGATGACTTTAAAAATTCAAAATAGCACTTTAGAAATAAAGATTTATCTGGAAAAAAGTTTTTCACACAAAAGTTGATAAATAGTAATTTACTAATTAACGGCTGATGTTTTTGTAAATGCTTAATTTAAAACACTATATAAATTAGTCAAACATAACTTACCATTATGATATAAATTATTATTGATAATTTTTTTACTACTAAATTAATAATTAAAAAACAAAAATTTTTGAAAAAAAAAGTTAAAATGATTATTTTATTCAAGTTTATTAATTATATATTTACTTCTTCTTATATTTATGCGTAAGACTAAGTTTAATAAACTACCTAATAAAGCTGTCATAACTTTTTAAGATAATAAAAGTTTCTTTGATCATAAAGTTTGAGAAATGATACAAGTTTTTTTAGAAATTAAGTAATATAACTTTATTGAAACCATAGAAAATTTAAATTTTTTAATTTAACGTTAATTTAAAACTATTACGTCTGTATCTGCCAATAAAAAGAGTTAAAATTAACATTTCAAAACAACAAATACTTGTTTATGAAGAAAGTAATATTTTGTTTAACTTAAGACGGCATAACCTTCTAGAAGTTTTTTCTTTTTAATTTATTACAATACATAAACAGTTACCAACTTTCAAACTATTTTAGTTTTATTTTTTGGAAAGGTTTTCTAGTTTAAGCTAAATTAAACTTTTTTTATATGTATTCTTACTGCAATTTGTATTTGTGATACTTACTAAAAACACACAACAAAGTTAATAAGAACAATACAGATAATTTATTAGCAACTAAAAAAATTACAAATTTATTTTAATGACTCTTCAAAAATACTATGTTGTATTTAATTTAGAATTATGAGCAATCTCTATTCTTTGGATTCGAACTTTTTGTCACAGCCATTATATGGGCAGTTTCCATTATGTTTTCACCCCATTTCGTAATTCAGTGATCGTGGAAAACGTAGTCGCATTTTCCGAACAATTTCCGGTCTTGTTGTCGGACAGGCACGAGATGCAATCGTCCTGGAGGTTGTGTTGACATTTTTCAATTTTGCTTTCGTACGACCATGTGGCCACGGCGTAGACCCTCTTCACTTCAAAAAGTTTTTAGGTTGGTTTTGAGGAGCTGCCTCAGTCGTTTTTGCCACGGAAGATGAATTTGTTTTTTCAGACATTTTTATTCATTAGTTTCCTGCTAAACATTTTTTTATATGTGCTAGCATTTTATTTAATTAAATCCAAATTTTTTTATAAGTAACCAAACATGTTAAACCCGTCCAATAAGCATAGTCTTTACAGAGCATATTGTTGTTAGAAAAAAGCAAATGAGTAAAATTAAACTACAAATTACTAAATCAATACGTCTACAAATAATATTTTTTTATGAATCTTGTCGAAAATTGTATAACTTTGAAAATTTATATATTATTTGTAACATTTTAATTTCCAGTTTATAGCCAAATATGTTTTATGAATTTACTATTACCTAACGTAATCATTCATCAGGGTTGCCACTGGTTTTTGGCAAGTTTTCTCCAGGTTTTGAAAATTTGTTTTAAGTTTTTAAATTACAGGTTTTTAGGTCTATTTATAGTCTAAAGTTTAGATTAAGGTAAAAGCCTTTGCTAATTAGTATAACAACATTAAAGTACTTTAAAGCTAATTTAATTGTGTATTTTTATTGAAATATTTTTGATGATGACACCAGTTTTTAGTATTAAATTAAAATTTTAGTTCTTAACATGTAAAAATGTTTAAATCTATTGTTGTTTTTGACGAAAACATTGAATAAAAAACTGCATAGTGTAAAATGTTACTTAAATACAAAATATGGCTACAAGTTTTAGAAATATGGTGAATTAATGGAAGTTCTGATGGTTTTGCTTTTGGGCTGCATTTAAAAAGCCAAAACCAATCTATCTCTGCCCACACCTATTCAAACTAATATCAATTAGCCCAAAATTAGATTGCAAACATACCAGTATTAAACTTTTATCTTAGTTTTTAAAAAATATAGCGAAAATCAAGTTTGATATTACCTGATTGATTTAATTAAAACAATTTTAAGTCCAGATTGAAAAGCTCCAAGGTAGCTCTGATCTTTAAGGTTTCTTGGGATTTACTCCGTAATATACATCCAAGATAGGATAAGTTTTTAGAACCATAAAGACTATTTACTCTAGGAGTTTAATACTTGTGTCTGAAAATCTTGTCAAATGGTACTTTCTTTTTTTTTTTTTGATTTCGAAGATAAGGAATTGTTGCAGATACTTTTTTTTTTGCACCTCATACCAGAACATTTTAAAAACAAGATGACAGTAGCTTATCACTAGTTATTGAAAAATTTGGAAGGTATGTGATTTTAACATATGACTTAGACATGATCAAAACAAAAGATAGTGCAAGACAAGGCAGTTGTTTCAAGAAACAGAAAAAAAAAAGCTCTCTTACTAATGTAGATATAAACTGTTGGACAAAAAAGTTATTTGTAGGCAAAAAAATCGTAAAAATTCATTTGACAGATCATTCAAGAAACAAAAACAAAATCCGAAGTTCTCATACTAAATAAAAACTATCAGTCCAACAGCTCAATTATAAGCAGTGACGTTCTATAATTTTTTAGCAGAGGTTTCAAAAAACAAAATCAACAGATCTTATATCAAATAAGAAAAGTACTGCTAGTCTAACAGGTCAATTCTGAGTAAACAAACTCTAGAAATTACTTTAGCAGTGGTTTCAATAGACAAAATAGCAAAGGCAGTCTAAAAATTTCTTTGGCAGGTGTTTTAAGTATCAAAATCAGCAACTCTCACACCAAAGAAGTGGTAAACTTCCAGTTCAATAAATCTGTAATGGTCAGGCATAGTCTAAGTCTAAACAAAACTGACAGAGATACAAAAAACTCTTAAGAAAATACAACTAACAAAGATTTAATGTGTTGCAACAGCAGCAAATAAGCAAGTCAAATTTTACTCCGACTTCCCATAGGTCAAATCAGTTGTTAATTAGCAAAAACAAAGTTTGACAAAAGAAACAACACCAACAGCATACCAAAAAAGAAGAGTAAAGCTCACATTATTATTGATACTGATGAAAAAGTTATCAGACCACATAAGATATCATCCGCTAGTGTGAGTTTTAATTCAAAAAATCTTTATTTCACTCAAAAACACCTACCTCAAAAAATTCATGTATTATTTTAAATCAGTGATCTACCTAATCCAAAATTTTTTGGATTCGGCCGGATCCGCATCCGAGTCTTATTTAGGATCATGCCATATCCGAACCTTAATTTTGAGATTTTGATTCAGCTGAATCCGGATCCGAATCAGAGTAGTTTAATAATTGGAATCCTAAACATTTCAGCTGCTTGTAATGTAAATACAATACAAGTTTACAAATAATAAATACTCATCATGATATTAATTATTTAGTTAATTAAGTTTTAACAATATTTTTGACGTTTTAATGAATAAATACATTTTAATTAGAAACTAAGAATAGTTTATTTTAAAAGAGAACAGAAAAACGAGTGTCTTGCTGAAACAAAAATATTAAGCTACATACAAAAGAACTGAGTTTTAATATTTTGATATCCATGAAATAAACATTAACAACTAACTTGTATTTTTGTTATGCCTAAAAAAATCATCGACTTAAAAATATGCTTAAAGCAGAAAACAAATCGCAAAAAAGATTAAAAAATTTTGCGTTTAACTTAAGAGTTAGTTTTTATTGTGTTTATAAACGAATTAGAAAATAAACTTTTGCTAGTGTTCGTATATATAAAACAAAGTGCAATTGAAAATAACATAGAGCCGTAATTAATTGAAATATAATACCAACTTTATTAAAGATCTAAAAAATAATAGGAATAACAAGTTTAATATAAAGTTTTTAGATTCCACTTAGGATTACACTTCTACCATTACAAAAAACAAAAATAAATTAACCCTGTCAACTGTTTAAAAATATAAAACTAACAACAAATGTAAAAACTTTTTTTTTAGACTACAAAATACTATTCTTTTTTATTAGAGATGTGGTTTTTTTAAATAATTATTTTTGCCGTTCTTTAGAAGCAATCAACTACGCTTTTCCTCTTACAAACTACTATATTAAGAAAATGATCTTTCAAAACACACAAATGATGATAGTGCAGCAAGATATTTTTTTGCAAAGCTAACAAAATAAGGGAATTTTGTCTTTAAAAAAATTAGGTTTTAAAATGTTTTGTCTTCATTTAGTGAACTAAATATAACACTTTCATAATTATGTTCTGTTTTCAAAAAATTGTACGCTTAGAAAAAACTGTTGTGAAGTTTGAGCCGTGAATTATACATTTACTTAAATATTTTATCATAAATATATTATAATATTGTTGATAGTTATAGGCTTACAAAAGTTACGATTGCGGATGTGTGGGTCAGCACAACTGATTTTAACTGTAAATTTACTAGCATTGTAATTGACCAAACAAAACTGTTAAGGTAAAATCGCTTGTTATGTCACAATGAATTATACAGATCAAAAGTTACTATAGGGTAAAGTAGCTTGAAACTTTTAACGTTTTAAAAAACAGCCATAAGTAGAAACATCAGAGGCATTAAATAAATCGTATGTATTATAAATATCCAATTATCAGGAAGTTTAATTTTTTTTCTATAAATTTATAATAAAGTATCTTGCTTTTGTGATCTACCGGAGTAAATATTAAGATTTTGATCTAGCCGGATATGGCCTTTTTTCTGAAGTGAGGATTCAGTCGGACCCTAATTTTGTTAAAGACCTGGATCCGGCCGGACTTTGTTTTCCGCAGTCAGCTTCTTTCAGTTTTATTTACATAAACTATTGTGTTTTAAATATTTAACATACATAAAATCAGTCAAACAAAACAGGATAATTTAAATTCAGTTAACTCAACCGTTTGTTGTAAACATACAGGTACATACATACATTAAAAAATAGTGAGCCGTTAATGTAAAGTTTCTTGCAGATAATTCTTTTAGTAAATATATAATGTACTTTTATTTATAAATTTATAACATCTTTGTTTTACTTATAAAAACAAATTTTGAAACTTTTATGTTTTTCAACTTTTAAAAAAATCTTTACAGTTTTAGTTTTAATATTTTTTTTCATTCAAATGTAATAAATAATCAAAAACTCTGAAAATACAGCCTTGTAATGTTTTGTTACTATAACTTTAAGAGGCAGCAATTGTTCAACTTTTTTTTTGACTTTTCTCTTTAAATAATAAATTTACTTTAAGCCCTGGTTTAGATTAAAAATAGTATATAGTAGTATGTATAAAATATTTCTGTGAAAAGTTTAAAACTTTGTTAAAAAACTGTAAAGAAAAATTGTGAAGAAAAGTGCACAAACTCTGAATTGCGACAGTAATAAAAAAGGCAATATTGATATTAGAAAACTTCATACATTTAGTAGAAACCAACGGAAAAGGTATAATTTTTTCAGTATCAAAAACTATTGTTTGTAGCATTGAATATCCAACATGTATTTAATAGAGAAAAATAAAGATAAATTATATGTACATAACTGTAAATTATGTTTAACCATCAATTTATTACAAACCTTTTCAAAAGGTTTTTAGTCTTAACCTGGATTGCTTAAATCTGAAAATAGTAAAATTTTAAAGCATTTTTGTTTTAATATCAAATATAATAAAGTGAATTAAATTCTTTATAAGAATATTGTTCTTATTGAAAGACAATTTTTAGGAATAATTCTTTTTTATAAGATAAATTAATTTTTTTAAGAATTTTTTTAATGCTTTTTACGATTATATATTTCAATATTAGTCATTTATTATGCTAGTTAAATATTTCACATTTATAATTTAAACATTTCAATAATAAAAATATATGTTTCAATAATATTAAACACAAACTAATTAAAAAAATATTATTTCAAAAGTTCAAAGCATTTTAGTACTTTACATTGAAAATTAATTAAAATAAAAATCTTGCTTGAATTTCCAATAAATCAATTTGTTTGGTTTATATTAAGTATACGAGCACACCGTCTCGTTATAAATAGAGATCATTTAAATTTGACAACCATGACTATGTTTCATTTGTAAATTTTATTCATAAATAATTTTATAAAACTACATGTTGTGTTATGCGAAGTGACGTCAGCAAAGCTTAAAAAACTGCGAGTTTATTGGAACTATTTTGTTGCATTTAAGTTTTAGTAAATATATGTATTTTTGTCGCATACTTTATGCAACTTTTTTCGTTGTTTAAAAATTCTATAAGATATATTTTTTCATGTATGAAACTGACTACTTTTCTATACAATGCTCATTTATTTGAAGTTTACAGTATAACTTTATTGATTTAAGTAGTTATACAAAACTAAGATTTAGTAAGTTTGTTTTATAATACATTTACTATAAGCTTGTATGTCGTTTAAATAATTCTCAAAAACAGATATACAAGGTTGTACAGTTTCTGTTTAATTTTAAAGAATGCGACAAAACTTAAATTTTACTATTGTCTGTTGAAATTAAAAAAAAAAAGATAGTTTTATGAACATGAAAATTATTTTAAAATCTGCTGATGATATCTAAATATCGTTTTGTTAATTTTTATATTCTTTAAGTTTATATATTCTCGTGTAAAAAAAATGATACTGTGACTTAAACATTTTATCCTAAAATTCTGAAGATTTCTGAAACAAGTAAAGTTTAAATCTGAAACTGCTTAAATCTGAAACTAGTAAAGTTTTAAAGCATTTTTGTTTTAATATCAAATATAATAAAGTGAATTAAATTCTTTATAAGAATATTGTTCTTATTGAAAGACAATTTTTAGGAATAATTCTTTTTTATAAGATAAATTAATTTTTTTAAGAATTTATTTAATGCTTTTTACGATTATCTATTTAAAAATTAGTGATTTATTATGCTAGTTAAATATTTTACATTTATAATTTAAACATTTCAATAATAAAAATATATATTCTAATAATATTAAACACAAACTAATTAAAAAAAAATATCATTTCAAAAGTTCAAAGCATTTTAGTACTTTACATTGAAAATTAATTAAAATAAAAATATTGCTTGAACTTCCAATAAATCAATTTGTTTGGTTTATATTAAGTATACGAGCACACCGTCTCGTTATAAATAGAGATCATTTAAATTTGACAACCATGACTATGTTTCAATTGTAAATTTTATACATAAATAATTTTATAAAACTACGTGTTGTGTTATGCGAAGTGACGTCAGCAAAGCTTAAAAAACTGCGAGTTTATTGGAAATATTTTGTTGCATTAAGTTTTAGTAAATATATGTATTTTTGTCGCATACTTTATGCAACTTTATTCTTTATTTAAAAATTCTATGATATATATTTTTTCATGTATGAAATTGACAATTTGTCTATACAATACTCATCTATTTGAAGTTTACAGTATAACTTTATTGATTTAAGTAGTTATACAAAACTGAGATTTAGTAAGTTTGTTTTATAATACTTTTACTATAAGCTTGTATGTCGTTCAAATAATTTTCAAAAACAGATATACAAGGTTGTACAGTTTCTGTTTAATTTTAAAGAATGCGACAAAACTTAAATTTTGTTATTGTCTGTTTAAATTAAAAAAAAAGATAGTTTTATGAACATGAAAATTATTTTAAAATCTGCTGATGATATCTAAATATCGTTTTGTTAATTTTTATATTCTTTAAGTTTATATATTCTCTTGTAAAAAAAATGATACTGTGACTTAACATTTTATCCTAAAATTCTGAAGATTTCTGAAACTAGTAAAGTTAAAATCTGAAACTGCTTAAATCTGAAACTAGTAAAGTTTTAAAGCATTTTTGTTTTAATATCATATAATAAAGTGAATTAAATTCTTTATAAGAATATTGTTGTTATTGAAAGATAATTTTTAGGAATAATTCTTTTTTATAAGATAAATTAATTTTTTTAAGAATCTTTTTAATGCTTTTTACGATTATCTATTTCAAAATTAGTCATTTATTATGCTAGTTAAATATTTCACATTTATAATTTAAACATTTCAATAAAAAAATTTATATTTCAATAATATTAAACACAAACTAATTAAAATCATCATTTCAAAAGTTCAAAGCAATTTAGTACTTTACATTGAAAATTAATTAAAACAAAAATCTTGCTTGAATTTCCAATAAATCAATTTGTTTGGTTTAAACAAAGTATACGAGCACACCGTCTCGTTATAAATAGAGATCATTTAAATTTGACAACCATGACTATGTTTCATATTTAAATTTTATTCATAAATAATTTTATAAAACTACGTGTTGTGTTATGCGAAGTGACGTCAGCAAAGCTTAAAAAACTGCGAGTTTATTGGAACTATTTTGTTGCGTTTAAGTTTTAGTAAATATATGTATTTTTGTTGCATACTTTATGCAACTTTTTTCGTTGTTTAAAAATTCTATAAGATATATTTTTTTATGTATGAAACTGACTACTTGTCTATACAATACTCATTTATTTGAAGTTTACAGTATAACTTTATTGATTTAAGTAGTTATACAAAACTGAGATTTAGTAGGTTTGTTTTATAATACATTTACTATAAGCTTGTATGTCGTTCAAATAATTCTCCAAAACAGATATACAAGGTTGTACAGTTTCTGTTTAATTTTAAAGAATGCGACAAAACTTAAATTTTACTATTGTCTGTTTAAATTTAAAAAAAAGATAGTTTTATGAACATGAAAATTATTTTAAAATCTGCTGATGATATCTAAATATCGTTTTGTTAATTTTTATATTCTTAAAGTTTATATATTCTCGTGTAAAAAAAATGATACTGTGACTTAAACATTTTATCCTAAAATTATTTAAAGATAACTTCTATACATAAATAAACCTATTTTTAAAAATAAAATTTTAAAAAAATTTTAAAATTACTACAAATAGTTTCTAAAACAACTTATTTTTGGTAGTTGCATAAATTAATTTATATAACTTATTAAAGATCGACAAAAACTGAAAAGTTGGTTTAAACTTAAAGCAAAATATTTTTTTGCCACCTCACAATTTAGTTACTGTATTCTAGGCATTAAAATATAATCATTTTTATCACAAATTATTAAATTTGCAAAATTCAATTAATTTCTTAAATACAGTTATGCAAATTAAATATTCTATTCGCGACCGGTTTCGGTGGCAAAAGATTGCGACCTTTTCAAGCAAAAACAAAATATCAAACTGCACATAACGATGTTAGTTATATATGTGTTATTTAAAAACTTATTCATTAGTGAAAAATATAAATAAAAACTAAAATGTTGCATATTCAAAATTTCAAGCTTGTCAAAGTATAGTTAGGTAAAACAGGTATTAGTTTTGAAACAAATTAAATTAATATTAATACAATAAGTCAAAGAAAAAACTGAATTAATTTTTTTTTATTTAGTTTAGAAATACTTATACTTTAAAATTTATCTAAATAGAATGACGAATAGTCTAAAATTGTGATTTACAGCCAAGAGTCTACAAAACATTAATAAAACTCGAAGTAGCTGAAGATATCAAAATCTAATTCGTGTTAAGTTAACAAAACAGTCAAAATTTAAACAGATTTAAGAAGTATCTAAAAAAAACTAAAAAATTATCTAATTTGACTCTAAGAACTATCTAAAAATACTAAAAACTTATCTAACTTGAATTAAGAACTAACTAATTTTTCTTTTTTTTATTTAAACCGAATATCAACAAAACTCGATGAAAAAGTCGAAAAAAAAAACTATTTTGTATTATTATTATAATCTGGTTTAAGTTTTGTCTGCTTTCGAGTTTATTAATAAAAATTAGTTTCTGTGTGTTCATTGTTATGTGCAGTTTGAAATTATATCTTTGCTTTAAAAGGTCGCAATTTTTTTCTACCAAAACAGGTCGCGAATAAAATATTTAACTTGCATAACTTTGACTAAATAAGCTCTTTACATTCCAGTAAATTGAGCACCCTTTTTAAGTTAGGCAAATAACTTATATAATTAAGTACTTAAAATTTAGTTCCATTAAAAAAAAAAAACAAAATAAATATCAAAGGCATTAAAACAAAACATAGTTTTTAAATTGCAACAACTTGGAATTTTTTCCTATAAAAATGGAACCAATGTTTTAAACGAGGTAAGCAAAAAACCAAAAATCTGTCATTCGTATTAAAAGTGTCGAAATCTTTAGAAATAGTTTAAAATGTAGTTTTAATAACTAAACAATAAAAAGGCTTGGTTTATTAGACAACTAGGTTAATACTTCAAAAACGTCTATTTATTTAAATTAAAAAAAAATTATTTGGATAGTTTTTGAGCTTTTGTTATACTTTGAACGGAAGTAAAAGTTAAATGCAACTTGATCTGACACGTATATTAAAAATATAAATAAGTTTAGCTTTAAAGCCTAACTAAACAATAAATATTTTTACTATAAAGGTACCAAAAAAGTCTCAAACTATACTAGTGAATTTACTTAAACCACCTAAAAAAGGTTTTCTTATTTAATTAAATAAATTTCATTAAAGAAAACATTAATGAATGTTTTTTCACTTTTAAAGTGTATGAAATTTGATTTTTAATTATAACTTAATTATATATGGTTTTAGGATATGATTCAAACGATTTTTTACTATATATATCTAGGTTTCTCAAACTCATTTAATAAATCGCACCCGTTTTGGATACTTGAAAAACAATCGCCCCCATGATTTTATAAAGTATTTTATTCTTCTTGAGTGCGCACTTTTGAGCTAAAAAAGTTGTGTTCAAGATGTTATTTAGTCTGGAACTTCTTATGGATGCACTTTTGGACTGTGTTCAGAAAAATTTACAGTTATTTTCTTATAAGCCCAGTGAAGTAAATTAAAATACTTAAATACTAAAAAGCCTTTCGTAATTTGTAATCAATTCTGTTTAAGTACGAATTGTTTTGAAACTAATGAAACCTTTAGTTTTGTTTCACACTTGCCCTTAATAACTAGCCTTTGTGTCAAACATTTGTAAACTTTGAATAGTAAAAAAACACTTGAAAACTTGCACATATGTAGTATTAAATATTGTAGTAAAGTAATATTTTTAATTTAAGATGTCGGAAACAACAAACATAGCTTTAACGAAATTAAATAAGTTTTCTATGATTTTAACTCAAGTTTTAAAAGTTACAATTTATTTCATTCGTTCAACATAACTATGTAAAAGTTAGTTGAGATATAAGTTAATTAGCCTACTGCTTCGTATGCTTATTTACAAAAAAACAATTTTCAGATTCTTACTAGATATATTTCCTTTTTTTTTTCTTAAAATTCGTAAGCTAATTAAAGTTTATAAGATCTATTTTTTTTGTTTTTATAACTCATTTCAAATAATAAACTATGTTTAGTATTTGTTGAAATTTTTCTTTAATTGAATATTGTTTGTTTTTAAGTAACTTGAAAAAAAATATATAGTTCATAGTTTAATTGTTAAGTTATAACAGTTATCAACTTTACGTTACTATGTTTACTTATTAAATTTACGTTTAATTAACACTTTCATATACTAAAGTCCACTAAAAAATTTATATTGAAACATTTAAAAATAGGTTTTTAATGTTAACATAAAAAAAAAACTAAAAATAGCAAATCAGTAAACATATAATCATATTAGTTAAAAAAAAAATTAAAATAAAAAACTTAACTAAATGCGAGTTTGCGTATATTTTTGACCTAAGTTTTACTCGGCAGTTTAGTAGTATTTAAATTTTTTTTGTCATTTTATTATAAATTAAAATAAACTTATTTTACTAATTATTAACTGCAACACAACATTTTTAAATTTAAACAAATGAGTTTAAAAAATTAAAAAGCTATAAAATAACAATTATCATATAAGTAATCAATAAGATAGTTAATTGTAGTAACAAACTATATTATAAACATAAATACCAATATGCTTATTAATCTTTTATAAAAAGTTAGATATTAAGTCAATAGTTTACAAGGTATGAAAATAAACTTACTGGAGTGGTTTATTAAACTGTTAAACACGATATTTAAATCAAGCTAAGAGTTAGTTAACAGTGTAAATTTTTGTTTACAGTTGTATCAATAATATAACATAAAAATAGAACGACTAAAAAACTAAACGGTTTATATTGAAGGCAGTAAAAAAACTTATAGAAAAAACATACTTTCATATTTGTATTTATATAAGAAAATAGAAGTAATGTTAACTAAGAATGTTTGCTTAGTCTTTAAAGACGATTTTAAGCTTTCAAAACTAAATAATAAGCCTAAGCAAATAAATATTTAACTTAATATATAAATTTATTAAGAAAATTTAAAATATTTTAAATTTTTTTCCAATTCTTACATCACACAACGCTATCTTTTTATTTTGCCAATGCAGATTGCTTTATCAGTTGATTTATGAACAATTTATCCTTCGTGATTCAAATAAAACTTGTTGCTATCATTCTTAATAGAGTTTTCGTCGTATTTAATCATTTTAAGCATTTTATCTTATAACATTAAAATTTTGCAAATTTTTTGAAAACCAAGAATAAAGTATCCATCAAAAAACATAATTTTAGTCCACTCAAACGGCTTGGGCTTTTCTCTAAGAGTTCGATGTACAAAATCTTTAGTTAATTTGAATTGTATAGTTACATGTCCATCTGCTACCTTCTTTATATCATCAATTTTGCAGGAGCTGGTTTTTGTTATTCCAAGTAGAAACACAATGTATGCAATCGAAATAAAAGTTTTTGAAGTTTTATTCGTTAACATACTTCTGGGCATCATAGTCTTGTTAAGGTTTTTTTAACTAACTGTATTAATACAATTTCATGTTAGTATATTTTTAATTGAGTATTATTTTGTGTTTTAAAACATAAATAATTTAATGTTTATACTTCTTACAAAAGTCTGTATATGTTTTAAAGCTACTTAATATAATAATCATCAACATACAAATAAGTCTTTATAAGAATTATAAAAGTTATCGGAATAATATACTTTTATATTTATTTAAAATATAGTTAAGAAACTAAAACATTAAATGTGAAACTTAAATAATCATTCAAAAAATGTATTTTTTTTTATTAATCTGATAACACTTTAATAAAAAGTACTCCATTTTTTTTTTCTTGTGTTAAATATTTTACAGACTGTTGACAACATATATCAGAAAAAAAAAAGAGTGTTTTAACTTTGAATAGATTTACTTACTTTATTGCTAACTTTTTATTTCAACAAAAATTCTATATTTTTCTGAATAATAAGGTTAATGTAAACTTAATTCTCATATAACTCAAAATGTTTTTAAATACACTAGATCCTTGGACAAATGTTTTTGAGTTTTTTTTCTATCGTTTAAAAAAAACTTTAAATATTAAATATATTTAAATATTAGATCTTTTAAGTTTTAAGCAAACTACTAACTTTCGAACCTTTTTTTTTACTTTTTAGCGTTTTAGAATAATTTTATTTCTGAAATTCAAATATTAACAACTTTATGCACTCTTCAAAGCTCGGTAGTAAATAGTTTAGTTTTAGAATAATGACTTGTATATTAAATGATTTTAATATATACAACATGTAAAATTTTAATAAAAAACTTAGTAAACAAATTACTTTATTATCTATTTTATTTTTATTATTTTTGATGTAACAACGAACGCGTGATATGACTAATCTGATCAGTACAGAAAACGATATTGATATTTTATTTTTTGTAGAGTATTTTTCGATATTTTTTTCTTACCAAATAATTGATAGTAGCCTCGTATAAAACTGAAAAGTTTCTATGATATAATTTCTTTATTTTTTCAATAATTATATTCAATTGTCAAATATTTTCTCATTAAACAAAACAAAATGTATATCTAAAACTAACTGCTTGTAACTATGGAAAATATTAAATTACTTTTTTGTGATACTAATATATTTAAATGTAGTATATTTTCAAATAAAAAATTTTGGTTTTAGTAACTTTGATCACTTTGTTACTTATCATTATAACAAATAAGTTATTTTAGTTAAAGCTACTCTAAACTGTCCTTTTTATTTTTTAAATAATACTGTCTTACTATCTGCATTTTTTCTAATATTTTGAATAGTATTCTTTTTATCATGAGGACTCTTATATACTAAATTATCTAGTGAGAAAAACAAACTATTTTTAAACATTTGTAAATACTTATAAAGAGTTGAAAATATTTTTAAACAGTTTAAAATATCCCCATTAGTCATACTCATGATTTTGAATTACGTTAACGTTGACGAATTATATTCTGAAAATAACTGATATTACGTTAACGTATTTCTAAAAATATAAAAGTTTAAGTTATTTATAAAGATCTTTAGATAATTTTTTAATAGAGTCGTAAATAAATATTTTTTTAATGTTCTCAAAAAATATCAAGTGGTTATAGTACAAATGAGATTATTTTAACTTTTAGTTTAGGAAATATAGTTGCAATTACTATTATTAACAAAAAGTAAAAAAATAAATATTTTTTTTAAATACATTGAACCACGTGTTAACTCGTTCTTGTTTTTTAATATTTAAAAATCCTAATTTTAAAGTAAAAAATCATACTAATAGTAGTAAATTCGAAGAAACTTTATATTGTGAATCATATTAGAAACAAAATTTATCAATATATTACGGTTGATGATAAACTAATATTTGTTTTTGATAAAACAATTTTTTAAACTTTTTATGATCTGAAATTAAAAAAGGCAAAATGTTTAAAATTTACTAAACTATATGACTATTATAAGCATATTGTTTGAAAACCTTTATTGTGAATTAAGTGTCAGATTACGATAAACATTTTTTTTCTTTTGAAAAGTTGAAAGGCTAAAGTTTAACAACTATTTTAGTTTAATCTAGCTAACCTACTTACTCTATAAATTTTTATTTTACTTATTTTGTTTTTTTTAATTAGAAACATTCAACACTTTATGTTTGAAATCGAGAGAAAATATATTACAGAAATGTATAGTTATATGTGGATCTTCAGAGATAAAAATATCAATTAAGGCATAAAATGGTATATATAAGTTTAATTTATTAAACAAGAGCAAATTTATTACGTTGAAGTTAAAAGAAATAAAATTAAATTCCAAATACAAAAAAACAGAAAGACAGAACATTTGTGTAAACACAAAAAAATTATTAAACATGGCAGCCTTTAAGCTAAATACCAAATCATACAGTAAAAATGATAGGTTATAATTAAATTTTGTACAAAGATTACTAAATTCGCATCAAATTATTGTTAAATTTTTCTTCAAATATTTTTATTAAATATACTATATTTGCAACCAAATTTCAATAACTTCCTTAGCGTTAATCAAATACACAGTAGTTTTCGAACAAAGTTGTATATGATATTCTATCAAAAATAACTTTATTTTAAATTAAAAATTAAATATTTTCGGCAAAAACTTTACTGAATTTTCATCAAACATTTCGTATAAACTTCAATTTAAATTTAATAATATTTACAGTTTTTGAACTTTATATTAAGACTTTAACTTCTGCAAATATGTTTTATTTTTAGATGTTTGATTGAAAAAATATCAATTAAATACTAAAAACTGTAATGTTTAACGATTAAAAAAAACTTTTGTTATTAACTTTATTAAACACAATAAAATTCATTTAAATGTTATCAAAAATAAATCATTTATTTGTTTAAAGTTAATTATTAGTTATTTTACTTATAATTTAGAAAAGTAACTTTGTCAGAAGTAGTAAACTGGGTAGCTGTTAAAATTGCAGGAGAGGACAAAAGTGCACGAGTTCACAAAATTACACAAAGACACTTTTGCACGAAGGGTCACTTTTGCACGAAGAACTTTTGCACAAGCAGACATTTTTGCCCGTGTTGAACTTTTTTAATTTTCCAATAATTTTTTTTTTTAATTTATCCTAAATTTTTTTTACTTAAACTCTTTTCTCAAACCGATACCCTCGGACGGTAACTATTTTTTTTTCTTTTTTCTTTTTTTACTATCACAGTTACCTCTAACCCTTACCCTCAGTCATTAAATTTTTTCTTATTTTTTATTGCAATTTATCTTTTTTTTTTTTATTCTCGTGCAAAAATGTAATTCGTGCAAAATAAATGTGTAGATTTTATAAGAGTAAAAGTTTAATAAACGATACTATTCAGTTTAATAAAAAAATCATATATAATAGCAATCTTAATATTATAAAATGTAAAATTTCAACAAGCAATACTATTAAGTTTAATAACAACATCAAATAAAATACAAATCTGTAGATTATAAAATGTAAAAGTTTAATAAACAATAATATTCAATTTAATAACAACATCAAATAAAATAGATATCTGTAGATTATAAAATGTAAAAGTTTAATAAACAATACTATTCAGTTTAATAATACTTCAAATAAAATACACATCTGTAGATTATAAAATGTAAAATTTCAATAAACAATAATATTCAGTATAATAGCAACATCAAAAAAAATAAACATCTTTATATTATAAAAAATAAAAGTTTAATAAACAATACTATTCAATTAAATAGCAACATCAAAGAAAATAAACATCTTTATATAATAAAATGTAAAAGTTTAATAAACAATACAATTCAATTAAATAGCAACATCAAATAAAATAAACATGTTTATATTATAAAATGTAAAAGTTTAATAAACAATACTATTCACTTAAATAAAAACATCGAACAAAATACACACCTGTAGATTACATAAGTGTAAAATTTCAATAAACAATACTATTCAGCTAAATAACAACATTAAATAAAATACACATCTGTAGATTATTAAATGTAAAATGTCAAAAAACAATAATATTCAATATAATAGCAACATCAAAAAAAAAACATCTTTATATTATAAAATATAAAAGTTTAATAAACAATACTATTCACTTAAATAACAACATTAAAAATAATAAACATCTTTATATTATAAAATATAAAAGTTCAATAAACAATACTATTCAATTTAAGAACAACAGCAAATAAAATAAACATATTTATGTTATAAAATGTAAAAGTTTAATAAACAAACTACTCAATATAACAGTAACATCAAAGAAAATAATCATCTTTATACCATAAAATGTAAAAGCTTAATAAACAATACTATTCAATATAATAGCAACATCAAAAAAAAAAACATCTTTATATTATAAAATATAAAAGTTTAATAAACAATACTATTCAATATAATAGCAACATCAAAGAAAATAAACATATTTATGTTATAAACTGTAAAAGTTTAATAAACAATACAATTCAATTAAATAGCAACATTAAATAAAATAAACATATTTTATTATAAAATGTAAAAGTTTAATAAACAATATTATTCACTTAAATAAAAACATTAAACAAAATACACACCTGTAGATTACATAAGTGTAAAAGTTCAATAAACAATACTATTAAGTTTAATAACAACATCAAATGAAATAGACATCTGCATGAAATTTAAAAATATAAAAATCAATGCATAATAATAAAGCCTTCAGTTTAATAACTTGTTATATCACATTCTTTGCTCAGTATAAATATGTTTGTTCATAAGCAATATCATTTATTTTGTACTTTTAAGAAAGTTAATTTATTTTAAACACTTCTACTGTATTACTAAATAATATATATTATGGTTTTTTATATTACAATTCAAGCAAGTTAATTATTTTTAGTAAAGTAGTTAATTTTTAGTTTTGTTGAGGTACATGCTTAAAAGAAAAAGGTTGTTTTTAATTAAATATCAATTCCAAACAGATACAATTGTACAAAATGTAGGTTAAAATATTCAAATTTTTAAACAGAAATAATAACAAGCAACTTTTAGAAAATGTCATAAACTTTAAACTTTTTGTTTGTATTAAGAATATTTTGAATTAATAACTGAAACTATATCTTGCTTTTTATTCATTTAAATGTTATAAATGAAACTAACTTTTACTTTTCTGGTATTATCTATATCAACTTTAAGTTTAACGACAGTAGTTATTAATAATAATTAAATAATAAACTATTAGAACTTATACAAAAAAACTTTAGTTATTAACTAAAAACATTGTTAACAAATTTAATATTTAATAGAAACGTTTTTAAAGTTTATTTAAACAAATACCAACGTTTTACCACCTGTACAATATCAACAACGAAGACAATCAACTAGGAGTTTGTGAAAAATCTAACATGCAGTTTTCTGTGAGCGGGCATCTTATAGATGGGAAAACAACTTTACTGGGAGTACCTTGTCCTCACTGTGGAATCTATGATTGTAAAAATCCAGAGTGCTAAGGCTTAACTAGTATTTTTTATCTAACAATTTTATCTTTACTTCAAAAAACATTTTGACTTCATTATTAGTACTTTACTTTTTTTTTCTTTAATTCATTTATATTGTAAATAGTTGAGTTTTATAAAATTAATATACAAAAAAAAAATTAAACATCAATGTTTTAAATTATGATCTAAAAATGCTTTCAAGTTCATCTTTTGCTCTACTTCTTACCATATAATAAAAATAACCAAATATCAATAGTCCGAAAAATTTCTATTAAAAAATAACTAAAATGAAGTTTTGGTTATATATGTTTAAATTAATGTTGTAATGTTATAATGTCGTAAAGTTATATATGTATAGAAAACTGGAAGAAAATTATTTAATAAGTATGTAAGTTCAACCCTTTAATACAAAAATATAAAATTAGTTTAGATAAAAAAAAACAGTTTTGTATGAAACTTTAGTATGTTTAAACAAAAGTTAAACGATATAGTTTAATAATAAAAAGGCATACTTTTATTTAGTTGTTCTTTAGTTTTATAAACTGTTTTAGACTTTTTATTATTTGAAATTATTACTAATTATGTCTATTTTACCATTTTTCAGAGTAATAAAATATTTAGAGATATAACAACTAATGTTGTTTTCTAAATTTTTCGTTCAATACATTTAATTTTAACAAGTAAGACTTGTTTGGTTTAATCCACTGACCAAAACAATAAGGAACAAATAGTATATCAGTATTTTTAAATAAGTAAATAAAATCTGTTTTAAAAATAAGGTATATGACAGCATAAAAGCAATGTTGTTGTAACATAAAATTAATTTCTCATAACTTGTTGTATTTGTCGTGCTAAAAAGATCATTGTAAAATAGCAACAAACTAGTAAACAGCAATCATTTTTTATTATAACAAATCTTGTTAAGTTAAACTATTTGCTTAAAATTTAAAAAATTTGAAATAGTATTTTTTTTATTTTCTACGAGAGAAATACTATAATATTAGGTCGAAACTCATTTTAGAATATTAATTTAAAAAAATCGATTAAATAACTAAAAAAAATCAAAATAATTTTTTATGATTAAAAAAAGCTTTTGTTATTAACTATATAAAACATAATATAAAGCATTTAATTGTAATAAATAAAATTAAATAATTTATTTGTTAATAGTTAGTTGTAAGTTAATTTACTTACAGTTTGGAACATTATTTACTGAACTAGACGTGTAAAAGGACACACGAGAAGTTTTAAGAACTAATTAAGTTTTAATGAACTACAAACTATTTCTTTACTTTTAAATAAAGTTTTAACTTAGTTTAGTTTGCAATACAATTCTTTCAACTTTTTAAAATCTAATTATGCGTAAATACTGCGACGTAACAAGCTTGAAAGCATAGAAAACAATTTTTTATAAAAATGCTATCAAAAGTAAAAACGAAAAATAGTTACAACCAGTTAAAGTTTAAAGTTAGAAAAATTTTAATTTTTCCTCTTTAAAATAAACTTTTATACAATATTGTATTTCAAAATCGCGTGTTCCTTCAGAAGAACTCAATACTCTAATTTAGTTATATAAATGTAAGTAATTTAATCTTATCTAAAAATATAAATCGTCTTCTAACGTTTTGTTCTCACTATTAAACAAAAACAGCTTAAATAAACTATAACTGTTCAAATATATAAATTAAGAATTCTTGATACTGTAAAAACAATCCAAAGTACAAAAACTATCTACTCTTTTTTTTATTGAAAATAAAACTTAAGTTTAAAAAGATGTTTTTTGTTATTTCAAAAATTCTAGAATAAAACTGTACTCTTACCTCAAACTATCCTTTTAATTGCAACTAATTTGAATTAATTTTGACAACGTCAAAAATCCTTGTCATAAAACTGTTGTAAAGCCATAGCACTTGTACAACTATGTTAATAGAAAAATGTTAATTTCAAAGTTGTTATTTTTTGTAAAAACTAACTAAAAGCTTACTTTAAAACAATGTTTGATAAAGATTTAAAATGTTGTTTAAATTATAATTATGTCTATACATAATAATCATCTTATAAACATCTAAATTAAAATAATTAGCAACAATTAAATAAAAATTCTTATACACTTCTAAAAGAACACAAAATTACTACTACTAAAAAGTGATAAAAATTTTTATATTTTACAAGCACTGCCTTTTTTTTAATAAAGCTTGTTAACCATAAGTAAAATAATTAGTACGACACCAATAGTACAACAGCTTTAAAAAAGATAATAACATTTGTAAATTATATTAGTGTATTATATAAATGCATATGATTAGAAATGCTTTTAGTTAGATCTAGTTTTATAAATAATAGTTTTGTAAATAACAATTGTTTGGTATATTTATAGTTAGATTTATTAACTGAAACTTATTTTCTTGATTATTATTATTAAGCCACATAGATTTCAAACAGTACCTTAACAAAATATAAACAAATAGTAATAAAGGTTTGACAAATGAAAAGTGGGACCTTTAACTTAAATTCTAGCTTATCAAGTTAAACATTACTACTGTATACATGAAAATAAATAATGCTAAGCTAAAAGCCTCACTAGACAAATGTGTTAAATAATTAAACAGTAAACTTAATATAGAATACTTAAATACTTTTGAAGAATGTAAAAATGTTTGTAAACAAGTACCTATATCTCATTTAACTTATATACATAAACTAAATTTTCTATTGTTATCAATATCTAAATCAAACTATGAGTAAATAAACTTCTTTGTCATTTATATACGTTACATTAGTTACCAAAACGGAAAATTCGACCTTCAATTGTTCGGTTGAGTAGTCGAGAAACATAAAGTACAACTATCAAACACTGTTAATTAAATTCAATCTACAGTGTAAAATTTTCGACTAAAGTTTAAAGTTTTAAAATTTGCAAGAAATATCTAGTTTATGATTTATTACTTTTGTTAAATAAAGGCAGTAAACTTAATTTGCCGCAGCAAACGAAATTACGATTAACAATGTATATAAATAAGTAAATGCAGTAGAAGATTAAAGATTATTTCAATATTAAGAGTTTTATATTTAAAAAACCCAGTATTTGTTTTTAAGTAAACTTCAAATTATTTTTAGAAAATGTAAATTAGATTGTCTATTTGTAATATAAAAGCTCAAAGTCTAATATAAAACATTTATGATTCTTATTAAATTGTTTTGGTGTTAATGTCTTCGACTTAAGTTTTAATGTTTAAAAATTTTGCAATAAAAGTACAGTTTATAAATTAATACAATTGTATTTTAATAAGGGCAGTAAAATTAATTTGTTTACAGCTTAAAAAAGTTTTTAAATCGAAGCAAACTAACTTGCATTAACAATTAATAAATAATACTAAATGTGATAGATTATTAAAGACAATTTAAAAAACAAAAGTTTTATATTTTATAAAATCAAATTTTTTGCTTTAAGTAATGGCTTATAGTTTTTAAAGAACCAGAGATTGTCTACTTGATTGTTAACTGCAAAAAAACTTGGGAAACATTAGGTTAAAAAAATATATAATTATATTTATATTCGAGAAAAATATTATTTGACATATTTTTAGACCCTTGTATAAAGTTACTATAAATGATATAATGAAGTATAAAACACTTAGTTCTATATAACATATTTATTGTTTGAGATAAAAATAAATATAAAATTTAAATCAAATGCTTATACCTAAATAGTATGTAGTTGTGGAAATTAAAAGTCATTAGATGTTTTATGTAAAGTGTGCTTTCTAACTACATAAAACATAAGCTTTAAATAAATTTAAGTTTAGATAAACTATTTCTAAACTTTTATTGATTTTAAAACAATTTTGCACCTAAAAAAGAACTTGAAGTATTTTTCTAAGTAGCCAACTTAAAAATTCTTTAAGACAAATACATAGCTAGTTAAAAGCAATTTATCAGAAAAAAAAATCGAGTTTATTTACTTTTAACGTTCATAAATATATCAAGTAGTAAGTTTCACAGAACCTCTTTTATTTTCAAAAGCGTTCTAATACAATTATTTTTGACAGCTGTAGAATTATACTAGTGAGTCATACCACACATTATGTTAGTCTAAATGAATTTATATTAGAAATCTGAATATTTACTGTTTACTAAGTGTTTAGAAAGTGTTTTCATAATTAAATATACAGTTAGACAGTTTAATAGTTGTAAAAAATCATTGGGAAAAGTTTGTTAAACTTTAGACACGTTATAAAAAATAAACTAGGAATTAGTTAACAATGTAAATATTTTTTTACAATTTTATTAATCTTTAAATTAGTTATAGAACGACTTACAAAGAAAATGGTTTATACCAGAAGGCAGTAAAATGCATTTTAGAAACAACAAACTTTCTTACTGATATTTGTAATCAAAAAAAGTAATTTTAGCCTGAAAAATTGCTTAGTTTCTATGAGACCATTTTAAGCTTTTATAAATAAATAATTATTCAAAGTAATTAAATATTTTAATAAATATGTTTATATCTGTTAGGAAATTTTAAAATATTTTAAATCTTTTTCCAAGTCTTATATCACACAATTCTATCATTTTGTTTTTGCCAATGCAAATAGCTTTATCAGTTGATTTATGAACTAGTTTTTCCTCTTGATTTAAATAAAACTTATTGCTATTATTCTTAAGCGAGTTTTCGTCATATTTAATCATCTTAAGCACATTATCTTCTAGTACTAGAATCTTGCAACTTCTTTGAAAACCGAGCATAAAGTATTCATCAAAAAACATGATTTTAGTCCGCTCAAACGGCTTTGGCTTCTCTCTAAGAGTGCGATGTAAGAAATCTTTAGTCGATTTAAATTGTATGGTTACATGTCCTTTTACTACGTTCTTTAAACCTTCAATTTCGCAAGAACTGACTTTCGTAATTTGAAGTAGAAATGCAAAATATGCAATAAAAATAAAACTTTTTGAAATTATATTCATGAACATGTTTCTGCGCAGCAGAGTGTTTAATAATTTTTGTTTAAATAACTGTTTTAATAAAATTTAACTTTAGTCGATATTCTATTTAAAAATTATGTCTTATGATAAATACTTAGTTTGTTCAAACATTTATAAACAAATTAAATTGTTATTGTTAATTTTTTTAAATGAGTTGTTTTTATTTTTAAGAGCTCTTTGATATGAAAATAATAAAAAACAAACAATTGTAAAAAAAAACTGAAAAATTTTTCTAAGGACTTTTGTAAGTTTCAGTTATATTACACTAATGTATTCATTATGTTAAAAATATATTTCAAATTCTGAAAACAAAAAAAAAAGGTTTAATGCGTGATATGAATACTTTGATACGTTTACCTAACTTAGTAACGATATTTAATAATGTTGGTATTCTATTTTATATAGAGTTAAATATGTTTTGATGTTTATTTAATACCATGAATGAATAGCCTTGCAAAAAATAAAAAAATTCTATCTAAAAAGTGTTAAAACATTTTAATTTAAGTTGATTTTTAATTACTCTGCTCATTAAACAAAACCTAATATTAAATTAACTACTTTTATATATTATTTGTACCAAATTTGATTTTGTAATACTAACATACATTTTAAATGAAATATATTTTTACATAACATAACATTTATGCTATTAGTAACTCTGATTACTTTATTATTCAATAAAATAAATAAACCATAAAATTATTTTTCTTTAAATAATTTGATTTTTTTTAATAAACAGAATTGTCTTACTATTTGCTTCAAAACCCTTTTGAATAATATATTTTTAGATTGATCAAGTTATATACAAAAACATTTAATGAGAAAAACATAATATATTTTTAAAGAGTCGAAAATATCATATTTATAAAAAGTTAAATATTAGTCATACTCACGCTTTGCGGTCATCAGAAATAACTATTTTTTTTCTAATGCGTTAACGTGTTATTACAAATATAAAGTTATATTTTTTATAAAAATTGTTGAGATTTAAAAAATAGAGTCGCAAATACTTTAATACAACGTATTACCTTTAAAACTGATTTTTTTTATACCAAAGTTAGAATTTTATTTTAATTTCATAAAACTTTTAGAAAATATCAATGCTTTTTCTAACTTTTTACTTAAATCAAAATATTCAGTTTTCAGTCTTACTAAATTAAAACAAGTGTAAACTTTTTTTGCTTAAAATAACTTATTAAACCTTTTTTTTTTAAATTCATTCTATTTGTTTAAACATCAATGAACTTTGCTTTATTTATAAAAACAAAATGAGATTCAATTGACTTTACAGTTGACGATAGTATCTAAGGTTAGGTTTTTAACCCTTATTATTAAAAATTAAATAAATTATAATGTTAATTACTTAATGGAAATTATCGAGTTTTTTGAATTTAATGTTTAAAAATCTTTTTACTTTTAACAGTAAAAGATGAAAAAAAAAACAATGTTTAAAATCAGCTAAAATATTAACGTCTACTGTTATTTAAGTGTAATCTATACATAATTATTTATTTATGTTTTTGTTTTTATTTAGATGATGTATAAAGTTTTCATAATTTTATATACGAAATTGAATTAATCTTTTAAGTACAAGCGAAAACAAAAACACGCTACAAACCTGCTCAGTTATACATTTGTCTTGTAAGATAAACGTATTAATTACATCATAAAGTTGGATATCATAGGTAAAACAAATCATACTAAAAAGTTTACACAAAAAACAGTTGCACAGAAAGTATGTTGGAATACAAAGATTTTAAACATATATAAAGCTAAGAATCTATTAAAAAACACATTAGACAAAATTTATAAACACAATACCATAAAAAATTTCAAAAAACAAAAGAATAAGAGTTGTTAAAATCTAATATCCATACAGTGAATACTAACAGATTTTATTGTTCCAATTTTACTAATTAATGTTCAAAATTTTTGTTAAATTTAAAATAAAATTAGATATCATACTTTTTCTAAATGAATTAAGTTTTGTGTTAAAGAGTAAGTTTAAATTGTTGCTAACTGCTTTATAAATTACCAAACTTTTTCATAAAAGACCATTTTAGTTTAATAATGTTAACGGTTCTGAGGATAAATTAGAATTTTATAATCAAAATGTTTAATAATTGTAGCCTGTCGTAATTTTATTTTACAAAAAGTGTCACATGATGATATTTCATTATTTATTTTAAATTAGGCTAGCATGACTACATTATTAAACTTATTACATAACTTATCAGTGTATATTTGAACTACCAAAGGCAGTTTAAAATAAAACTATTGATTATATAAGTGATTTTTTTTCAATAACAATCTTCTTAAATTAGTTGATTTTTAAACTCAGTTCAAATATAGTTACAGAAAAATTGAAATTTCTCAATAATCTAAAAACATATGACTCTTTTATAAAAAAATGTAAAGTTATATGTATCTATGACTTTAAATTTCACTTTGAGTTCTAAAAACTAAAAATAACTTTAACTTTTTATTTGTAGCAGTCAGAAATAAATATAGACTTAAAGTAAGTTATATCTATTAAAATTGACAAAATATATGATATGACTCACTAGTAAAACTTTTAGAAATCGTAAAAAGAAAACTCACCTAAAACGTTTTAGCATTAGTGACGCATACTATAAAGTAACTATGAAAGTGTTAAAGATGTTGAAAATAAATCTACTTACTTATTGATTATAAAATTCGAGTAAGTTTAGATATTTATGTTAAACATTTTAAAAATTTAATGTGTCTAGTTTATATACTTTAAAAACTATTTGAAAATCAATAAAGGTTTTAAAATAGTTAAATGAAACTTACACATATCTAGTATTATTATATTTTTTATTTATTTAATTATGATTATGATTATTTATATTTAGGATCTACGAAGCATTTGAAAAAAGTCGACAATTACAACTAAAAATTTTTTTTTTTAAACTATTATACCCGTTAACCGATGTTTTAAACATAACAAAAATATTCACAGCAATTATATAAAATAGCTTAAAAAACAACTTTAAGTATTTTTTTTTAATGTCTTTTCGTATATTTATTTGTTTCAAAATTGTTTAATCTAGTGGTTTTAATTTTTTAAATATATAGTTTTGCGAGTATTTATTTTGTTGTGAAATAACTGCTCTAAATGGCAAAAACTATGGCAATGTTTCAATTAATTTTTAGCTTATTTTGACAAAATTATTTTTTTTTATTTAATTTTCAACTTATTTGAAAACTGTTACTTTTGAAACTTTAATGCATTGTTTTAGATTTATTTCCTAAAAACAAGCCTATATTTTTTTATTTAACAGCAACTTTTTAAACTGACTTTAATTTACTAGGTTTATTTTGTTTATGTTCAAGACAGCTGAAGTTCGAAGTTGTGTCCAAATAGTTGATAGAAATTCTATGTTAATGAATTTGACATTAGCTTGTTTTCCAAACTATAATAAAAAATATTTCGTTAATAACTTTTTAGTTTATACTTTGTTCTGACTGTTTATGTTAAATCTTTTTAAAGTAAGCTTTATCTTTTTAAGTTTTCAAGTAAATTTCACCTCATAACTTAAAATTTTAACTATATAAATAACAAAATTTACTGAAATTTGAAAAGTTAATATTTATTTCTACTAGTTTGAAACTTAAAGTGAATTTACATTTTTTAATCATATTTAAGATCTAAACACAAGAATAAACATTGACTCAAAATATCAACAACCAATTTAAATGTCTTTGTTTATGAGTAGTGATTTCAATTGTTTTGATTCTTGCTTAACTTTACAACTTTAATAAATTTTCTATGCTCTATTTTTAAAGGTAATATATTATTAACTAGCTTTTTCTCATGCATTTACGAGGCAAAAAGTTAACAAAATAAGCAATTAGTTGTATGTAAGTTTAAGCAAGAAAGAAAAAAGCGTAACAAATCGTACATGGTAATGTTCAATGTTTGCTATTGGTTTTTATAGTAAATTTGAAAGCATTACACCACGATATATGTTTATCTATTTAGATAAGTAATGCTTATTTAGATATAAACGGTGAAATAAGTTTATGTCTGTTTAGAAGTTTTTTTTATAATTAACTTGTAATTATAACACAAACATATGTCGACAGAAACTAGGATTTTACGTAATTAAGTTAATTATTCTAACATTTACTATCAAATATGATACTTAGTACCAAAACGGTTAGTGTTTTAATATTTATAATTTTAAATGTACGTAAATTAAAAATTTCCTGTTTTCATAAACATTTGCAAACATTGCACTTTGAAACTTGTTGTGACGTAGTAACTAAAAGACAAAAGCTGTTGAAAAATCTCCGGTAACAAAATTAAAACATTGAATTTTGAAAAGAAATCTTTCGTTGAATACTTGTACTTTTGGATTATTTTTATATTGAAAAACAGACTAACATTTAAAATTATTGAAATACATACTAAAAGATTTACAACGAACTCGACTGTTTAGTTAAAAATTAATAAGTTTTGCAGTTCATTTACATAAAAAGGATTTTTAAAGAAGTTTATAAAATTTTAACAACTAAATTAATAATAAAAGAAAAAACTTTTCGAAAATGTGAAAAGGAACTAATTTACATTTTTGTAGATACTTAATTTTACTTATTAATTTTTTATTTATTTAAAGGTATGTGTTGTGAAATAAAACACATGTTGTAATAATATTTGTATAACTTGAGATAACTTAGAAACATTTTTTACATCATAATTTTATTGTATTAAAAATATCGTGAAATGTATTTTTGCAGCTGATATATTGCAAAATAGTTCAATTGCAGTCATAACTTACTTTTTAAACTTTCGCAAGTTATCTCAATCGTTGCGTTGACAAGCATATTGTGATGTATTTCGTAAAAAAGTGTTGAAAATTTTATATTAATTAGAGTATATTAAACTAAAACATAAATATATAGAAACGCATCCTGTCGAATCTGTCATTTTTTTATCTCCAATTAGGGAGACAATAAGAAAAAAAAACTATGTCAAAGTTTAATGTCTTCTAAGAAGTAATATTTGAATTTTGTATTCTTCATATATTCAAAAAGTACTTTTAGTATTTACTACTTTACTAGTTTAAAAGTTCTATAAAGTAATTTTCAAATATAAATTGTATACAAAAGTTAAAAGAAAAAAAATCTAAAATGCTTCTGAGATTTCTACTGTTTATTTAAAAAAAATATATACTATATAAAGTTATTATTTGTAATAGTGTACATTTATTAGAATAATATTTCAAATTAACTTGTGCTTAACTAAACAAAGTTTATAGTTAATGCAAGTTTTGAACTTTTTTATCATTTACTTTTATATGCAATTTTGTTTGCAAACTCAACAGAATAACTTTTTTTTAATCAATAATCAGTTTTTAAACTTTATAAACAAAACACATACTTATTACAATTATATCAAGTATTTATTATAAATGCAACATAAATGATACTTGTTTGCTAAAATCTAAATATTCAAATTTTTAACAACCACTATGTAAGCTAAGACAAAAAATACGATCATTATTTACGAGCTCTATTTTTTGCCTAATTAAAAACAATTTTAGAATTTTAATTTTTTTGTTGTTGTTAGTTTACAGTATTGGATGAAATCTTAAAAACGTTACAGTATTCGACAATCTTTAAAATAAATTTGTTGAACGTACTATGAAATTATTAAATACGTCACAAATTTCTATTTATTCATGTTTTGTTCATTTTTAATTTTATCAGAACTTATTACAAATACTATAAAATATTTTAAATTTATAAACAGTGCTTTTGAAATTTTAAATGGTCTTTGATTATACTAGAAAAGAGTTTAATAGATTTAAAACAAATTAACTTGGTAAAAACTTTAGTTAACTTTTTTACATTTTATAGTTGATAATGTTATAGAAAAATCTTAATTTTACTACTTATTTTATTAATTTAAAATTTTGGTATTTTTTGACACTTGTTCCGTTGTTGGTTCATATTTGAATATTTTAACTAATAATAATATAAGTTCAACAATAATAGTTGAAAGTATCTGTTTTATGCTTTAAGACTTGAAATAATTTTACAGTTTGACTAATACTTTATGTGAAAATTAATTTATAGTTGTTAGAATTTTATGCATTTTATATTTCATGTAAGGTATAATATTTATTATAAAATCAAAATATTTTACTAAGAAAAAATTGAAAAAAAATCATATATCCTTAAAAATATGCACTTAATTTAAGAAACTTGTTTGCATAAAGCATTTTTATTTTGTCAACTAGTAAAATTAAAACAAATTATAATAGATGAACCTGAAGATAAAACTAATTAATTTTTTGTTATTTACTTTTCCATTTCAACTCACAGCTTTGTATTTTGTGACCGTTTAACTCTCAACTGCTGATAAAACACAGATTAAAAAAATATAAAAATTTAATTAATAATACTGTTCAGTTTAATAACAACATCGAATAATATACAAACATCTGTAATTATAAAAAAGTAAAAGTTTAATTAATAATACTATAAAACTTAATAATACATCAAATATGATATAAATATCTGTAGATTATGAAATGTAAAAGCTTTATAAACAATACCGTTCAGTTCAATAACAACATCGAATAATATACAAACATATGTAATTATAAAAATATAAAAGTTGAATACATAATACTGTTCAGTTTAATAACAACATCAAATAAAATACACACATGTGTATATAATAGAAATACAAAAGTTCAGTAAACAATGCCATTCAGTTTAATTACAACATCAAACGATATAGATATTTGCTTGATAAAGAAATACAAAAGCTCAATGCATAATAATAAAGTTTTCTGTTAAATAACTTGTTATATCACATGCTATGCTCAGTATAAGTAAGTTTGTTCATAACAGATATTCTCTATTTATGGTTCTACTCTTCAGAAAAGAATATGTAGTTACTATACTTTTAAACAGTTACTGTATGACCTAAGAATATTTATTAAAGAAGTGTTATATTACACATATTATTAAAAATAATAATATGTGTAATATATGTGTAATATATGTGGTTTTTAACACATATTATTAAGAATTGAATATATCATAATGTTAATTACTTTATGAAAATTATCGAAATTTTAATTTGTAAACAACTTGTATTTTTCACAGTATAAGATAAAAAAAATCTATTTTTGAAAACAGCTAAAATAATAAAAATAATTTAATTGTAATCTATACATAATTACATTATTTATCTTTTTGTTTTTTTTCAGATGTAGTATAACGTGTTTAATATTTTAGCTACTAAATTAAATTAATTATTTAAATACAAGCGGAAAAAAATACACGATACAAAGCTGCTTAATTATATATTTGTCTTGAAAGATAAACGTATGAATTAAAGCATAAAGTTGGAAATCATAGGTATAGCAAATCATATTAAACAGTTAATATAAAAACAGTTGCAAAGAAAGTATGTTGGACTACAAAGACTTTGAAAATATGTAATGCTAATAACCCATTTTAAAAGCAAAAGACAAAATTTATAAACACAATACCAAAAACAAATTTCTAAAAAGAAAAAAATTCAGCAGTGTTAAAATTTAATAAAAAGCCGTACAGTGAATAATAACAGATTTTTTTGTACTAAGTCACTAATTACTCATCAATGTTTTTATTAAACTAAAAATAAAATAGATATCCTACTTTTTCAAAATTAATTAAGTTTTGTGTTAAGTTTAAATTTTTCCTAACTGCTTTAAAAATCATCAAACTTTTTTAATAAGGACTATTTTAGTTTATTAACTTTAATGATTCTGAGGATCACTTAAAATTTTATTTTTAAAGGTTTAACAATTGTAACCTGCTGTAATTTTATTTTACAAATAATATATATTCATTATTTCATTTAACCTAGGCTAGCATGAATTCGTTAATAAACATATTTTTGTTAATAAACTAATATCTATAAGTTATCAGTATATATTTGAACTACCAAAGGTAATTTAAAACAAAACTATTGATTATATAAGTAGTTATTTTTTACTAACAATCTTTTTAAATTAGTTTTCAAGTTTCTATTTGTAGCAGTCAGAAATAATTAGAGACTTATATTTAATTACAGAGTTTACGTAAACTAAATCTATTTAAATTAACAAATGTATGATATGACTCACTAGTTAAACTTTTACAATCGTAAAAACAACTCACCTAAAACGTTTTAGCATTAGTGACGTGTACTATAAAGTAAATATGAAAATGTTAGAGAATGTTAAAATAAATATACCTACTTACTGTTTATTAAACTTGAGTAAGTTTAGGTATTTATGTTCTAAAACACTTTATAAGTTTAACGTGTTAAGTTTATATACTTTTAAAATTCGTTAAATATCAATAAAGGTTTTGAAAAGTTATATAAAACTTCCACAAATCTATAACATATTTTATTCTTTTGATTTTGTTTATGATTTTTTAGATTTAGGATCTAGAAGCATTTGAATAAAATCGACAGTTACATAAAATTTTCTTTTTTAAACTATTATACCCGTAAACTGATATTTAAACTTAACAAAAATATTCTTAGCAGTTATACATAATAGCCTAAAAACAATGAATGAGTATGTTTTTTTCAATGAAGTTTGTGTTATTTTTTTATATTAATGTCTTTTCGTATATTTATTTTTTCGAAAATATTTGGTGTAATTTTAACTGGTTTTATTTGTATTAAATTTATAGTTTTGCGAGTATTTGTTTTATTATAGAAATAACTGCTCTACATAGCAAAAACTATGGCAATATTTTAATTAACTTCTAGCTTATTTTGACAAAAATATTTTATTTATTTAACTTTTTAACTTATATGAAAACTGTTACTTTTAAAACTTAAATTCATCGTTTTAGATTTATTTGCTACAAAACAAGAATATATTTTCTTGCTTAACAGTACCTTTTTGAACTAAGTTTAATTTGATATGTATATTTTGTTTATGTTCAGACAGATGAAGTTCAAAGTTAATACCTAAAAAATAAATAAAACACCTACATAAATGAATTTGAAACTAGCTTGTTTTCTAAACTATAATAGAAAATATTTTTTAATTATTTTATAGTTTTTGCTTTGTTCTGACTTATCATGTTAAATCTTTTTGAAGTAAGCTTTGTTTTTTTTTACTTTTCAAGTAAATTTCAGCTCATAATTAAAAATTTTAATAAAATGAATAACTAAATTGTATAACTAAAATTTTAAAAATAAAAAGTTATTTCTACTAGTCTAGAACTTAAAGTGAATTTACTTTTTGATTCGTATTTAAGATCTAAACACAATAATAAACATGGACACAAAATATCAACAAATATTTTAAATGTTTTTGTTTATGACTAGTGCTTTTTGTTTTCTTAATTCTTGTTTAACTTTACAACTTTAATAAATTCTCTATTCTCTATTTTTAAGCTAAAATTTTATTACACAGCTTGTACTCAAGAAATCAACGAGGTAAGAAGTTAACAAAATAAAGTGAAAAAAAGTTGTTTGTAAGTTTAAGCAAGAAAAAAAAGCGTAACAAATCGTACGTCGTAATATTCAATGCTTGCTATTAATTTTTACAGTAAATTTGAAAACATTACACCACGATATATATATTTTTTTTAGATAAGTAATTCTTATTGAGACATAAACGATGAAACAAGTTTATGTCTGTTTAGGATTTTTTATAGTAATTTTTACTGTAACAATAACATATGTCGACAAAAACTAGGATTTTACGTAATTAAGTTAATTATTCTAACATTTACTATTAAATATGATGCTTAATACCAAAACAGTTAGTGTTTTAACTTCCTTAACCTGAATCTTTAAATGTAAACATTGAAAAATTTCTGTTTTATTTCATAAACATTTGCAAACGTTTAAGTTTGAAACTTATTGTGACGTAGTAACCAGAACACAAAACCTGTTGAAAAATCTCCGGTAACAAAGTGTAAAACATTGAATTTTGAAAAGAAATCCTTCCTTGTTTACTTGTACTTTTGGGTTATGTTTGTATTGAAAAACAGACTAACATTTAAAATTATTGAAATACATACTAGAAAAATTTCCTACAGACTCGACTGTTTAGTTTAAATTAATTAGTTTTTATATTCATTTAAACAAAATATAAATTTAAAAGAAGTTTATAAAATTTTCAAAACTATGTTAATAACAGAACAAAAAACTTTTTGAAATGGTGAAAATAAAAATTTACATTCTTGCAGTTACATAATTTTACTTATATTTATTTTTATGTTTTAACTTAAAGTATCATGTCTTTTAAATAAAACAAGTATTATAATAATAATAATAATTGTAGAAACTAAATTAACTTTAAAAAAAATTCAACATAATACTATTGTAAAAAAAAATATAGTAAAACATATTGTTGCAGCTTATATTTTGCAAAATAGTTCAATTGCAGACATTTCTTCCTTCTATCGTAAGTTATCTAAATTGTTGCGTTGACAAGAATATTGTGATGTAATAAGTGCAAATGAGCTGAAAATTATATCTTAAATAGAGTATATTACACTATAAAATAAACTTACAGAAACGATTCCTACCGCTATCGGTTATTTTGTCATCTCTTAAAGGAGACAATAAGAAAAAAGTTTATGTCAAAATTTAACATCTTCTTAAGAAGTAATATTTGACTTTTATATACTTTATATACTTAAGTAGTACTTTTATTGTTTAGTACTTTAATTTTTTTAAAAGTACTTTAAGTAATTTTCAAATAAAAATTGTATACTAAAACTACAAAAAAGAAGTCTAAAATTATGCTGATATTTCTACTGTTTATTTTAAGAAAAATACTATATAAAGTTATAATTTATAATAGTGTACACTTATTGAAATAATATTTCAAATTAACTTTTACTTAACTACATAAACTTTAAAGTTTATGCAAGTTTTAAATTTTTTTATCATTTACTTTCATATGCAATTTCGTTTGCAAACTTAACAGAATAACCTTTTTTAATCAATATTCAGTTTTTAAATTTTAAAAACAAATCACAAATTCATTAAGATTATATCAAGTATTAATTATAAATGCAAACTAAATGATACTTTATTAGTAAGTTAAAAATATTTAAATTGTTAGCGACCACTATGTAAGCAAAGATAAATATACGATCATTGTTTACAAGTTTTTATAATTTACCCAATTAAAAAACCACTTTATAATTTTAATATTTTCGTTGTTGGTAGTTTATATTATTGGATGAAAAAGAAATATTTGACAATCTTTAGAATAAAATATTGAACGTCCTATGAAATTATGAATTACATCAAAAATTTCTTTTCTTTTATGTTTTATTTATTTTTAACTTTATTAAAAATTACTACAAATACTTAAAATATTATAGTAGTATGAAGAATGCTTTTGAAATTTTTAATTGTCTTACTATTACAATCGAAAAATTTAAGTTTTGTATAAAATGCTTCTATTTGGGTTAAAAATAAAAATAAAGTAAACGCATTTAATAATTATTTCAAGTATAAACTGCTTTTATTTTTCATTGAATTTCTTTTATTAATTTATTAAAAATTGTTACAAATACAAAACGAAAAAAAATTTTCATATAAAATAAAAGTTTTAAAACTAAGAGTAACTACTGTTTCATTTAAATTTAAAAACAATTCCTTTTTTTAAAAACGATAGCAAAATTTTCTTAGTAGATAAACCAAAAAGTATTAAACCTACTCCATTTAAATACTGCTAAAATCAAACAGACTTCTTTAAAGAGAACACTTAAATTCGTCTATGTATGTATGACTAAAAATGAGCAGTGTTTTATTAAATTTATTTTATAGTATTTTTTGAGAAACCATAAATGTTTTACAGTTATATCTTCTAAAAGAGCTCTGTCGACTAGAGCAAATTAAATAATCATAAAGTAAAGCTAACATACATTTTTTTTACAATGATAAAAAATTATCTTTTGAAAACATTTTAGTAATAATTTGTGTAGTTTACAACATCCATTTAACATTCATCCAGAAAAGATAGTTTATAAACTTTAAAATTAAAGATAAAGGTTAAAATATTGTAAACAATTTTAAGTTTAATTGGTTTTAAATTAAAATTATAACATTTTTTGTAGTCAAGCATTGTACTTTAACCACCAAATATGAATGAATTATTATGCAAAATTTATATAGAAAATCACTCTACATTAACGTATATTTTTGTGATTATTTAGTTTACAGTTTGAGTTTATTTGAAAGTTTAATTCCAATACGGCCTAATGTTTTTTGTTTTAAATTAGGCATGTTTTGGTTCAAGATTATTATATAAATATTATAGAGTATTAATTAAAATAAAGTTTGAAAAAGTTTTCTGTGTTCATCTATTAAGGTTAATTATTTTTCTTTAAGAAATTAAGTTCTAATTTGTCCTTTTTAAAACAATATATAAGTTATTACTATTTTATTTCTTCTTAATTATAACTCTTTACAGCTTTAAAAAAGTGCGTGCTTAAAATAATGCTAATATAAATAACATCGAACATTCATTAAAAGATTGTAAGTTATCTTTAATTTGTTTTTCATGGAAGTCTTTTATTCTGTTTCCTAGAAAACATGTAAACACGTGGTAATTGTTACTGTTCCAACTTATTTCTTATTAGCACCATTGTACAGATGTGCAAACGCTTTCTAATTGATTTTAGTTCGATATTAAAACTACTAAGCTATATACAGTTTAATATTGAACTTTTGTGTTAGTTAAAACTAGTACAAATTGAAGTTAAAAAACAACTATATTTTAAAATATCAATAGTCAGAACTTTCAGTTCGTTATTTAGCTTTAAATAAATTTAATATAGATATTATTATACCTTACTTATCTTCATCTTTTTAGATATTTTAGTATTTGTGTTCTTTTTTTTGTGTAGTAGTGCTAAGTAATAAATGTTAAATTTTTGTTTGAAGATTTATGATATTTAAAATAAATTTTTAGTGGTTCTAGTCATTATAAAGTATGTTCAGTTAAATTTTAGAACATAGAATTAATCTTTTAGTACGAAGACCTTAGTTTTAATAAATGTAAAACAATTTTACTTGGTAAGAATTTAGTTTACAATTTTTAGTAGATAAATTTAAAGAAAAATTTTAATTTAGCTATTTATATCAATGCACAAAAAGTTTAGAACTTTTTTGACACATATTTGGTTGTTGGTCTATGTTTTAATATCTTAATTAATTATATTATAAACTATACAATAATAGTTGGAAGTATTTTGTTTGATGTCTAAAGACTTATAACAACTTTACAGTTTGACTTATAATTTATGTGAAAACTAATTTATAGTTAGAATTTTATGCATTTTGTATTTCATATAGATTCAATATTTGTTAATAAAGTTAAAACGTTTTACAATGTGAATAAAATTATGATCAAAATATTTTTCTAAATATGCTAATATTTTTCTAAATTAATTTCAAATAATTAAAGAAACTAGTTTGCATGAAACAAACATGTTTTTTCGAGATAAATACTTAATTTAAAATAAAGTTTAGAAAAGAAAAAAACGAAGTAAGTTTTGTTATTTACTTTTACATATAGATATCACAGCCTAATAGTCTCTTATTTATCAGCAACATTAAATAAAATACACATATATAGATTATAAAAATGTAATAGTTTGATAAACAATATTATTCAGTTTAATAACAACATCAAATAAAATACACACATTTGCATATTACAGAAATATAAAAAAAAACAATAAACAACACTATTTAGTATAAAAACAACATCAAACAAAATAGACATCTGAATTATATAGAAATATAAAATTTCAATGCGTAATAACAATGCTTTCAGTTTAACAACTTGTGATACCACATGCTTTGCTCAGTATAAGTATGTTTGTTCATAATAAATATCATTTAGTTTGTATTCTTCAGAAAGTAAACATACTGCTCCAAAATTTTTAAATAGTTATTGTATGAGCTAATATGCTTATTAAAGCTTTTTATATTACAATTTAAGCAAGTTAATGTTTAAAAGAGTGGATAATGTATAGTTTTGTGGAGATACATACTTAAAAGTAAAACGTTGTATTTCAGTTAAAATATAATTTTTAAACGTATACAATTTTACAAGATATAGGTTAAACTGTTTTAGCTTTTAAACGAAATTAATAAAAAGCTACTTAATAGAAATGTCATAAACAATTACTGATTATATTTAACGCCTTTTTCGAGTTTTAATTTTTATATCAGAGAATAAACTTTTATACTTTTAGCATTATATATAACCTTTACATATATCGACAGTAGTTATTAATAATAAGTTTTTAAAACTAATATAAATCAATCATTAATTAATAATAAAAACATTGTAAACAACCTTAATATTTAAAAAGTACGTTTTTCAAAGTTTATTTTAAGTAATTACCAACGTTTTACCACCTGTACAATATCAACGACGAAGAAAATCAACTAGGAGTTTGTAAAAAATTCAACATGCAGTTTTCTGTGAGCGGGGATCTTATAGATGGGAAAACAACTTTACTAGGAGTACCTTGTCCTCACTGTGGATACTATGATAGTGAAACTATGATAGTGAAAATCCATATTTTCAAGGCTAAACTACCTTTTTATATTTAAAAGCATTAATACTTTTATATACCTTTCAGACTTCTTGTTATTAGTACTTAACTTTTTGTTCTTTGAATTCATTTATATAGTACATAGCTTAGCTTCATAAAGTTAGATATAGGTAATATTAATGATATTGAGCTAATTTGAAAAACTGTCATATTCTTAAAAATTAATAAAAATACTTTAAATTAATGACTGAAACTATGACACCCTTTTTTAAAGTTTTAAGTATTATAACTGAGAATTAACTTTTATACTTTCGGCATCATATATAAATTTTACGTCTATTGACGGTAGTTATTAATAATATATTAATAATAAACTATTGTAGCTAATATAAAATAACCACTAATGATTAATAGAAAAACAGTTTAAAAAAACTTAATATTTAACAGACACGTTTTTGAAGCTATCGCGAAAGAAGACATCGTGTGGAAACTATGATAGTGAAAATCAATAATTTCAAGGCTAAACTAGCTTTTTTGTCTAAAGGCATTAACACTTTAAAAAAGTTTCTGCCATCTTGCTATTAGTACTTCACTTTTTTTCTTTTAATTCATCTATATTGTACATAGTTTAGTTTTATATAGTTAATATTCAATAATTTAAATCATGGTATTACAATACTTTTAAATTCATCTTTTGTTCTACTTCTTATCATATAATAAAATATACAAATTTATATAGTCTACTAAAGTTCTATTAAAAAGAGCTAAAGTGAAATATCGGTTATAGTATGTTAAAATTATATATATGTATCGAAAATTAGAAGAAAATAGTTTAATTAGTATTTAAGTTCGTAACATTTTTATAAAAAAATATAAAATGAGCTGAGTTACTAAAGAAATTTTACATGAAACTTTGATATGTTTCAAAGAGTAGGTAAAAATTATAGTTGTTTAAACTAAAAAAAAATCTTTAAGATAATGGTTTTAACGTTTTAGCTTGTTTCAAACTTTATGATTTTATTGTTTAAATCGTTGATGATTGTTACTTTTGTTTAAATAATTTAAGAAAAAAATAATTATTTCAAAAACAGAGTAACTAAAATTGATTAATAAATTTAGCGTTAAATAATTTAATTTTAGCGAGTAAAGTTCTTAAATAGATTTATTAAGTTTGACCGATTTAAAAAAACTTTAAGGAACAAATACTGTATCAGTAGTTTTGAAGTAACCAAAATAAGTATATATAACTAAGATCTATGACAGCATTAAAATAACGTCGTTGTAAAAATGAAAATTCATCAAACTTGTTGCAATTATCGTGATTGAAAAACAATATGACGTAGCAAGGAACTAAAAAAGGCAATTATTTTTATAATAAAAAATTTTAATAAATTAAACTTTTTGCTTAAAATTTAAAAGACTTGAAATAGAATTTTTTCATCTTCTAAAGGAAAAATACTTTAATACTAGCTTTTAATTCATTTTTGAGACGTTTGATTGAAAAAATATCAATTATATATTAAAAACTGTAATTTTTAACGATTGAAAAAAGCTTCTATTATTAACTTTTTTAAACACAATAAAATTCATTTAAATGTAATAAAAAATTGGAATCATTTATTTGTTTAAAGTTAATTAATAGTTATTTTACTTACAATTTAAAAAAGTAACTTTGTCAGAAGTAGTAAACTGGGTAGCTGTTAAAATTGCACGAGAGGAAAAAAGTGCACGAGTTCACAAAAATACACAAAGACACTTTTGCACGAATAACTTTTGCACAAGCAGACATTTTTGCCAGTGTTGAACTTTTTTAATTTTCCAAATATTTTTTTAAGTTTTTTTTCTTTAATATATCCTAAAATCTTTTTTACTAAAACTCTTTTCTCAAACCGTTACCCTCGGACGGTAACTATTTTTTTCTTTTTTTTTACTATCACAGTTACCTCTAACCCTTACCCTTGGTCAGTAAAATTTTTCTTTATTTTTTATTGCAATTTATCTTTTTTTTTTATTCTTGTGCAAAAATGTAATTCATGCAAAATAAATGTGTAGATTATATAAGTACAAAAGTTTAATAAACGATACTATTTAGTTTAATAAAAAAATCATATATAATAGCAATCTTAAGATTATAAAATGTAAAATTTCAATAAGCAATACTATTAAGTTTAACAACAACATAAAATAAAATACAAATCTGTAGATTATAAAATGTAAAAGTTTAATAAACAATACTATTCAGTTAAATAACAACATTAAATAAAATACACATCTGTAGATTATAAAATGTAAAATTTCAATTAACAATACTATTCAGTTAAATAACAACATTAAATAAAATACACATCTGTAGATTATAAAATGTAAAATTTTAACAAACAATAATATTCAATATAATAGCAACATCAAAAAGAGAATAAACATCTTTATATTATAAAATATAAAAGTTTAATAAACAATACTATTCAATATAATAGCAACATCAAAGAAAATAAACATCTTTATATTATAAAATGTAAAAGTTTAAAAAACAATACAATTCAATTAAATTACAACATTAAATAAAATAAACATATTTATATTATAAAATGTAAAAGTTTAATAAACAATACTAATCATTTAAATAAAAACATCAAATAAAATACACACCTGTAGATTACATGAGTAAAATTTTAAAACTTTGAAAAAGTTTTTTTTTTCTAAAGGATAAATTCTTTAATGTAGCTTGAAACTCATTTTAGAGATGTTAAATTGAAAAAATTCAAATAATATCTAAAACTGTAATGTTTTATGATTGAAAAAACGCTTTTGTTATTATTTTTATTAAACACAATAAAAAACATTTAATTGTAATAAATAAAATTGAAACATTTATTTATTTTCAGTTTATTATTAGTTGTTTTACTAACAGTTTAGAACATTCTTTATAACTTTGTCGGAGGCAGTAAATTAGACGTGTGAAAGGACACGCGAGAAGTTTTAATTAACAATACTTTTTAAAAGTTATAATGAACTACAATATATTGGTTTACTTTTAAATAAATTTTTAACCCAACTCAGTTTACAATATAATTCAACTTATTAGAGTTTTTGTCTAATCAGGTATACTGCGACGTAACAAGCTTGAAAGCATTGAATAATTTTTTTTTATAAAAATGTTATTAAAAGTAAAAAGGAAAAATAATTACAACCAGTTAAAGTTGAAAAAAAAAATACTTTTTTTTTTCTAAAATAAACAGTTATACAACATTGTTAATAGAAATCAAGTATCCCCTCAAAAGAATTAAAATATAAAAATTCTTATCTAGTTAAAAAGAAGAAATATTCTAATCTAGTTATTTAAATATAAGTAGTTTAGTTATATCTACAACCATAAATAGCCTTCTAACGTTTTGTTCTAACTATCAAACAAAAAAAGCTAAAATAAACTATAACTATTTAAATATATAGTTTAAGCGTTTATTAACAAGAGTTCCTAGCGATACAAATTTCATGGAATATATAATAATAACATTTATACTGTATTTTTTTACACTAACACATGTTTCTGTGTGTTATCGAATTAAAACACTTCAACGGAGCTTTGTAAAAAATATATATACGGTAAGGAAATAGTAGAAGCCAAAGAAGGTATGTTTATACATGTGTCATTAAAAATAATAAAATCTATATCATAATCAGAATTTTAGTTTAATAGTTTATGCATAAGATAAACTTTATTTTTAGATTACATCCAGCTTTTATATATTATCTTCATAGTTAGTTTAGATAGTTCACTTAATATGAGGTTCTGTTTGTAAACTTAAAACAATATTCATTTTATGTTTTATATTCAGTGAGTTATTTATTTTATTAATAAAATCAAAATATGTTTGAGTCTTTATATAGTACAAGTTTAAAATTACGATAAAACATTATTTATTTTCTAAAATTAATGTAGTAAATGTTTACAACTAAATAAAAATAAAATAATCAAAAAAATTTGTTGTCATTTTTTACAATTTTTTTCTTGAAGAACCTAATGTGTAAGCTACAGTAAGTTTTTAGTTAGTTTTAGGTAATTTATTGTGTAATACAGGGGTCGGCAGCAATTAGTCACTCACAGGCCAATTTTCATTAAAAAACTTGCTAGCGGGACGCACAATTTAGAAAAACGTCTTCAAGGGCCATTTTTACATAGTTGTAATAACCGCTATAAAAATATTGTTTTAAACCAAAAAAATGATAAAATAAGTAACAATAAAATAATAGTAAAGAGTATTTTTTGAACTAAGAGCCTAATTCCAAGTTTTTATCACAAAACCTTTAAGTTTTATAATTTTAAAAAAGTATGTTTTTAGCTAGAATCAAGCTAAGAAACTATATATTTTGTAGAATTTAAAGTTTTAGGTTGCTGAAAAAATATTTAAATAAAAAAAAAATCAACCCGTGCAATAATGTCTCCCTGTAAAAATAGCTGCTCGTGCAAAAGTGTCTTCATGCAAAAGTATATTCATGCAATTTTGTGCACTCAAGCAATTTTGTCCCACACGTGCAGTTTTGTACGCTCGTTCAAATTTGACAGCTACCTAATAAATACTTACTTTTATAAAACATCAGCAAATATAAATACTTTTAATTTACGATATAGTTTTTTTAAAGTTTGTACTTAACTAGTTTTAAAGAATTATATTTCATAAGTTGTTTATTTTGAACATTTAACTAAATAACAATTGTTAACCAAAATATTTTATATAACTTAGACTATGTTTAATAAATCTTCCGAATAGAAAGGAATTTTTAATAACTGTTTTATAAAGTAGTTCGTTTTAATAGTATTAATACTCATTAAAAAATTACAGAAATAAATATTGTTACTATATATACTGAAATAAAGTTTTATTTATATATTCTTATGTTTTGGCAGATGTTTTGTGTAAATATATGACGTCACTTGAATACTTGAAAATAAAATGATAATATTTGAAAGCATTACTTTTACCAAAAATATGCGAGTAAAAAATTACAGACAGTTTTAGACAAGCTATAATAAGGTCTTATACATTTAAGATCTTTATCTTTTCACTAAAAAACGTTAAAACTTTAAAAGTTTTTTTTTTCATAAGTTAATACAACCTTAAATTTTAAATTGTTTTTATAGATATATTATTTTTATAGAAAATTACCTAATTAATTTTATTTTAAGTACTAAAAACTGTTACCATTATCTATTTCTACTTAAAATGATATCATAACGCGTATTTTCAATTTTGATTGATTAAGAATTGGAAACGCCAAAAAACTTTCAAGCAAGTTAGTATTTTAATTAGGTATAACAATTTAGTTTAAAATAGGAAGTTTAAACATTAAAGATAAAATGTATTTCAAAATACTTTATTGCATGTGTATAATTAGAAATTAAATAATTATATTTTATGGTATACTAATCCACAATTTTAAAAATCATGTTTAGTTACTAAAACTTAAAAACAAAATTAAACAAATATCAAGCTGAATACTAATGCACGCATTTTGTGTTTTGATATCATCTTAATGCTAAACTTATAATTGCAGAATTTTCTTTTGTACATTACGTTTAAAGCTAATATTAGATTATTAACAATAAACAAAATGATTTTTAAATAAAGTTTATAAACTGCTTATGAAAAATACAAAAACTTACCAAGCAAGTAGGTGTAAAAACAAACTAGTAAAAACTTTAACGAAAAACACACTATCTTGTATAAGTAATGTAGGGCATACTTATAAATGCAGTCGTATCAATTTTTTTTTATTCATTAGACTACTAAATATTTTAACTATCTATCTCGTTAAAGATTGTACTTTTTGTATACAAGTGTGCTAGTTTAAGCTAAAAAAAATCAAAATTAAATATTGTTTATAATTTTTTTTTTGACCAAAAATACTCTTTTAAAATGAAATGACATGATTAAAGTTACTAGAAATGCGTTAGAAAAATTAAAACTTTAGTGTTATTACAACCAAAACGATTTTTTTACTATTCAGAGATCTATTTTTACAGTTGAATTCTGTAAGGTATATAGTAATTAGATAAAACAATTGGTTGTTTAAAAATGATGAAACAATTATAATTGCTTAAAAAAATATTAAAGTATTATTAATGTTTCATTTTAAAGCTATAAAAAAATGTAGTAATTTTTTTTTTTTATATTTGTTATTAAATAATGCATCATCAAGTTTCTTTTGTTTATTTCATATTTATTAAACAAGTTTGAATTAAACAAATTAAGCATCAAAGAGTTTTATAAAAAAACTAATATTTTAGTTGACAAAACGAGTTAAAACGATTAAAAAAATTATAAATTTAAAATACAAAAATAACTTTAGTCATTTATATTTTAAGCTATTCAACTGAAAAGACTAAATTATTTCACAAAAAAAGTATGTAATGTTCTATATGAAATAAAAAATTAAACTTAGAAAATACGTTGTCAAAAAACAACTTTTAATTTTTTTTAGTCATGCAGATATAAAAATTAGAGTTTCGATTAAAATTCTACCAATGTATTTGTGTAAAATTCTGAAATATGTTATATACTGCTTATTTTCTTCTATGTTTGACTCTTACTAAGATTAATAAATTGAAACTTCTTTAAATGTAAACTAATTTTGATCATTATTTTACCTTTTTTTTGAATTAAACTTTAGTATTTAGTTTTTCGATAATAATGATTTTAATTTATGAACATTATAAATCATTTAAAATTTGCTGAAGATTAATCAATTTTTATAAACTAACTACATGAACAGAGATTATATTGATATATTTTCATGCGATTGCAAGTGTTGTGTGCAAATATTTGACGTCACTTCAAAACTGAATATTAATTTTTGATGTTTTATTAAAAAATATATATATACAAAAATACTTTTTTATATTTTACAAAATGTTCATTACAGAATTCATTTTATTAGAAACTTTTCTACGTTTTGCTACAATTTTTATTTTTTACTCCACGTTAGTAAAATTTAAAACGTCAGTTTGTACTTATAGCAGATAATTTTTTAACCAGCCAATTATTGGACACTAAACATTAAATATATAATAATTTATGATTAGTGAACTAAGTGAACTAAAGTGCAGGTTTCGGAAAAAGTTAAACACTTTTTTGCTGTAAAAGAAAAATTAAAAGAAGTTACATCTGTTAATTACAACTAAAACAACATATAGTTCTAAACATTAACCGTCTGTCGTCTGCTGCATGTAAATATTATACAAGTGTAACGAAGGTAAAACGAAAAACTATTATGTCGTTTGTAGAATAAGATAAGATTATTTTATTACTAAATATTCACTAAGTATTGTTAAGTCTTAACTTAGATTGTTAAAATAAAAGAAACTTTTACTTGTCACTAGTATATTTTTTGATTTAAAAATAAGGAAGTATGTGATGATAAAAATGTTATTCAGCAGTATTATTTATTTTTTATTTTCAAAAAAACTATTTATTTTTTATATTTGGGGTAGTTTATATTTTTTAAAGTTGTATTTTCATGTTTACTAAAGAAATTTATTTTTTTTATGATAATTTTTAACTAGGCGTTTTATTGCTTGTTATTTTTGACATTAAGCAAAAAAGTGTTTATGCAATAGATAAAACAATTATTGCAATAACTCTAAGTATGTAATTAATTTCGTTAAAAATACTCCCTTAAAAATGCCAACTTCATAGTAATTTACTATAAAATATGTTTAAATGAAAAATAATGTTTAAATTTTTAACTAACCAAATTGTCTCAAATATATATTGAAAACGAGCACCCATGCCGTGATAAATAGAAAATCTAGAAAAGTTTCTTTATTCGTATGAATGCAAAATATAATTATTGATTAGTCATTTTTTAAAATTACGTGTTGCATTATTTGAAGTGACATCAGCACTTTAAAAAACTTGTTTGTTTTATTTTGTCTCATTTAGATTTTAGCTTTTTTCGCTAGCTGTAAATTTTATTATTTTTTATCGGAAAACTTTGTTAAATAATTTTGTTCTTGTATAGTAAAAATACTTTTAAGTTGAGTAATTTCTATTTAACGCATTTAAGTTTTAGGCTTTTTTCTAGCTTACTGTATGTAAATTTTTAAAAAAAGATTTATCCTAATCAAATAATTCTAATAACTAACAAAACATCAGGTCAGATATGATCGGGTTAGAAATGATCGGGTTAGAAGTGATCGGGTTAGAAATGATCAGGTTAGAAATGATCGGGTTAGAAATGATCGGGTTAGAAGTGATCGGGTTAGATATGATCGGGTTAGAAGCGATCGAATTAGAAATGATCGGGTTAGAAGTGATCGGGTTAGACTGGGTTAGAAATAATCGGGTTAGAAGTGATCTTGTTAGATATGATCGGGTTAGAAATGATCGGGTTAGAACTGATCGGGTCAGGTATGATCGGGTTAGAAGTGATCGGGTTAAAACAATCGGGTTAGAAATGGTCAGGTTAGAAGTTATCGGGTCAGATATGACCAAGTTAGAAGTGATCGGGTTAAAACAATCGGGTTAGAAACTATTAGGTTAGAAATGATCAGATAAGAAGTGATCGAGTTATAAGTGATCAAATTAGAAGTGATCTGGTCAGATATGATCGGGCTAGATCCAATCGTGTTAAAAATGATCGACTCCCAGAAAAAGGATATTTTATTAGTGTGTACTGGACAATAGATTAAAAAGGTATCTGTTATGTGCGACTCAATTCAGAAATGCTTCTTGGTGCACTAGGTCACAGTGACAAATATTTAAAACTTATTTTACTTATATATAGTACTGTTAAATTTAAAAGTATTTAAAGTCCTGTAAGAACAGTGTCCTCTGTCTGTCTTTTTAATTAGTACATATTATTTAGAGTATGTCATATTTACCATTTTAATAAATTTTTAAAATCCTGCTTTAGAATAACACTATCCTGCTTTAGAAATTTTCTTACACAAGTATTATAATAAAGAATAGGAAGTTTCTTCGTAATTAGAAATATTCAACGAAAAAAAAGCCAATTCTTTCAAACCAATTTTGCATATAAGCACCAGTTTTTGTTTAATGAGTGGTTATGTTCGTATTTTAAATCTGAATGCGGCTCTTCGATATAAAAGTTAAAGTTACCCGGATTTTTTGTATGCGTTAAAGGTCAAAATTATAAGTTACTACAAAACAGAGTTTTTGGTTGTGTATATTTTTGAAGTTAAGAAGTTTTACAAATTTTACTTTATCTGCTTTATTGTTCTAGTTCGAAGTTGGTTATTTAAAAAAATTACGTCTTCTATTATAAAATTTTAGTCGAAGTTTAGTCCTTGGTCGACTTCGCAGCTTACGAACTATATTCAGATAAGGTCACCTTATATCTTTGTCCAAGTCAAACCCCTTTTTGTACGTCTCCGGGACCTATCCCGAGGTTTTCATCTGTTGCAAAAAAATTAGTATTTCTTTGATATTTTTGTAGTCAAAAAAAAGTAATAAATACTTTGTTGTGTTTTTAATATTTTTAAAGGTAAATGTAATGTAAATACTTTGTATAAGTAAAAATCAGTATTTTACAAAAGTAACTTTGTTAGTTTTTCAGTTTTTTAATTCTATTAAATTTTTTAGTACTTACTTTTAGGATAGTTTAGTGTATATAGATTTTACCACGAAGACATTATAACATTTTATAATAATCATATTTTATCAATTTAGGATTAAGTAGCATTTATACAATCACATATTCTTTAATAGCGCACAAATAATATTATAAAATATGACATTTCCTAATCGTCCCTAACTTGTCCTTTACCTACCGTAAATAATTTATTTCTGTAGGTATATCTCAAAAAGCATATGCTTGTTTTAGTTCGTTAACTAATCATTATATTAGTAGTAATTAAAAAACACATAAATAAATTACTATTTTTTTACCCGAAAAATTGTTGTCTGTTTATAGTTCTAAAAACTACCTGTATAAAACTCAGTAAACGTAAATTAGTGTTTTTTTTATGATAATGTTTCCTTTTTTAAAGTATATATCTTATATCATAATAATATTATATAATTAAACTTATATGTATTATGAGAAGTGACGTCAAGTATGTTTGATAAAATATCTTCTTTTTATTAAATATTTTGTTGCATTTAAACTTACAACATTTTTTGTGCACTTTACTTACGTTTATTTATCATTGAGTACATTTATATAGAATTCATTTTATATGAAAAAATTATTTGTCGTTACATTTTTCACTTAATAAACTATATAATAAATGTTTTTGTTTAATTAGAGTAAGTTATTATAAAAAGGCGAGATTTAATATTATTATTTATAAATATTCCTATTAAAATCATTTCAAGCATATATTTAGTTAAAATTAACTCTAAAATTAGAAGAAAACAAGATTTGACAGTTTTTGCTTAATTTTTTGAAATGCAAAAAAAAACTTAAACTTTATAGTCGTCGATTTATTTAAAAAAAAAAGATAATTTTATTATTATTAAAACTAGTTTTATTTTAACTTGGGTTATTTTATACAGTTTGATAATTTTAGTTTTCTTTTATTTATATACTCTGATTTAAAGTAGAATTTTTCCTGTAAACTAGTTGCGTCCCTTGAACATTTTATAGTAGATTTAAAATTTTACTTCTATATGTATATAAATTTTATACATATATAAACGTTTTTTTAAATATAGAAACTTAAAAAATATTTTTTTGTTCAAAATTACAAAAAAAAGCATTGAAAAGATTTATTTTGACAGTTGTATCAATTAGCTTTTATAATTTGCTAACTTGACAAAAACTGAAATGTTAATTTAAAGTTTAAGCAGAATATTTTTTTTCAAATAGAAAAATAGTTTATAACTTGAAAATGAAAAAAAATAATAATCACGAAATTAAATTTGCATATTTTAAATTTAATATTTAAAATTTATTTACAAGCAGAAATAAAATAAAAATGTGTTTTTAATGCTAAATACTTGTACTTGTACTTAATACTTGTACTAAATACTTAAATACTAATGCTGACATTTACCAAAAGTTTGTTTATCTAATAGATAAAAAGTATATTTCAATGATTCTAAGTATGTAATTAATTTCGTTAAAAATTCTCCCTTATAAATGTTAAATTCCTAATTACTTACGTTGAAAAAAATTTAAATAAAGAAATCCTAAATTTTTAACAAAATAACTTGTTTGTATCATTAATTGAAAACGAGCACACTGTCTCGTTATAAATAGAAAAAAAGGTATGCTTTTTGTAACATGTAGTTGCAAAATTTATTTACTTATATATTGTTTTATTAAAATACGTATTGTGTGATTTAAAGTGACGTCAGCAGGGTTTAAAAAATATGTTTGATTTTTTTTTGTCGCATTTAGATTTGAGATTTTTTCATGTGCTGTATGTTATACTATTTGTTGTTAGGAAACACTATTTTAAATAATTTTGTTTTTGTATAAAACGAATTACTTTTCAGTTCAGTAATTTATATTTGTCGCATTTAGACTTAAGAATTTTTTTTTTGCGCACTGTATGTGATTTTTAATAAATTTTTAACCATAATTTAAAAAGTCTAATACTTTAAACACTTTTTGATCGGGTCGTAGATGATTGGATAAGAAATGATCGGGTTAAATTAAACAGGTTATATTTGATCGGGTTAGAAGTGATTGGGTCAAATATAATCGTATTAAAAGTGAACGGGTTAGATACGATCAAGTTAGAAATTAATGTGTTAGAAATGCTCGGGTTAAAAATTATAAGGGGTAGAAATAACCAGCTCTCAGGTAAAATATAACATGGTAGTGTTCTGAAAAAGACTTAAAAAGGTAACTGTTATGTGCGACTCGATCACTGAAAGACTTTTTTGTGCACCAAATCTTAAGTCAAAATAGTTGAGGTTCTTTATTTGTTCGTTTAGTAAACTGCACTATTGTATTAAAAAAAGATAAACATCCTTAAAAAGTGTATGTGTATTATAGTTTAATTATTATATTACTTTGAAGAAAAATAAATAATTTTTCTTATAGCCGAAAAAAAAACTATATGAATATGGTTTTAAAACAGGGGTCGGCAAACTGCGGCCCGCGGGCCAAATGTGGCCCGCGAAGGGTAAATCTGCGGCCCGCGAGCACGTCAATTTTTTGAATGGAATGCGGCCCGCGAAAGAAAATTTTATGGCCCGCGAGCATGTAAATGTGGCCCGCTGAGCAAAAATTTATATTTTAATTTTATTTGTTATTTAATATACAAATTTGTTTAATTGATTTAATTTTAAGTAGCTGCATAACATTATAAAAGAATTAAAAGACTTTACTGATTTAGCTTAAATATGTGAAAAAAACAGGTTAACATTCCACCAGGTTATTTTTCTCAACTTAATAAAGATTTTCTTTTTACAACAGAAAATTATTTTCTGTAGAAAGAATGTAAAAAGTGCTTTGAATTAGTAAGATAGTTATATAATACCTATTCAGTAAATAAACATAATGCAAATGTTTTCGTTTTGTACAAAAGTAATGCACAGTAACTAACTAAAATTTTATTTCTATACAAATTAAGTATTTAGTTTATAATGTAATTTATACCTTTGTTTCTCTTATAGATGTTTTATAACTATATGTTATATTTAAGTGTGCACAAACACATTAAAAATTACATAATAACAAAAATTTAGGTTTGTTATACTTTTGGTTTCGACACATTTTGATTTTTTAGAAGTTTTCTTTGCACTTTAAATTAGTTTTTATGCACGCAAATGTACTCAGATACTCATTTTTTGAACCACTTTTCTATTTAGTTCTAAGTTAGAATAAATTAAATTTAAAAAATATGTATTGTTATTATTATTTTCACAAGTAATATCTAAGTGTGTACAGACATACTTAAAATAATATATTTGACAAAAACTAAAATAGTTTTTGTTAGGTATATATTTTCATTTTTCTAACAATTTTTTTGGCAAATTTTTGTTTCTTTTGCCATTTTTTCGCTCTTTTTAATAAACTATAGTACTCCATAATTTACAAGAAAAAAAATTCAATCAAGCTATTGCACGTATTAAACTTTGGTTTTAAATGTGCGCTACAATTTAAAAAATACTTTTTTAGTGGAAGTTTTATAGGATCTGAATTTTATTTAATAGTTGATGGTCAGAAAGTCAGTTTAAAAAATCGTCTGATTAGTTAATAATTGCATTAAAAAAGCCAACATATGTTGTTAGTTCGATGCTTTTAAAGGTTGTGGAATTTCGTATATTTTTTTTTTCTTTTTATCTGAAACCCTTATAGACTAACTTTGTTTTAAAGGTCATAATATTGTACTACATCTCATAATTTTTTTTTTTTGGTAAAATCAAGTTAGGTATTTAAGTTGCGATGTACAAAATACCAGAAATGCTAAAAATATTATCAAGATTTTATCTTTATAAGCAGTGTTTTTCATATGCTTACTTTTAAGAAAAGATAAAACTTCATTTATAAACTCAAAGACTAATTATAACATCAAACAAAATCTTAACCAAAGAACAAGCCAAAAGTAAACTAGGTCAACGTATTGACTTTTCGTTTTTCTACTATTTTTTGAAACTGTCGGTGGTAAAGTTTGTTTGACAAAATTGTTATTACTATTTAAGTTTTTAATTTCATAATTTTTTAAGCTTGTTATCTTCGCTCATAATGCTTCCTGGTTTATTACTAAATGAATTTAATTGATAAACAACATAAGTCCAAGTTCTGGTTTTTAACAAAATCATGTTACCATCATGTATCTAGCAATAATTGCAGTAGCAACATTGTTTACAAAAACTTAAAATCAACACCGATTATACTGGTGCATTGCATCTTTGCTAATAAAATGTCTTATCTATTGTTGTGCTTTGCATTGGAATTAAACCTAGAAATTCTTCTAAAATTTAAAAGTTAGTTAAAACACCTCTTATAAAAATTCTTTAATGAGCAGGATCTGTTGTATCAATGGTCTCATCTTAACAAATTAGTTAAAGTCTTAATTTTTTGATTTTTATTGCGTGGTAATCTTCAGACATCTTTTAAACACGAATTCTTGTTGTTATTGAACAAATAAACAAAAGTGTTTTACTACCGCCAAAACATTTTCTTTAAAATTTTTTCAATTCTTAACGGTATTTTCTTTTTGGTAATCACTTTTGCTACTTTATAACTTGCCTAAACATTTTTTTCTGATAACTTTGTAACTACAAGAAAATAATCATGTGCTTTGTTGAAACTGACTTTGGTAGTTTGTTTTTTTTTTATTTCGTTTCTCGCAATAACTCCTAACTAACGTTTTTTAGTTCTTACTGCTCGTTTTATATTTTACATTTACTCTTTTAAAACGCAATACATTATTGCAGATAAAAAATTGCCGTAATGCTTAATAAAAAATAGTTTTTCTACTTCATTAATGGCTTAATGAATTTTATCCTTTAGTTAAAACAATTTAAAAAAGTTTATTGTCTATTCAAGCTGACTTATAATATATATTTTTTAATATATACAATCAATATATATTAATAATAATTAATAAGAATTATGGTAAAATTTTTTATCTCTTTATTTTGTAAACTTTATTCTAAACAGGGCTTCCAAACAAACAGGCTAGTTTAAAAATTTGAAAAACTCAGACTAGGTTAAAACTGTTTAAGGCATCTTTTAAAACTCGGGTGTGTATAAAATTTTCATATTTGAATAAATTTTCGAATTCTCATAACAGTTTTTATGATTGTAGTGTAGTTTATTGATTATTATTTTATTCTAGCTTACTTACATATTATTTACTTTGTTTAATCATGATAATTTAGTTAGATATTTAAGCTTGATTAACAGCAAGTTTTTAGCTTTTTCAACTTGTAATAAAATTAGACTGGTTTGATATAACTCTGTCATGTTTGCTTTTTAAGTGGCGACCATAATAAAGACTAATTTACTGTTAAAAAGTTATTTTATTAAAGTATTTGAGTATTAATTTTGTTAAAATAAAATAGTTAATTATTATTTTAAAGTGATTTTACCTTGTAAAAAGGTATAAATTTATTTAGTTAACATATTTCTGAATTTATAAAGAATGAAAACTATTTAAAACCATAATTATTTTCAAAGTTTAACGTTTTACAAGATATGAAAAAGCGGTTCATTATACAAAAAATGTATTAAAGTACCGCCGAAAAACTTTTTTTAAAGCTCAGTTTTCAGAGAGAAATAGATTGTAGGTAAACAGTAAAAATTTTAAAAAACTTATTTAGTCGTAAAGACAGTACATAGTTTTTTAAGACTTAGGTATTTTAATCAGTGTCAATTTTATTTCGATAAGTATTTACAACTTAAATAGGCGGTTTTTGTGTAGCTAAAAGTCACTTGAAATATAAACTCAATAAAAGTAAAACTTTTTTTAGTGTGACTAAAACTAAAACCAAAAGTTTTTTCAAAGGTCACTAAAACTAAAACTGTGGCCCGCGAAGATTTTGGAAATTTGTAATTTGGCCCGCAAGGACCAACTGCCTGCCGACCCCTGGTTTTAAAATCTACCTTGACAACTTCAGTAAACTTAGTTCAATGATTTCTTTTTATAAAAATTGTGCGTTTTATTAACTTAAACGCGTTGTGAAAACTAACATACATTCTATTTTAACTGAATACACTGAAAACAAAGGTTCTGAAGTCCAATTTATTTATGGTTGTATAATGAAACACCGAAGACCAAAATTTAATATCTCTCAAATAAATATAAACATGATTCAATTTTTATTTTAATAAAAAAAAATTTTTCAAGTTTTCTGAACATTTTCGTTGTAAGCACTCATAACTGTGATTTATGCATAACATTTATAATTACAAACTATTGAATGAATATTTAAATATTTAATAAAAACGTTTTGTTATTTATCCAAAAGTATACATTGTATTTGTTTTCTATTAGTTTACATTATTCTCTAAAAACTGTTTGAAACTTCAAAAATATTTTTGGATTAAGTTGTATTTTTGTTTATAATGAAGGTAAATAGTTTTTTCATATTTTTTAGACACTTATTATAAATTGTTTTTCAATAGTAATTATATAATAGATAGAAATAAATTATAATAGTTAAATTGTTAAATATAAAAGCTTCCTTCAAAATATTCTGCTTCTTAGCAACTTAAGTTTGAAATATTAACATAGATTAAAAAAATTGCTTAAATAAATATTAGAAAAGAAGAAAAACATGTCTGAATTTCAAACTAATCAATTTGTTTTTAAATTATTAAGATAGGTCTCTTTATAAAAAGATCAAACTTAAGTTCAATTTTGACTTTGACAATCAAATGAATTTTATTTTATTTATATACTATTTTGTAAAAATACGTGTTGTGTTATGTGAGGTGACGTCAGCAACTTTATCGCATTTAACTTTCAGAAAAGATACCTATTTTTGTCGCATACTGTATTTTATTTGTTTTTATTATTGGAAAATTTAAAAAAAGTTCTGTCTGAGTAAAAAAAAATTACTTGTCAGTACAATACTGAGTTATTTGAAGTTCAACAGAAATTTCGTAATTTTATTCAAATAATTTCTTATACAAAAGATAAATTTTAGTAGACTTTTTTATAATACTTTTATTTGAAATACTACAAAATTGTATTTTTTAAAAATCGTTTTTAAAAATAAAAAAAAAGGTTTGAATGTCTCTGCATTATTTTCAGAGTGCGGTAGAACTTAAATTTTTTTTTGCTTTTTAAAACTATACGTCGAACCAGAAATAAAAGAAGTTTTAATGATATAAAGTCTACAGCTTTTTTGCGTTTAAAGATAATACTGCAGATTTTTGTTGAAAAAAAAGTTATTAATAAATTTAACTAAAGTTAATAATAGTATGTTTTCATTATATTACCGTTTTTTGTAAACCGTTGCCAAAAAAAAAAGTATGAATTAATTATTTAAACAGTTAAAACAAATTATATAAAGTCGTCAAAACTAAAAGAGGGTGTTTGACCGACTATATTTACTCTCATTAAACAAGTGTTTTTATTGATGTGAAATTTAAGCTGAAAATTATGCTCAATTATCTTTTCGATACCAAACCTTAACTAAAACAGTTTTATCTTGGATTTAAACACGGACTGCTTAAACTAAAACATAAAGCTTTACGGCTATTGTATATTAAATTTCTAGAATAATGAATTGTTAAAATAATATTAACTTTCCAACAAAATAAATATTATTGAATATTTTAATTCAAAATTATTTTTCTTATTTATATGTAAGTTTAATGGTTTTTTCTAAATACTATCTGTTAAAATATAGAATACTACAATAATTATTCATCTGTTTTCTTTATTTAAAATCGCACATTTTAAGTGTTAAACATTTTGAGATTTAACAAGAAAATTGTATTCATGTTATAAATAGAAAAAATAAACTTTAATGGTTCTAAACATTAATTTCATTTAAAATGCGTAAATTTTTAAGTAACTATCATTAAAATATTTTTAAGAATGGTAGAAATATTTTAAAATATAATTTCTAATTAATTTAATTTGAGTTGAAAAATATTCAAAACGAGCACACCGTCTCGTTATAAAAAGATTTAACTTTTACGACTATGAAAATTATGTGAATTGTTTGTTTTGTTAATAATATATATTTTATAAAACTACGTATTGTATAAGAGAAATGACGTGAAAACGCTGTTTGTGAAAATTTTAATTTTTATAAAATACTCTTATATAAATAAAGTTAATGGGGTAGAAGTGATCAGGTTAGATATGATCATGTTAGAAGTAACCGGATTAGATTTGATCCAGTATGAAACTATCGTGTTTTAAGTGACTGGGTTAGAAATTATAGGGTTAGAAATGACTGGCTCTCAGGTAAAGCATAACTTACTATAGTGTCCTGGAAAAGACGTTAAAAAGTATCCGTTATGTGCGACTTCATCACCAAAAGGCTTCTTTGTGCACCAAATCTTAGAATCAAATATTCTGAGCATTTTGTTTGTCGCTTAATATTTAAAGTTAAATAAAAACTTTAAAATGAAAAACTTAAAAAAACTTTGCTTGTTAAATTTTGTTCATTAATCATAATGTCAGTTTCAAGAAAAATGAATTTACTGTTTCTTATAGCCGATTTATACATTATCTAAATATAGTTTTGAAAATTACTTGTACAAATTCAGTGAACTTATTCAATGATTATTTGTTATAAAAGAGGTGCGTTTTTTAACTTAAACAAGTTCTGAAAACTAGCATACTTTTTTTTTTCAAATGACTAAACTGATAACAAAAAAAAAGATTAGTCTAATTTTTGTGTATTAAATCTTATTTTATTTAGAGGTTGTTATATACACACCGTTTCATTATAAGTATTTGAAAATTTGAGTTCAACTTATACAATATGGTAGTCTGATGAAATTTGCTATATAAATAAATTATTTTAAAAAACTCTGTATGTGTTAAGTGAAATGACGTCAGCAATGTTTAAGTTATTTTATCGCATTTAAGTTTTAGAAAATATATAATTTTATAAAATTTTATTTCAAGTTTTTTTATTATTTAAAAACTTTGTTATAGATTTTGTCCATGTACAAGAAAAATACTTGTAAGTACAATACTTAATTATTTGAAGTTAAGAAGTAAAAGTTTTATAAAAAACAAGTTGTTATACAAAACGGAGATTTTTTAAAATTCCTAATTAAATACTTTTAATGTTAACATTGCAGGATTGTTTTTAGTTCAAATTATTTATAAGATTAGAACATCTCAACCTTTGACGGTTTCTGTTTGATATTTTTGAGTGAAAAAATTAAATCAATTAATATACTAAAGAATGTTTTATCTTACTTTTTAACTTTTTTAGTATATTTAAAAAAAAAATTATTTTCATACTAATAATAGTCTATTACATTAGTTTAAAAAACACAATTTTAATGCTTTTTTTTTCATAATCAACAACAAAAGTGTGTTTATGAAACAGATATAAAGTATAATTCAAAAAGTCAAATATTTAACTTATTTTTAATAAATCTTAAGTAAAAGTTGGGTTAACTTCCTAGCAACTTAAGTGTAAAACATTTCAAAAGAGTAAATAAAGTGCTCAGACTTCAAAGTAATAAACTTTGTTTGAATATAAATTGCAAACAAGGAAAATAATGTGTGAACTGTAAACAAAACAACTTGTTTTTGAATAATTAATATTAAACATATTATTATATGTTTTGGTTTTAAGAAAAAAAATAGTGAGATATTAACTACTGGAGAAGTAATAATGAGTTTATTCTTTCAAGAACTTATTTTACAAACTAAGTTTCGGTCAAAGACCTCGTAAGTGCTTAGATAAATCTAAAAAGATATGTGACAGTCATGGACAGTAACATAATTAAGAATATTTTTTCAACAAACACACTGTCTACAAATAGGAAAACCACATTATTTAATAAGTTTCATTACTGACAAATTTTATTTTATGTTTAATTTAATTTATAAAACTACGTGTTATGGTATGCGAAATTAGGTTGACGTAAACTTATTATTGAATAATAGAAATAGATCAAAATTAAGTTCAACTTTTATGATTAAGGCCACTATTTTTTTTTTAAATTTACGAATTATTTTATAAAACTATGTATCGTATTATGAAATCAGCTAGGTTTGATAAATCTTTATTTTATCAAATATTTGTGTAGCATTTGAACTAAAATATATTCTTGTGCACTTTATTCAAGTTTATTTATTATTGAATAAACTTATTAAAATTTCTGTCAATAAGTAACTGAATTGCTTGTCAGTACAATATTCAGTTGGTAAAGTTTAAAAAGTTATTTCTAATTTTATTAGAGTAAATTGATATAAAAAAGTGAGATTTTAGTAAACTTGTTCTAAAATACTTTTATTTTAATCATTACAAGCATATATTTCGTTAAAGTTATTTTTGAGAATATAAAAACACAAGATTTGAAAGCTCTGCTTGATATTTTAGAATGAGACAAAACTTAAGTTTTATAGTTGTTGATTTAGTTAAATTCGAAAAAAATTTAAAGTTACGAGTATTAAAACTCGTTCAAAAACTACGTTTAGTATTCAATACAGTTCGTTAATATTAAATTCTTTATATATATATATTTTTACGTGTGAAGGAGAATGGTGCGTCTAAACTTATAACGTTACTTAAACATTTTATGCTAAAATTATTTGAAGTATAACTTCTGTATATGAATAAACATATATTTCAATATGGAAACACAAAGAAAATATTTTTTCTTTAAGTTTACTAAACATATTATCTAAAAAATATTTTATTGACAGTTGCATCAACTAGTTTTTATAATTTATTTAACATAACAAAAACTGAAAAGTTAGTTTAAAGATTAAGCAGAATATTTTTTGCCAGCTGAAACGATAGTTAATTAATTTAAACTTTATAATTTATTCACGAAGTTAAATTTGTATAATTTTATCTAAGTATTTGAAATTTTGTTAAATGAAAAAATAAAACTAAAATGCGTTTTTAATGCTAAGGATTTAAAGATTAAGCAAAATTGTGTTCATGTAACAGATAAAAAATATTTATAAATAACTGTAAATGATTTCGTTTAAAATCCTTCCTTAAAAATATTAATTTTATAGTGACATACGTTGAAAAATATTTTAATAAAGATTTTACTAAATTTTTAACAAATAAAACTATTTGTAGTTTTTATTGAAAACGAGCACACCGTCTCGTTAAAAATAGAAAATATTAAATGACACCCATTATTGTAAACGTGCAAAATTTATTTAGTATTGAATTATTTTATGAAGCAACGTATTGTGTGTTTTAAAATGACGTCAGCAAGATTTAAAAAATTGTTAAATTTTTTGTCGCACTTTAGTTTTAATTTTTGTTCGGCATATTGTGTGTTATATTATTTATATTTTTAAAACTTTTTTAAATTATTTTGTTTTTATATAAAACAAATTACCTTTCAGTTAAGTAATTTTTGTTTGTTGCATTCAAGTTTAATCTTTTTTTTCATGTTTATCGGCATCATTTATACCCATAGTATTAATTCAAAATCTTATATTTAAATTATACTTAAAGCTAAAATATTTGACTGTCAACAACACAAGTATGTTAATGTAATAGATAAAAAACATACTTTAATAGTTTTGTTAATAATCCTACCAATAAAATACTTAACTAAACAAATTACATTTAAAATATTCAGATTGATAATAGTTCAAACTTTTAATAAACCAACTTGATTTTAATATATTTAGTAGACCGTCTCGTTTAAAATAATCGAGCTAAAAAATAACTTATATGATTAAGACAATCTTGTGAAATTTGTTTTATTTTTTTATTTATTTATAAAACTACGTGTTGTATTAAGCGCAGTAACTTCAGCAGTGTTTGAAATAGATCTTTTTTTCTATTATTTTTGTCGCATTTAAGTTATAGATTAATATTTATCACTAAACTTTAATTTTTTCTAACCTATAGAATTTTTTAACGATTCTATTCATGCATAAAACCAATTACTAAACAGTTCAATTTTTTTGTTGCCATGTTGAAGTTTTTTTACTTTTTCTAGCTTACTTATGTAACTTATATTAAAAAATTGACCATAATTAAAAAAGTATAATAAGAAACAATATTTTTTCATCATGTTAGAATTGATCAGGTTAGAAATTATCGTGTTAGAAGTGATCAGTTTAGATATGATCAGGTTAATAAATTATCGTTTTAGAAATAATCAGGTTAGAAAAGATAAAGTTAGAAATAATTGGCTTTCAGGTAAATTATAATTTATTATAGTTTTCTGGAAAAAACATTAAAAGGTATACGTTATATGCGTCTCGATCACTTACTTTGTTACAAAATAAAAGTTCAGTTTAGTGATAAGGAAAACGATCAATTCAAATTAAAAAAGTTGATTAAGAAAAGAATATTTTACTCGTTTGAACTGAATCAAACGAGTTCATCAGTTGAATAAAGTATTATTCAAATAAAACTTTTTCTATTTTTCTATAGGTTTACTAATGTCATAAAAACAAATACAAAATGGGAATTGGAGTTATAAATTCATTAAAACTAGATTTTAAAACATATTTCATCTCCTAATTTTGAAAAAAAAATAATTTCTTTACGTAATTATAAAGTTTATCTATAGTATATACATTTTTATCTACTAAAATATTGATAAAACTACAACAACATTGAAAAAGCGCATTATAAAAAATTATTAAATTTCAAAAGTTTATGGTTAATTCTAAATTTGATGCATGTTTTCCTATGAAAGTCTTAAATTTATTTTAACTTGTTAACTAGGAGATATAAACTTCGTACTTATAATACATTAACGAGTTTATTATCAGCACAAAAATCAAACAGAAATAAAAGTTTAAAAAATAATATCGATCAAGTTTTACATGTACTTTTATTGAAGTCAAACAGTCAGACTAGTTAAAAAAATATCAATAAACATAAAATTCAGCAAAAATTTAATTACAGTTCAAAATCATTGTAATTTCTTTCTAAAATATATTTTTCCAGTTCCGTCAGTGTAACATTTAAGCTCCACAATCGATTGTTGTACATATTATTAATCCGCCTTTCTTCCGAACAATAATTGTACAACGGCCATGTTAGATAAGCATCACTGGATGGATTCGAATGTAAGTCTTCTATTTATTCAAGATTTTTTCTTTCGCAAAGTGCTTGAAGGCCTTTTCTATGCTGGAATTTTTTTTAATCTAATTTAGTAACTGTTCATGTGGTTTTAGGTTAAAATTAAGAAAGAGGCTGAAAATAAACTAGAAAAAATTTACTGCAAATAATTGAAAACATGATAAACAATAAATTTGTTGTAGTAAAAAAAAATTGAAGTTAATGAAAATAATTAACATTGAAAAAAAAAATTGTAGTTCACGTCTTATAAATTGAATTTTAAAAATCTTACTCAGTGTTATATTTCATCTATTAAAGCTAAAAGAAAATGGTATATTTTAATTATTATTGAAAAATATTTATTTTACTATAATTCAATTTCTATTAAACTATAAAAGACAAATTCTAACTTTTTTTTTTAAATGAGTTTTATTTGTGACCAAGTATTTCATATCAAAATATTTTGGAAAGTAATTTTCTAATACTTCTTTGAAATGTTGTAAGCTTTCAGGAAGTTGAGATCTATCCACTAGCTTTATTAGATATGCAAAATCAAATAACCTGTTTTAGTTTTATTAATTAGATTTAAAATCCTATAAGCATATGATATATAAACTGATGACCATAAGATCTTTTCGTTGACCTAGGCCTTTTGTGTTTTAGAAGTTAATATCTTTATAACACTTTTACTTTCTAAACAAAATATAGTAAAATAAAAATTTCAAGCATAAAAAGAAAACAATAGTTCCTAAACAGTTTGAATCAAACAAAAAGTCAACATTGTTTTGTTTTGTTTTAAACCGGAATTTCATACTTTTGTAATTTTTTAAATCTTTTATATAAATTATCAATTAAAATTAAACAGTAAAAGAAAATCAAGTAAGTAGTTAGTTACATTTTGAATATACCTCATAAAGTATGTTAATTTTATTATGTTGTAAATTCAGTTTATAATCAAAATAATATATTCTGCATTGTGAAACACTAATTTAAGTTTTGCTTGTACACAAATTACAAGTAAATCATTTTAGCTTGGTTTATAAACATCGAACGAACCCGTAAAATGTAAGCCATTTGAAATTTGACTTCCCCGTTAAACCAAGTTGCAATAATTTTAAACGGAAGTTATCTCTAGGGATTCCATTTTGTTTGTGTAATGATAAATCAACTCCGTTTTCTTAAGGAATTCAATTATACGATCAATTTTTTCTTCACTACTGCAAAGTTAAGTTGGTTTAGTAGTTTTAATACTTATAAATTATAATTTTTAGTAACAATTTTTCGAATAATTAGTTTTTATTAATCATTATTTATAGAATAATATGACTGTTCAGATATTTTAATCAGTGAGTTTGTAACTTATTAGTCAATATAAAACAAGTGCATTCTAACAGTTAAAAATATACTTAAAAATTAAAATAGTACAAGTAGTTGATTACATCAAAAGGTTTTTCGAAAAGTGTATTTTTTTAATTTAATATACATTTTTGACACAATAAATTATAAACTTTTATTAAAACTAATTTGCTAGAAAATACAGCGTATAAAATAAAATCTTAACCTTTTATTCCACTGAATGTTAAATCTAATGTTAAGAGGTGGAAAATGTCAATTAGGATCAATTATTGAAAGTCCAAAGCTTATCACATTTGAGATATCCACAATTGGTTTTAGGTGACCTTCGTACACTTGAGTACCTCTGTTACTCGTTCTAAATTGTTGATTATCACCTAGCAGGCAGCCAGGGTACTCGGTATCCTTAGAGAAATAAATTAAGTATATAAATAAAAGTACTACATTCTTTATTATTGTTATATTTCAAACATTATTTAACATCATTATTTATCAATCAGATAATTTATCTGAAAATAAACACAAATATCTAAAAATTTTTTTAATAGCTAGTTTGTACTAAAGTTATTACGCTAAGTTTGTATTTTAGTATCTAATTAATTAGCGTACTAAAATCGATTTACCAAGCATTATAATGAAAAAAAAATTAAGTTACAAGATACTATTGCAATATATAAACTTTGCACATTTTTTATGTGGTTACTTATAAACTCCATATTTGCATCGAAGTTGTATTTCCGTATGTCTAAAGATATGTATTCACTCATTGTGTTTTCTTTTTCAAATAAATTTGAAAAAAAAAATTAATTAAATAACAAGTATATTAATTAAACTAAGTCATTGACCATACAGCTATTAATATAGTTCTATCTAACAAAGCTAAAAAGCTGTATCAAGCTATACATATTTCAACTTAATCAGATTTTATTTCTTATTTAAATATATTATTTAATTTATAAGAATTACATAAAAGTTGTTTTAATGAATTAAATATTTTTAGAAGTATAATACTTTCTATATTTGTATTGTTGTATGTTTAATAAAAAATTTAACTAAAAACAAAGAATTTTTGTCATATTAAACTAATATTTTTCTTAAATATACTGGTAAGCTTAAAAACATTAAGGTATTTCTAACAAAATTGCATTTATACTAATCAAATTATCTAATTTAAAAAATTAAATCATTAGGCTAGAAGTTTGTATCATATAAAATGTTGTAAATACTTATTCAGATTTTAATTTTTTAGTGAATTTTTTGATATACTTTTTCGTTAGATTTTAATATAAACAAAGAAAATAAGAAAAAAAATCTTTTATTGAAAAATACTACGGTAACACTTTTAAAATCTCTTATAATTGTTTTAAATGATTTACATCAGAATACGCTAACAGTTTAATTGCAACTTAATGATAAACTAGTAAGCTAATTACAATTTAAACTATACGAGTGTGAAGTTAGCTTGGTAAGCTTTTTCAAGAATTTTAAAAAAATGTCCAAATTTTAGATTCAATTATTTTCCTTATCTTAAGAGTTAAAGAATTTTTTTCATTTAAAAGAACGTTCCTTTGTCTTTAATTAAAAAAATCCATTGGATTGGAGCTTGACTTTTAGTGTGGGGCCCCTTAGAAAAAAAAGAGTTTTTTTATCAACTTTTCTTAGCTCAAATTAAAAAAAAGGTGATTAAATTATTTTAATTATTTAATACTCATATTTATCAGCAAACAAATTCTGTACAGTACTTTATTTTTCCAACTGTTAATATTTTGTACTATTTAGCCTTATTCTAGAATTCCTAATTCCGGAATAAGTCCAAGTAGTACGAAGTATGAGTTTAGTTATCGATTTTTACTTAGCTCGAATTAAAAAATGAATAATTAAAACTAATTTAATATTTTTTGGAATGTTTATATATATATGTGAATAATGTTATACAATTTATTTTTTAGCAACTGTTGATGTTTTGTTTTATTTGACCTTATTTCGGAATTAGGACATCTAGAATAAGGCTAAACAGTACAAAATATTAGCAGTTTGAAAAATTAAAGTGTTGTACAGAATTTGTTTGCTGATAAATATGAACATTAAAATAAATACATATCAGTTTTATTAACTATCTTTTTTTAATTTGAGCTAATAAATAATTGTAAAAATTGATAAAAAAAATAGTTTTTTACTAAGGGGTCCCACACTAAATGTCAAGCCCCAATCAAATGATTTTTTTTTTAATTAAATACAAAGGACCGTTCTTTAAAATTAAAAAAAAAAATTAGCTATTAAGATAGGGAAAATAGTTGGATCTAAAGTTTAGATATTTTTTGAAATTATTGAAAAAAGTTACCAAGCTAACTTCACACTCGTTTAAACTTGGCATGTCTTTTAGTGTGGGCCCAATAGGAAAAAAATGAATTTTTAATCAATTTTTATTAGCTCAAACTAAAGAAAAAAATGTAAAAAAATTAGTATATATATTTTTTCAATATTCATATTATAAATATATTAAAGTTCCAATAAACACCAGTAATCACTACAAAAATTTTCAGGCAATTTTTATATATATGATAAGCAATGGATTAAGCATGAAAAGAACTTGATTATATAGATATAATCATTTTTTATTCCTTTGTGAAATGTAGTTCAATATATGCAGAGAAATTCTAATATTTATAAAAAAGTTCTAGGAAACTGTTGCAAATAAATTCAGAAAATTCTTATCTAGTTTAAACAATGGCAACAATTTGTAACATCACAACTCCCTAAAACTTTACTAATAAACTAACTTGAAAATACTTTTTTTTATAATGAAAGTTGCTATGTTAATTCTTTGAGTCTATTTAGTATATCTTTTATATATGCTTGCTTATCCAAAGCCATTATTTTCTAAAACTCAAACTAACAAACAGTCATACTGAAATTGGTAAGAAATGTTAGTTCAAAATAAGTTTTTTAATGGTTATACTGAGCTATAAAGTTTTGAAAATTACATAAAACTTGCCTAAAACTAATAAAAACAGGGTTGCCAATCTCAAAATAAAATGTCCTGAGTGACCACAAACTGTCTCCAGTCATGAGTTTCTTGAAATTCTCAAAATTGTTTATTTTTAGTTTTAAACTCAATAAAAATTAGGTACCTTGGCTAAACTGTTTATTAAATAACAAAATATTAAAAGTATATCAACTAAACCTTACTCAAAAAAAAAAAAAAAACTGTCAACTGAGTATTTTTCTTTTAAATAATAAAATTATCTTAAGTTGATTTGCATTAAAAAAATTTAAAATTAATTGATTTGTCCGAAGTTTTTTAAAACTTCAAAATATTCCGAGTAATCCTAAGTTTCCTGAATACCCAATGTCTGTAGCATCACTGTATAAATCTGAAAAAAAAAGTTTTATTTATGGAAGATATGGATTAAAAGTTATATAAAGGAAAAATATATATTTAGAATGCACAAAAAATTACAGCAAAAAGCATGAGTAACACTTAGTGAACTGCATATTTTAGACTAAATATCTTTGATAACTTATATTGAAATGAGCAGGGTTTTCTAAAAATTTGTCACTCTGTGAATTTGGCTGTATATGAGCAATGCTACTTGTATCAATACCAGCTGTCTTGAAATATATATATATTTTGTGTAAATATAAATACATATACAAAACTCTTATTGGCAACTTATTATCTAATATTACTTCCACTACTTAGAACATTACAATTACTTAGTATTCTAATTTTATACAGAGAAAACACGAATATATCAAATCAAAATAAAGAAACTACAGAAATAATCACCAATAATACTAAAGCTATTATTTGATTAAACAATCTAAAATATAAAAATACTTATCAAGAATGTTCAATATTACAAATTAGTAAATAAGTAAACTGTTATGCAATGATAAAACTACTTGTTTTCAATTAAAATTTTTAAAGTTCGTAACTCGAAACATTAACAAATATTTGCAGTTCTAAGGCTAAACTTTAAGAATGTTTATATCAAATATTCTATTTAAGTGTCAAAGATCGCTTGATTAAATTTATTTTATACTTAGTATTAATTCTTTTCTAATAAATGACATTATTTTAGTCAACTAATTTTAAACATTTTAGTGTTTTTTTCATTAGAAATTGAATGTAATTTTTTATTGGCAGCAAAAAATACGTAGCAAAATAGTCTTATAGTGAGCTTAAAAGTACTTACCTTTTTCCATTTTGTTTGTACATGTTTGTACCAGTCTATAATTTGTACTTTTATATTAATAAATCACATTAACACTATCATCTAAACATTTGAAACTCATGATTAGTTGTCGAAACAAAAATTAAAAACTTAATAGTTAAATATGTTATATTAATTTGTCTTAATTAAATATTTTCATACTTTTTAGTATATTAACAACCAAATAACTAGGAATTGATACTATAAATACGTATTAAAACTGAAAATTTGTATTAAATTTTACTAAAACAAAGGTTAGTTTACTTATTTGATGAACACTTTTTTTTCTTGACCTAATAAATGCCATGGTTTAAGTATAACAGTATTCTAGCCGTTGAATACATTTTAACTTCCTAATAACTATTCTAGAGTTTTGTTTCCAAAAGAATAAAACTTTGAAATTGCCAAATTTTATGAAAATTCGTAATTATTAGCTCTGCTTAAAAGCAATTGACATATTTCGAGAAAAAAATGTTTTTGAATATCAATCAAAGTTTTGTTTGTTTTAACATAAGTTCGTTACTCCAGATTGTTAGGTCAAAAATTTTCACTTACAAATCTAATAGTTATTAAAAACGGTGCTAAAACGGATTAGAATTATAAACTAGGGAAAGTGTTACTAATATTCAAAGTCTGTTTAAATTTAATCAAGTTTACTACAGCAAAATATACAAAATAAAACTATTTAATAGACCTTTAAATTTTCTGATGTTCTATTTAATAGTGGTCTTAACTGTGTTTATTGGTACACATTAGTGCACATAAATAATTACTAAATTAAAGTTTTTTTTTTTAATGTCTTTCTACATCTAAGACATATTCCACCTTGATATCTTATTGACCATTATGTTGTTAATAAGACGACCATATTTGTACTCATCTAGTTTTATTCTGCTACATTTTGTAAAAATTCTTCTACCCTTAGCTACCCAAAGTCAAACTGAAGTAAAGAAATCTCATATGTTATTAAAAACTAAATAGAATACTTAGTATTATATTAATGTTTAATTTTATTAATTTTTATCGTTTAAAAGCATTTTGCTACATTAATAATCACTATATTAATCAGCATATTTAAACAAAAACTTAGTTAGGCCAAAGAATTTCATTATGCTATACTTGTATTAAAATTAAAGTATAGAAAGGGGCAATAAGATCAGGGCTGTCACATACTTAGCTTTCTAAGATTAACTAAGTCTAGTTTGAAATCATGAAAAACCTAGATCATTTTAGACAAGTTATAATATATTTCAAAAGTTAGCATGACTGAGACTAGTTAAAAATTACTGGAAAATCTTGGGTTTATTTTGATATATTTTAAAAATCTATGACTGTTTCTTTACTTTAAATGTTTTAATTTGTATGTAATGTCTACTTTTTTTTCATAAATTAGCACTTTGCTTATGTATACCACTCTTAAAGGCTAGTTTGTTACTTGTGATCAAATCTAGTCTTTAGTCACTCTGGCTTATTTTCTGACTCAAAGAGTAATTAATATGCAATAGTGTCAAAGACAGTTTTTAAATAATAAATACTAAAACTCTGGTTGACCAAAATTGAATTCAAGTTATTTGGAAAGTTTTTGTTAGTATGGTAACTTTTCTTAAATTTCAGGCTAGTTTTTGAGACTTTTTTTTAATAACAAAAATGAGTTTTCTAATTTGTTTTAACAAATATTTTTCTATTATAGATATTTTTATGATATAATTTTTGGTATACTAATTTAAATATAGAAGATTAATGATTAAACTTTTACTTGGTCAATGAAAAAGAGTTTTTGCTTTACTCTACAGAGTATTGTTAGCCTTAATAATAAGTTTTATAGGGTTGCCCAAAAACTTGGAAACCTGAAAAAACCTGGAGTTAGACAATTTAGGCTAAAAAAGATTAAATTTAAGAAATTTTCGAAAAAAAACCTAAAATAACCTGGAATTTTGAACAATTTCTACTGATTAGGCATAAAAATGCTGTTTGACACAAAAAATGTACCATAAAGATAAAACTTATGTTATCAATAAAATTTTTTTCACCATCAAAAATATTTTTCATTATCAATAAAAAATAAACTTTTTAAGTAGCTTTTTAATGTCTTAATACTATTTAACACGGTTTTTTACTTTCCTTACTTTAAAATAAAAATATACTCAAAAATATGTATTTTTGAAAACCTGGTAGTTATTTTGAAAACCTGGAGAAAATTTGCCATACACATCTGTCAACCCTTTTAATAGCACTTCAAGTTTTTAACCACAAACATGACAATGTTTGAAACATAAGTTTTTAAATATTTCTAAATTAGTTTTGTTTCAAAGTATTTTTACTTTTTACAGTTAGACTTTGTAAAACCTAGAAGTTCTAGGAGAATTCAGATCAACTTAGTTTAATTTAGACTTTTTACAAAAATTAATTATGACTGAGGTTAATTTTTTTTTTTGTAATTTAAACTTAATTTAATGTATTTTTTAATGTAATGCAATTTTTTTAACTATAATATTTCTTCTCATTGGTTTATAGCAAGTTATTTTATAATTATTTTAGGTTTTTTCGCATCAAGCATCATTAAAAGAATTTTGTAAAAAATTATTATTAATTGAAAAATTTATCTTAACCAAACACTTCAATTTTTATGTCTAACATATTAACAAAATTTAATTAAAAAAATTACAATTTTAACTTACTCAAAAATAGTTTCAAATCAACTTTTTTTGATAATTCTATTATTTGTACAACTTGAAATGTCCTTAAAAATTACTTAAACAAGTCTAGAAGTAAAATAGGGAGAAGAACAAATACTGTGTTGTTTTGTTACACATTTAGTCTAGTTTGAACTTTATTAAAAAGATCTAGCTAGTTAACCCAATTTGATTTTGAGTTTCCTAGCTCTAGCATATTTCAGGCCAGTTTAAAATAAATCTAATTATAAATATTTAAATTTTTATTACTTGACTTGTTATTATTTTTAATCATTAACATTATCTATTTTTTTGAACATTGTAGTTTCAATTTTTAAATGTTATACCTCTTTTAATGTTATAGCTCTTTTATTATAGTTACTTACTTTATAAGTTGAAATAAGTTGATATTAGTATCCAAGTTATTAAGCTTTTCAATTATAAAAATTTAATAAATTTATAATTTTTTTTAAGACATATACAAAGTTAAACTATGATAAATTTTTAAATTGAAAACATTTCAGGTTAACACTTTACCTTTTAACGTAGAATTTAATATATATTTTATGTGTGTATAATGTTGGATACTAATATATAATATTATTTCTGGATGTATGTGTTTATAAAAATATTTAAAATTTTAAAGTTTAATAGACTCAATTATTATAGAGTTTATATTAAACAAGTTTTTTTATTACTATAAAACATATAAAGCATATTTAAGAAAAAATCTTTAAAGTAATTGTTAAATTATTACAAGAAATTTTAAACCTAGTAGCATAATTGCCATGTTAATATTAAAAAATTGCCAAATTTTCAGTTGTTTTTATATAAATCATACAAGTGTTCGTTCAGTATTTAGAATATTTTATTTTTGGAGTTCTTGCAACCATGTCTTCTAATGTTGAAATCATATAGAAGTTATAAATTTCCTTTTATAAGTATTTTGCTTAAAATTTGATTTTTAAAATACTAGTTACTTTTAATGACTTGTGTATTTGAATTAAACTAGCTGTATTTAAGAATTCTTTTATGCATATTTTGAGTTAAATATGTTTTATTATTTCTATATAATCTTTATAGCAGTGAAGACAGTTTATTAGATAAAAACTTCTTGTAGACCTTAAACTCAGCTTGACCAAAGTTAGTTTATTTCACCAAGTTTTTGCTGGTTGAATTCTAACCAACCCTTTTAACTTTCATTTAGGTATTAGTTACTTAAAGCTGCTTGTTTTATATTATTCTAAGATGTTTGAGATTTTATTAAGTAATTACGCCCTTTTAAAAGACTTTTAACACATTTGTTTTTCATGTTTGTTTATATATATTGGCTATTTATATGTTCATGGATGTTGGCTCAATATGCTAGGATATTTAAAATTAGTATCTAAATAGTTAAAATTGTAATTAACAGATCATTTTATAAAATTGCGTTTAAAATAATAGACCGCTTGTTAAAAATTTGTCTTGTCTGTAGTTTTTTTAATTATGTACAACAAAGGCCTAACAGTTCTTTTCTGAAACAGTTTGAAAATTACGTTGTTATTATTTTTAATAAAAAAAATAAAAATCTGCAACTTTACAGATGCCAATATGTTTCATTTTCTTTTTATATTTTTAATATAGTGTAATTAATTTTAATTTTGGAGACAACTTTAAAGCTGTTACTAGTTTTTTAGTTTATATGATAAAATATATCTAATGTTAAATACATTAAATTTGATAATCCAATGTAAGGGTGTATTAAAAGCATCTTCTTGTCTGATGTTTTAAATGATATATCACTCTTTCTTTAAACTTATTTTATTTACTAATTTTTACTAATTATCAAGTTTATATATATTTTTTTTTCAAAGGTTTTATGTTGTGAAGAATTATACCATTGGTTGGTAAGCGGTTCCCTTGACCGACTGAGTGCTCTGTGCAAACATGGTACTTGATGCAAAGTTGTCATTGGTGCGAGATTCACTCTTCGTGTAAAAGTAACCACTAGCAGGTTTGCCACATGGTCAGTAAAACAGGAAAAGTCGGGAAAACTTAAAAAAATAAAAAGGTAACGAAAATTCAGGATAAAATGGGGGGTTTTTGAAAAAAGCTCAGGAAAAGTCAGGAAAATTAACATAATTTTCGAAAAAGTTAGATATTGGCAGTTTAAATTTACGAAACTTCTTATTTTCAAAGCCTTCAAATGGTGAAAAGGAATTAAAAATTCTTATGTCATACTAAAATTGTAAAGTTTTACAAAATTACTTAATTTTCAATGCCTTCATCTGGTATTAATTAATAAAATATGCTTTATACAACAGCAAAAATTTTCTATTAACGTATTGAATAACAACCCTACTTTTTTTAATGCTTTTTAGTATTGATAATCTGTGCAGGGTTACCAAAAAAAAAAAATAAAGCTCGAAAAACCTAGAATTTTTGACAATTTTAACATGTGGTAAGTCGTAATGTTTCGATTTGACTCAAAAAGCTATCAAATTGATAATTTTTTTTTGTCATAATAAAAAATTTTTATAATAAAAACACACACTTAAAGAATTTTGTAGATTTGATTTCCATGTAGTACAATTATTACAGTTTTTCACCTTGAAATTAATTTTAAACTAAAAATAAACCCTAAAACGTCTAATTTAAAAATCCTTGAGGAAATTTTGAAAGACTGGAAAAATTTTTTAAAACCTTGACAAAATTTGACAAAAACATTTGGCAACACTGTCTGTAGCAAGGAAACTTCCATAGTGATACTGTGACATATACAAAAAAAATTATATTGCTTAAATTAAAAATTAAAATGTATTTTGATTAAGTAAATGATTAAGTTTTTCGTAGATAAGCACTAATTTCAGTATTTGTAACAAGTATATGTGTATACTATACCTATTCATAATTAAAGTTGTTCAAACTTGGATAACAAGTTTTAAGAGAGGTGTATTTAATTGTAATTTAATTTAGTTCTAAGTTTTTGTAGAATAACTTGAGTGTTTAAAATGTTGTTTTGTATAAGAGTAGATTTATTTGTTTCAAGTTTTATACTGAATGATACGAGAAAATACTTTACATAACAGATATATAGTAATTTTTTTATGTCTTTTTACAGTTACTTAAGTATATTCTTTTCTAACTGGTTTCTAATTTAAGGATTTCATATTACATGGTTAAGGTTGTATGTTATTAAACTAAGTGACCATTAAGTATAAGTATTGTATGTTTTAGATAAATATTTTTTATTACTAGATATTATTACCTTTAGGTTATTCTACAATTTTTAAGCAAAGTCTATTTTGTTTATTTTGCTTATTTAAAATACATCAATCATACATAGTTGGTTCAAGTGATGTAATGGAAGTTAATAGTTGAAACTTAACAAAAACTGCTGTTTTAACTTGTATAAAAATATAATTAAATGCTTTAAATGGTTTCAAGTGTTTGATTACGTATTACAGAATAAGTTTAAATTAAGAGTTTGTTTTAGAACAGTCAGGAAAACTTTTGAAAAAAGTCATGAAAAAGTCAGAAAGTTTTTCTCAACTTGATCTGTCGCAACCCTGATCTACCCTATCCCTATAGATATTAGCATGTAATTAATAAAAATTTTCATTTTAAAACACATGAAATGTTGTTTTACTACTTAATAAATTCTTTAAGTTCACTAAAAACTAAAAATGGACCCAAATCCATATGCTTCTAAAAACCTAGAAGGTATTCAGAAAGCCTGGAAAAAACTTCTCAAATAACCAAAAGCAGACCTTATATAAATCTAAAAATAAACTAGAAGAATCATTGTAACAAGTTTTTACATTAATTAAACTAATTTTAATTACATTTTGAATATAAAACAGTTAAAAAATTAATAATTTTTTATAATTTTTTCTGTTGTTGCCTCAAAATATTATGCATTAATCAGTTTTTTATATGTTTTTTTATTGAAGATTATTCTAAATGTATTATTAAACAAGTGAAATGCAATCTAGAAAATTAAGTAAGTATGTACTATTTTAAATTTTACTATGTATACTTAAATTAAAGTTTACAACTAAAATAAAGGTGTTTAACTGTAAAAAAATAAGTTTATCAATGCTTAATTGTTGCATTAGTGAACAGTTGAAACTAACTGTGTAACACTAAAAACGTTTATAGTTAAACAGTTTTCTTTTACAAAAACCAAAAGGTTTATGCTCATGTTTTTAAATAGCCTAGAAACGCGCCTGTAATAACAAATATAAACAATTTTTTTTTGATTACTAAAAAGTAATATTTAAAAAAAATAAAAATCTTCAAATTTCATTATAACATCTAAAAAATTTAATTGATTTAAAATAAAGATTTTTTATTCTGTGTAAATTTTTTTTTGTGTAAAAACAATAAGTTCTATTTTATATTTACTATGTCACCTATTGATCCATCGACTTCCATGACTACTTTCGTTCCACGTACAGACTAATACGTATGCGAAGATTGCCATCCCGAAACATCAGAGGCAAATAATAAACACATGAGCATAATTGCATCAGCTTAGAGTAAATTTATTAGTGCTTATGCAAATTATATGCTAATTAACAAAAAAAAAACTCTAAACTGTAGTAACTATACACATCAGGTTTCCGCAAATCATTTATATTATCGCTTACGTTTGGAATCCATAATTTACAAACAACCATTTTTTTTGTGTAAATACTCTATTGGCTGACAACGTTTCGTTACTATAGTATACAACCTGCTGTATACAGACTAGAAATTAAAAAACAGCATTAAATCGTCAGTCAATAAGTTGTTTCGTACATAAAGGTTTGCATACAATAAACAGTTTTTTTTTGTTTAACGGCCTCTGATTGTTTAGATACTTTAGATTTAAGGCTTCGTTTCGTAATGAAACATATAGATGAACTGTTTTTGCTCGAACATAACAACTCGTATGATGTTTTATGAATTTTTTCGCCTAATAAACTGTCATTTTATTTAGTTATTATTTTTATTTACATTAAATAAGCTATTTAATAGTTAGAAAAACGATCACAATAAAGTTTTTTCTTTAATTTCATGAAGTTTTAGTGTACAAAATGTCCAGCTAACTGATAAGGTAAGTATTTAAGAAAAATATTTTTTAGTCGTTTGAGTAGCATAGGCATATGTTAAGAATAGCATTCAAAGAATTTGAACGAACGATAGCTAATTTTTCAGTCTTAAAATTAAGATTTCAAATTATCATTTATCAATTAATTGCAAAACGATAGTGCAAAGTGCTGTAGTTCTTGATCTACTCTACCAGTTAGAATAACAAGGAATGGGACACTTCGGTGCGCAGGCGACAGAGCAAAAACTTGCATTTTGCAAAACATTTTCCCGCAAAAATACTCCTTTTTAAAATAAATCAAACAAAAGTTTTGTTTGAAACTTACATTTAGACATTTACTTTAATATATTACTGATGCTATATTATTATGTTTTTTAATATGCATTAAGTTTTTTTTAAACTTTTTCATTTTTATTAATTAATACCAATATTAGGTTCACCTAATTATGCATTTTTCATTAAAATTTGAATAATTAATGTTTATGTTTTTACGCATCAATGAGTTCAGATTCACATTACTGCCAATGTCTAAATGTTATTTACTGTTTTGAATTTATTTGACAAGGTCAGTTAACGCTCACCGAAACCAGGTAATAAACCAAAGCAGTGCATAAACATTTGTTTTATTAAATTTTATTATATATTTTTTAATAGAAATAGTTTTTTTTTGAATTTCATTTATTAAAAGTATTTTAATTAAATACAGCTTGCAAACGAGTTTTAAATAAAACAAAGCGGCCGTATAATCAAACACTTAAACTAAAAATTTTCAAAAGTTACTTAAAAGTTAAATAACGCATTTTTCTACTGAAACTAAAATTCAGCGCTCAAGATATAATAGAAAAAGTTTAAAAGTATGGAGCGCAAAAAAAAAACATCATAAAGTTAATTCGAAAGAGCAAACCTTGAATTATGGCATCCACCGATTCCTACTTTTTAATTTAGAAGCTTTGTAATTACTAAAAGTATATAAATAGATATTATTAAGAAAGAAAAAATTAAATATAAAACTGATTTGAAATTTCAGAACTAAATATTTAACATAATATGTCTAAATATTTTTAGACTTTTAGATATTTATTACTCATATTAATTGCTTACCATGAAAAGTTCAATAAATTATCAATTCGCATGAAAATTATTCTTTTTATTTGTCCAAAACTAGTAAATAGACGCAACACATTGTCATATAATGGTACTATAGATCTCACCTTTTAAATACTGCGTAACTGCAGTTCAATTTGAGAAATCATAGAACACTACGTTTTCTCTAAAAATGATTTCTAAACATTTATTTCTAACAGTATTAATTTTTTTTTTAATTAAAAGTTGCATCTTACTTAAAAGTCGCCCCAAAACTTTGAAGTACTCATTAAACATAGCAAAAAATCAATAAACAGTTTAATTCCCAAACTTTAAAACAAAAAACGGTAAGTTTACCAGCTTTCTTTAATATTTTGGTACTCATAAAAATCTAGAGGTTTAAAAGAAAACTTAGTTTTAGAATAAAAATAATTCTATTTTTAAAACAGTTCTAAAACTTTTAAATACTTTAAGGTGATACATAAAAAACTCACTTCAACGTATACGAACTAATAATCCATACAATAACTTTCTTAAAACACTAAAATGTAGCACTCATTAAAGCAACTCTGTAAAGTTTTACAATCTATTAATCGATATAATAGTTCTCCATGTTTGCTTCTATGTTTTCATTTCTTTTAGGGTTAAAATTGAACTGAACTGGTATCTGACCTCTGGTCAAATTCAAACCATGGGGGTTCAATACAATTACAATTCTGTTCCTTCGGTCCTCGAACTTTTGGAGCACTCTGCAGCTCTATCCTGTCTTTCGGGTATTGCTCCCTGACCTTACAAATTTTGTGTGTATAGATATATTTTAAGATTAATTAAATACCTAGTATCTTTATAGGTGACCAATTATTCAACTTAGTTTTTTGGTTTCTATTTATCCTTATAAGAAAACAACTGCTTCAATCTATTATGACATAAGAGTAGATAAAGCTATTTGAAACTTAAACTGTTTAGTTTAATCATAAAAAGTTTAAACTAATTATCATATTTCAATGTTAGTGTATCTAGGTATTTAAAGAGTAACAAAAGTTGCGTAGAGAAAATTTTTAACAAAAAGAAAATCTATTTTGGTGAGTTTAAGTAATCAGCGTACATTACAAAAATACAAAGCTTGAAAAAATTGGTATTAAAGACTTAAATTTGCTAACTTGTATTCTATATATAGTTTAATATATTTATATATGTCTGAGTTTGAGTAAAAGTTAGTTTTGTAAATTCCACATTTTTCACGTGTATCTATGATCAAATTGCGCTAATACTAGTAAGCTAGTAAATATTAAAGCAAATTATAGCAAAATTTTGTTACTTTAAAGATCCACTGTGATATATTGTATATGTTAATGTTTTTATCTAAAATTTTTATTTGAAAAAGTCATTTCAAAAATCAATGTTTATACTAAACTTTTTAACTATAATGATATATAGTAATTCAATAGTCTTATTACCATTTTGAATATTACGTTTGCTAATTTTTCGAAAAGTTTTATATAAGGGGAGCTGAATATCGAATTTTCAAATAAAGTATTTATATATATTTTAAAATGTAGATGTTTTTATTATAATCTTACAGATGTTGTGAAATAAAGCTAAATTTAAAACATATTTTCTGCGTTTTAGTTACTTTTTGAAACTATGGCTGCATCATTTCCAATCTAGATAAGTGACTTTGTTTTAAAATAGTTCAATGAAATTTTTTTTATTTACCCTAATTTCTTGGTTATATTGAACTAACTTACTGTCTTGTGTTTTATTTTTCCATTTATTCTCTATTTTAGATTTAATTGTGCGTTCTTTAAATTTTTAGTTTTTAAGCAAACTTTACATATATTAACTAACAAGTTTAAATAGTTACATAAAATCTGTTGTTATTTGGTAAAAGTTGATTTTTTATAATGAAGACTAATAAATTGAACAAATACGAATAGAATTTCATTATGATTTCATTTTAAATGGTATTACATGTTTTCGAATTAAGGTTTACAACTAAAATAAACGTGATGAATAGTGTAATAATAAGTTTACAAATGTTTTGTTGTTTTTGCAGTTAACAGATATTTTACAAAAAAAAAAACCTTCTGTGTATTATTAAAACTTGTTAAAGTTAAACAATTTTATTTTACAAAAAAAAAAAGAGGTCTACGCTAATATTTTTTAAATAGCCCAGAAACGCGCCTGTAATATACTAAATGAACAAAATTGATTTGATTACAATAATTAATTACAATAGATAATTTACAAAAAACTAGAAAACAAAAATCTTTATGTTTCTTTAAAACAATTAAAAATTCAATCAAATTAAAATGTTTTTTTTTCTGATAAAAAATTTTTCATGTAAAGTATGGTCTGTTTTATATGTGCTTTTTTAATAAAAATTTAAATCTAGGGTTGAACTATTGAAATAAACAACACATAATCATTGTCAAAATATTTTGAACTTAGATAAAACAAAAAACAGTTTTACTTATAGTTTAAAGCTCCTTAGTATATAGAATTTTTAATAATAACTAATCAATTAAGAAAATAAATTTGACTTTAAGAATCTTTCAACTAAAAAATATTAGTCATTTCTTATAGAGACCCAAATCTATACTCTATAAAGCTAAAAAAAAGACTCTTTTGAAATAAAAACTTTTTGAGTTATTAAGATTGTTTTGTTTATACAGATTAAACAATTAATAACAATAATTTTTTAAATAAATAAATTCTTAACAAATATTTTAATCACTATGCTATAACAACCTTTAGTTTAATGTAAAACGACAAATATAAACTACAGAATTAACCTCGTCAAAACAAAATTTTAACAAAACAAAACTTTTAAAATAACTTTTAAACATAAACAACTTACCAAATACAGTAGACTTCCGCTTGAGTACACAAAATCAAAAATGGCAAAGTCGAAAAATAGCAAATATCAGTATCTTATAGTGCATTGATATTATGAATAAACATAAAATCTACTAAAAAATAAATTAAAAAAAAAAGATCTATATAAGCTATGAAATATGATATTGTTTTTGTTTCATTAATACTAAGTTAGTAACAGACTTAAATGAAAATTAATTTTAGAAATTATAAGCTTGCAAATTTTTTGGTTAAAAGTGCGAACTCAAGAGGAAATATACCGTAATTATTATACATTAGGCATTAAGCAAAACTGTTGTAGAATAAATAACTAAATAAGACTGTTTTTATAAAAAGACTACTTAAATACAAAGATACCAGGTTAAATGAGAAATATTTTTAAAAATCAAATAAACAAAACTTATACAAAACAATGTCTACTATTGAAGTCTAATCTAATGTGGAGATTGAACTTCATTACTGTTTGCAAGTTTTTTTATACTTAGTTCTTAATCAGTCAAATACTCCAGGTTTTCTTTTGACTTATTTGTCAAATTCTAGGTTTTTCTAGGTTTCCAGGTAAAGTGGAAACCCTGTATAGTTTTATTTTTTAGTCTAACAAAGTGATTTTATTAAAAACATTTGAAAATATCATAAACTGATAGTTAATATTAGATACTATAGATTTTTACAAACCATTTATGTTTTATGTCAGGTTATGAAATGGAGGGATTCCGACCGTCTATCTAGCTGTTAAATAATAAAAGTTTGAACAAAAGTATGTAATTTACTTGAAAATAGAAGTCAAAAGATTTTAATTTTTTTCTTTTTTTTACATATTTTTGTATATTTTTAATTAATTGACTTATTTTGTTTAAGTTTTTCCTAAGGGTCAACTATTTGTTAGCAAGCTAAAATTTGTAAAATAGCAAGATAGAAATTAAAAAATTTATGACTGCCTAAAGTTTTAAAATTGCTCCACCGACTTACTTAAATCGCCTCCAGGGGGCGGTATCGCCCACTTTAGGAAACCCTGGTTTAGAATGTAACTTATAACAACTAACCTTCACCAAAAAAATCGACTAAATAAAGAAAAAAATAAGATAAAAACCTACCTTTTTAAAACATATGTTTTATATAAATATTCATTTTCAATCTTGCTTAAAAGGCAAATATAAAACTACTTTTAGTAGCATTTTATTGTATTTAAATAAGAATACTTTTTGTTATTTTTTAATAAATGATAAAAGTACTTAACACTTTTTTATTGTATTCAAACAAGCATACTTCTTGTCATTTTCTAATGAATGGTTTGTTTAATGAATTTTTGTTTGAATGTTTTAGCTTTGTTATAATTAGTATCTAAAGTTATTTTTATGTCTTCAGACTTCTTTCTAGGTATATTCAAATTATACAATTTTTTTGGAAGTAAATAAGTATTTAATCTCTTCATTGTAGAAAGTAATAATTAAGATTTAAGATTTTTTAAAACTTTAAAAATAATATAACAAAATTTTACTAACATTTTAAAGTTTTCTTGTTTATTTCAACCTTTTTTTTTAACTTAATCAAAGACCTCGCATAAAATTTTTATACAGCCTTTTTAAACTTTATTAGTTGCAACTACAAGTCAGTTATAAAGTTTTTTATAAGACCTTCTTTAAAAATTGTTTTGATAACCATTTTTAATTTATGTTCAAAAACAATTTGTTTGATTAAGACCATCTTTTAACTCTTGTAATAATTGAATACTATTAAGTTATTAACTTTAAAACACATATATTTACTATAACAAAGAAATAATAAAACCTATTTAAGTTTAATAATTAATTATTTTTTTACAAGCTTACAATTAAAAAAAAGAGTCACTACCTCCAATTATATTTTACTTTAATTATTTAAATTCATTTTATTAAATATTGTAATATTATATAGTATCAAAGTAGTTTTAAAAGTGTTAAATAATACTTGATGTAAAGTGTTTCAAACTAATTGACTTTTAAATACAAATCGTTTTAATTAAACAAAAACTGTGTTAGAAGAATGCAAGTTATAAAAAAAAAAAAAAACTAATCAATTTGCTTATACTATTGTTTATCATTTTAAATAATAATCTTTAAAGGACCTTTATTATATACAAAATCATTCTACTAGATTTATTTTTACAATTGTAAAGTTTTACAAGTAAGTCATATCATGCATTTTATTTGTCTAATAAATTTTATTTTAACTTAATACATATTTAGGAGGACTGTAAAAGAATCTTACGAGAGTTTAAATAACTTTATGGTTAGAATAAACGTAATACATGTTTTATAACTAAAAAAAAAAAAATTATAGTTAACAGTCTCGTTTAAATTACCTTTTTTAGTTTAAATGTGTTTATATATTTTGTACACGGTTTATCTTGAAAAAAACGTTTTAAAGACTTAAAGCTATCCCATAATAAAAAAAGTAATTAAATATGTTTAGATTAAGTTATTACTTCGATCAAGTAAAACAATTATTAGAATTATATCTGTTAGCTTTTTCAAACATCGAAATTATAAATATAAATTTATATATTTCAATCTATATAATAAAAATAAATTATTAAAACATTAAAAATATTTTTGACTAAGTCAGAAAATGTCATCATGTTAAAAAACTTTCTAAAATATTTTTAGAAATTTTTTAACATGATGAAATCGTCTGACTTAATCAAAAGTAAGTGTACTAACAACTAAATAGTAAATTGTAACTCTTACATTTTGTTACTAATATAGTCTTATAAAGCTTACTTTCCGTGATTTTAAAGATTTTAATGAACTATGGATTTTATGAACGAAATAAAGCAGGAACTAGTTTAGTTGCGTTTTCCTTTAAACAAAAGTACTGATTTAAGTTTCATCTGTTTTAGTAAGTGTAGTTATAATTCTAAAACCTATTTTGTAGTCAAAACGTTTACGTTTGTACTTTATTCGCCTGACAGTTTTAAGAAAACATTTTGAACTACAATGTTTGTGACTTTAATGTAAAAATATTTGACAATCTTTAGAAATAAATTGTAATTTAATATTTGTTGTAGACTTTGACGTTATACCAATAAACAGTTAATAGTTTTTGATTTACTTAAAGCGCGAGTAGTAAGTTATATTTACAACTCAGTAAAAGTAATATAATTTTCTCACAAAAATTTTTGTATACAAGTCTGCACAATAAAAAACATTACTCAAAGTAAATAACAATGCAGATTACAGAAATTTACAATATTTTCTTTTAAAAGTTTCAAGTTATGTTTTTAACAAACATTTTATTTGTTTAGTTTTTAAATAAATAATACAGAGATATAAATAATTTAAAGCAAATGGATATTTTAATATTAATTAGAATTTTTTATAAGTATACTACTTTTTGAATATAGTGCAGCAATACAGAAAATCAAAGTTAATAAACATTGTATTTGCAATCAGTAACTTCTAGATAAAATTTAAAAGATGATTGAACAAAGCTAAATGAAAAAACGACAACAACAAACTTCTATCTTAATTACTTGTTCATAAATCCACCGATATAGCAATCTGCATTGGCAAAAATAAAAAATAGCCTTGTTTGATGTAAGACTTTGAAAACAATCACAGCTTGGATAAGTTTTAAATACTTTTGATTTATAACTGCATAATTAAAGAAATCATAAATTTAGGCTTCATGCTTATGTTTTTAATTACATTGTTTTCATATTAAACTGAAATAAATATTTTATGGTTATTTTTACCTTTGCTTTTTAGTAGGTAAATATAACAAAGTTTCACTTCAAAAAATTATTTGTTAGTTGATCTATTTGTGCCGTTTGTATTATGTTTATTAATAACATAATATATACTATCTTTATTTTTTTTATTATCTAAGAATATTTTAAGATCGATCTAAGACTAAGTCTAACACGATATATTCATTCTGATAACAAGTTATTATTTTTTCAAATTGTTTTATATACCATTTAAAGAGTAAAAAGTAGTTCGAAATTTCCCATCTAAATACATTTATTCAAATGATGATATGTTATAAACACATTTAATATTTGAAAACAACTTGTATTCTAACTCCGTGTGTATAATCGTTTTATAGAACAGATTTGTATTAATAAACAGTGATGTTATTTACAAAATAAATAAAAAAACAGAAGTTAGAAATAAATCAAGCACTTAGTAATAATTAACAGCATTTATTATTCATCTATTAGTGTTGTCTAATTTGCATTAACAGCATCGTAGTCTCTTTTGCATTCATCATTTTCACATCCCACGTTTTGACAGCTCTCACACACCTTGTAATTATAATCTGAGGGCTTTTCGTAAAAGCTTTCCTCGCCTGGAAACTCGTCTAAACTCTCATCAGAACTCTTTTCATCTGAATTCTCATAAAAACTCGCTTTGTCCCAAATCTCATCAAAACTCTTTCCATAAGAACTCTTACCATTACTCTTGTCATCTGAACTCTCATCAATACTCGTTTCGTCTGAACTCTCATCATCACTCGTTTCGTCCCAAATCTCATCAAAACTCTTTCCATCAGAACTCTTACCATTACTCGTTTCGTTTTTGTCGTTTTCCTCTTCACTGTTATTAGGATCCCCGTTGAAACAAAATTGCATGTTGAAGTTGGTATTTGTATTGAAATTAAATGAATTGAAAATAACCTAAAAGATTACGTGTGTTGACTTTAGTTAAATAAACTGTAGCTCACTTTTAAATAAACAATCGGACTGTACTGACATTTAACACTTAATTTTTTATTGAGAAACACAAATATAAAAACGAAAGTATTGATAAATATAACTAAATTTTTCTTAACTAAATCATCAAACATATTTAATATTTTTCTTTAATTTAAGAATTTTATTTTAAGTTGTAAATAGCTTAATAAAAATTTAACAACGTTGATTAAAAATTTAAAAAATATGGTATAATTAAGTTTAAAGTTTTTTTATTTAATTTATTTAAATTAAACAACAAAATTAATTTATTTCTTAAAACTTTTTTCTTTAAAATCTTTTAATAATACTTAAAATATCACAACACTGTTAACTTGTTTTAAACAGTATTACTTAAGACTTTAGATTGATTTGGTACTAATTAACTTTAATCTAGACTGACCTACATAAACTTTCTATATACTAAATATTTAAACAATTTTTCTTTTGTTTTTGTATACAATATAGTTACTACTACTAACAACTTTAGTTTATAAATATTTTGAATACCATCTACTCACTTACTTTCAAGTAAATAAAAACTATAAATTCTTTTTTGATGTTTTTTGAACTTTTTGTTCAACACATGATTATTTTAATAGTGCTACTAATAAAAATGCTAAAATTAACATTAAATTGATTATGAGTGCATACCCACTTAAGAAACTTCAAAATAAATTCACCTAATGAAAATAGCAGTGTAAAACTAACTAACTTAATTTTATAGTCATTTTGATATAAGTTATGTGTATTAAGTAATAGTTTGTTAATTTACATTATCATTTTGTATATAGAAATGTAATGACTATGAGAATACAATTTCTTAGTATTACTAAATTGTTCAAAAAGCTAAACAATTATTTGATAATCATATTCAATTCGATTTAAAAGTTTTTATCAAAGTTTAACAATTAACAGTTTTATATTTATTATATTAAAATAAAATAAAATATACTGTATGTACAAAAATAAAAAATGCCGATTAAAAACGTTGGAATAATTTTAAATAATTAAAAAGTCTAACCTTTTGTGTTAAGTATAAATATTTCTAACAAATTGTTTCAATAAAAAGAAATCGTTTAGCTCATCATCAGAATAAACTTGCTTAAAATTAATAATATTATAGTGTAAATTAAGTTATAAACTTTAGTTTGAAATACCTAGCTAGAAATTGTTACATTATAAAACATAAAAGTCTGTTTAAAAGTTTAAACTAGAGTTGAATTATACTTAGCATTGATGTTGTTTGTAAAACAAAACTGTTTAAAACAAAATCATTTAGGAAAGTTGAAATTTCACCTAAAGCTAAATTAAATAAAAAGTACATTACAAAAATACGTCAATAAATGACAACAATAATACTAAAGATTATTTTTTTTAAGACAAAGTTGGTTGAAAAAAGTCTTTGTTCATTATGTTTTTTTTTAAAGGTAGAATAATACTTTAATATTCATAAAGAAATATATACCCACAAAGCTTAATATTTAAAAAAAATTAGTTTAAATGAAAATTTATATAAAAACATGTAAAATATACTAATTGAACTGGAATATTCAATCATTTTTTTATTATTATTCTAATATACTTTTCAAATTTTGAAATTAAATGAATTTTTTCGAACCCTACTAACGTTGAAACTTTTTTAGTTATTTATTTATTTAAAAGTATTTCATTAGTTAATTTTAAAATCATATAATAGTTACACCAAACATAAGTTCATAGAAAGAGGTAAGTAAATTATTAATAAAATGTAGTTTTAAACAACTTATAAACTTTTATTAAATACGTTTTGAAAAAATGTGCTTAGTGTCTAACACTTTCTATTTTGAAACAAAAACATTTATAAGATTTAATTTTTTTGCATAAAGTGTATTTAAAAAATATTTTTTAATCGAGTAAATATTCTTTTAATGTTTTTAGCTTGTACTTCCCTCATCATCTTTTTATCATCAAATTTATTTATAGGAGTAATATAAGTAACTATCTGTTATAATAAACTCAAAACAGCTTTAATATAACTTTTAATTTATTTTCACATTCAATCATGTGCTTTTTTAGTTTAAGGTTTAAGAACAGTTATAAATATAATAATCTATGATGTCGAAAACTAAGTTCTCGTTACTAAGTGTTTTAAAAGTATTTAAAAGAATTTACAACTATGCTTATCTGTAAACAAAAGTTTGAAGTTTGAGTATTTAGATATTTTTAAGGTTTACTTTTAAACATTCAAAATAGTACTTTAGAAATAAAGATATATCTGTAAATAAGTTTTTAACACAAATGTTGATCAATAATATTTTACGAATTAACGGCTAATGTTTTTGTAAATGCTTAATCTAAAACACTATATAAATATTTCAAACATAACTTACTTTTATAATATAAATTACTATTGATATTCTACTAAATTAATAATTAAAAGACAAAATTTTTTAAACCAAAAATTTTAGTGATTATCTTATTCAAGTTTATTAATTTTATATTTATTTCTTCTTAAATTTATGCGTAAGAGTAAGTTTAATAAATTACCTAATAAGGCTGTCAAAATTTTTAAATGTAATAAAAGTTTCTTTGGAGATAAAGTTTAAGACATGATACAAGTTTTATAGACATTAAGTAATATAACTTTATTATAATAATAGTAAGTTTAAAGATTTTTAATTCACTTTAAATTTAAAACTATTACGACTGTATTTGCCTTTAAAAAAATTTAAAGTATTCATTCCATAAAACTAAACAGTTGATTACGGATAAAGTAATATTTTGTTTATTTTAAGTCAGCATAACATTCTTAAAGTTTTTATTTTAAAGTTTATTACATTGCATAAACAACTACCAACACTCAAGAAAAACTTGCAATCTTACTACACGGAGACATTTAATTTGGAAAAATGACTTATCAAGCAATCTATTGTCCTAACAGCCAAAAATAGAGCTGCAACAATGAAATATGTAAAAAGAATCTTCTAATAGATAAATAGTAATGATTACTTAATCTTATGAGTTTTGAAATTATTGAATTTTAAATACTTCTGACTTTTATTAATTTTTATATAAATTTAAAAATATTTTCTTACACTCTAAAGCATTTTGCTTATATTTTATTAATTTATTGACTGATAGGAAAAACGCTCAAAGTTAGTTTTTGGTCCTAAGACCTGGTGCACGAAAAACCTTTTTGTTATCAAGTCGGTCATCTTTTTAATACCTTCTAAAGTCTTGTCCATTATAGCAAAAGTTAACTGTAAATTATAGTTATTAAAGGTTAAAATTAACATATACAGTATACTACCGCTTAAGTACGCACTTTTTTTGGTACGCATCACGCCTTAAGTACGCACTTATCCAGAAAGACAAAGTAAAGGATGTTATACTAGAACTTCAAGAAATTCCAGTTTTTTTGCCTAAATCATTTTAAAATCTATTAAAAAAATTTGCAAATTAGAATTATGTTTTAAATGTTATTTAAAATAAATGACTTGTTTGTTTGGCATAATTATTTGGTGGCTAGTTGTAAGAAAGAAAACAAAAAACTAAATTTCATATTATACTATATCGTCAAAAAGTACGCACAACCCGTGCTAAGTATGCACTTTTTGGTCGGGTTCAATTTGCGTACTTAAGCGGTAGTGTACTGTATTACATAATATTTTGATTTAGTAACTTTTATTATTAGTAATTATAATTTATACAGCATACGAGAAAATTTATAAGTTAAGCTATTCTCAAACAGTAACTTATATTTTTGTAGCTTTTTTATCAAAAAATTTATGTAAAATATGAGTTATACAAATAAAACACAGGAAAAATTTTTATTCAATGTCTGCTCGAACAAGTAAATTTACAAACTTATATATTTTTTAAAAGTAAAAATTTAGTTAATTTAAACAAATTTCTTATTTCTAATGTTTAACTAAAAATATATAATAAGTAAACAATTGTATTTATTTACTTTTATAAAACCAGAATAATTCTAAGGAATAGAGTAATTATCAAAAACTTATAACAAATAGTTTTATTTAAAGGAATAGTTTATCTAAGACTTATTCATATCACTTAAATAAACAAAAAGTTAGTTATTTGTGTTTAAGGTAATTTATAACTTGTTTTAAACTATAAAACTTTATTCCTTAAAGTTATTACCAAAACTTATTAATGATTATATAAAAGTCAAATAACTTTAAAAAACTTAAACCAAATTAACTCCTATATTTCTATATCAAAAACACTAAACTTATATACTAATACCTTTAACTAAACATCCAAATAGAATCTATCAATTAGTTAACATTAATTCAAGTTTTTGAAAACAGCTGATATCAGTAGTTATATTATTATATTATAATAACATTAAATGAATGTTTCTTTAAAAGTTCTAAAAGTTTTCAAAAAAAAATTATGCAATTGTCGCGCTTTCAGCGTATCATTGTGACGTAGTAACAACTACAATAACTACAACTGAATGTTTCTGAAAAATTCATTTTTATTTAAAATGTTCACTTGGCGAACTTTGTCATATTTTCCTAAAACCATGGATCATGTGAAATTTTTTATTTTGTATAGTTTAAATTAGTCTTATTTTAACATAAATAATGCTATAAGTTGCTTTATTTAACAAAACTATCAGCTTCAAAGGTAACTGTATAAATTAAAAGCTGGAAAATATTTATTAATAGGTTCGAACTATATCAATATTTGAATTTAAGTTTAATTTCTTATCATCAAAATGTTTACGGTAATTTTCAAAACTGCAGTACATAGTTAAAAATGCACTTTAAAAATAATTTTAAATGAGTAAAATCCTTCAACATTTAATGATTCTCCAATTTGGAAGATATTGCTTATTGTTATTATAAAAAATAACCTTCTAAATACAATCCGATAAATATATTTTATCTTTTAAGAATTTTCTGTTTGTTTATTTATTTTTATTCTTAATTATATTTTAACTTATTGTTGGGCTGGGCAACGTTTCCAATCATATGGTCCGATCCGGAAAAATTTAGTCTTTTGCGGGCCGGAACATTTCGAACTAGTGATTTACCGTATCCAGCCGAATAATGGTTTTATAGATCCGAATCCGACTGGATACTAATTTTAAGTCGAAATCCGTATACGATCGGATTTTATTTAAATGAAAGTCTTGGATCCGGCCGGAATCTATCTTTATGGATACAGTTGATTGCTTTTTTGAAAGTTTAAACTTCACAAAATTTCTTAAGTCTGAGAACTTTAGATGTAGATTGAGACATGTCAAATGTTTGAAAAATGTCTACAAAATAGAATTGATATTGTAATTGACAAACGTACGTATATAAAAAATTTTATTTATAAATACACTTTACTTTAAGTAATTTAACAAAAAGATATTCAAACTAAGTTAGAAAAACACAAAATATTAGGACAAAATGGTGTAATTATTAGTACACATCAATTTATAAAGTAATTTTTTAGCATATTTTTAAAGTTAGATTCTACAGTTTTGTTTAGTAAAAATATGATACAAAGTTTTTTAAAAATATTGACCATTTGCGGGCCTGTCACATCGCTCGTGGGCCGGTCATTTTCATTTGGGGGTCAGATCCGGCCCGCGAGCCGTACATTGCCCACCCCTAACTTATGGCCTAAATAAGTAGCTTTTGTGTCAATATTTTGTAAACTTTGAATACTTATAAAACAGTTAAAATTTTTTCACATACTTTACATTCTATATTGTAACAAAGTAATACTTAAGACTTTAGATGTCGGTAACAAGGAGAAAACTTCAATGAAATTAAATAAGTTTTTTGTGTTGTTAACTGAAGTTTTAAAATGTATAATTAGTATTATGTTTAAAGATTTAAAAGTTTTAAAACCATGTAAAATTTAAATGAAATATAAGTTAAATAGCCTACTGCTTCATATGCTTATTTACAAATAAACAATTTTAACTTAGTTTTGACACTTGCTTTTTTTATTTAGAAGTTGTAAGCTACTCAAAAGTTTTAAGATTTTGAATTGTTTCTATTTCTATAACATATTTAAACTAATGAATTATATTTAGTATTAGTTAAAATTATTCTTTGATTGAATGTTTTTTTTTAATAGTTTATACAAAAAAAACTAATGTAAAATATTTCACATTGTTATTTCAACTTATAACAGTTATCAACTTTACGTTACTTTGTTTACTTATTAAGTTTACGTTTTATTTACAGCTTTTTATATTAGAATAAATTTTCTAGAATAAATTTTTTGTTAGTATTTATATTAGAAAAACAAAATATCTGAAATACTTGCTAATTTTATAAAAAGAACTTAAAGCATTTATAAAAAAAATATTGAGCCAAAGTAAATAAATATTTAATAAATATTCAATAAATATGTATATACATATGTATTATAAAGAAAATTAAAATATTTTAAATCTTTTTCCAAGCTTTACATCACACAACGCTATTTTTTTATTTTTTACGATGCAGATAGCTTTCTCAGATGACTTATGAACTAGTTTTCCCTCGTAATTAGTATAAAACTTGTTGCTAATATTTTTAATTGAGTTTACATTATATTTTATCATCTTAAGCACATTATCTTCTAGTTTTAAAATTTTACAACTTCTTTGAAAACCAAGCATAAAGTATCCATTGAAAAACATGATTTTAGTCCAGTTAAATGGTTCGGACTTTTCTGTTAGTGTGCGATGTAAGTAATCTTTAGTTGATTTAAATTGTATGGTTACATGTCCTTTTGCTACATTCTTTAAACCTTCAATTTCGCAGGAACTGACTTTAGTTATTTCAAGTAGAAATGCAAAATACACAATAAAAACAAAACTTTTTGAAATTTTATTCATGAACATATTTCTGCGCAACAGAAAATTATTTTACATTTAGTTTAAAATAAATAAAATGTTTTAATAAAATCAAATGTTAGTCGGTTTTCTATTTAAAAATTATGTTGTCTTTCAATAATTACTTAAATTGTTTAAACATTTGTAAATAACTTAAATTTTTATAGTTAAGCTTTGTAAATGAGTTGTTTTATTTTTAAAACCTCTTTGATATGAAAATCATAAATAAACAAATAAGTTTGTAAAATACTGAAACATTTTTCTGAGTAAGTTTTAAAATACATAAAATGTGATTAGCAGACTATTTTATATCTGTGAAAAATAATATTTAATAGTATCATTGAAATAAAATTAGTATAATAAGTTTAAATTAATACAATAAATATGATTTTACTAGCTTTATAAAAAAAAGCTTATAATATGGTATTAAGATTAAATCTTTTTTAGACTGTTAGCACCATTTATTGAAAAAAAAAAATTCATATCCTTTAAATTTTTAGGTACATTGATTTACTTTAAGTGCTATTTTTTATTTTAAATCTAAACATTTTTTCAACACAATAAGAATACTGGAGGTTGAAATCTGTTACTATTATGAAATCTATTATTTTAAGTCGTTGTATCTAACTTTTTTGATCGCTTTAAGTTATTTATACAATTAATTAAAACTATATTATGTTCGGTATACTTTAAGTTGTAAGTAAACTACATTCTGTTGAAACTTGTTTACTTTTATAGCGTTTCAGGACAACTTTACTTTTGTAAGTTTCAGTTATATTACATTAATATATACATTATGTTAAAAAAGATTTTTTTAATTCTGAAAAAAAAAAAGGTTTAATGCGTGATATGAATACTTTGATACGTTTACCTAACTTAGTAACGATATTTAATAATGTTGGTATTCTATTTTGTATAGAGTTAAATATGATTTGATGTTTATTTAATACCATGAATGAATAGCCTTGCAAAAAATAAAAAAAAATCTATCTAAAAAGTGTTAAATACATTTTAATTAAAATTGATTCTTAATTAGTTTGCTCATTAAACAAAACTTAATATTAAATTAACTACTTTTAAATATTATTTGTACCAAATTTGATTTTTGTAATACTAACATACATTTTAAATGAAATATATTTTTACATAACATAAGATTTTTGCTTTTAGTAACTCTGTTTACTTTATTATTCAGTATAATAAATAAACAATAATTTTTTTTAATAAACAGTTTTGTCTTGCTATCTGCTTCAAAACCCTTTTGAATATTACATTTTTAGATTGATGAAATTATATACAAAAACATTTAATGAGAAAAACATAAAAATATATTTAAAAAGTGGAAAATATTATATTTATAGAAAGTTAAATATTAGTCATACTCACGCTCTACGATCATCAGAAATAACTATTTTTTTATACTGCGAACGTGTTATTACAAATATGAAGTTATATTTTTTACATAGATTGTCGAGATTTAAAAAAAAAGAGTCGCAAATATTTTAGTATAACGTATTACCTTTAAAACCGAATTTTTTTTATTATACCAAAGTTAAAAGTTTATTTTAATTTCATAAAACTTTTAGAAAATATCAATGCATTTACTAACTTTTTACTTAAAACAAAAAATTCAGTTTTTAGTACTAAATTAACACAAGTGTAAACTTTTTCTGCTTAAAATTACCTATTAAACCTGATTTTTTTATAAAATTCATTCTTTAAACATCGCAGGAACTTTGCATAGAAAACAAAATGAGCTTTAATTGACTATACAGTTGACGATAGTAAGGTTAGGTTTTTAACCCTTAATATTAAAAATTAAATAAATAATAATGTTAAATACTTAATGGAAATTATTGAAAATTTATATTTGCGGTGTAAACAATTTCGTATTTTTAACAGTATAAGATGGAAAAACCAATGTTTAAAAACAGTTAAAACATCAACGTCTACTATTATTGAAGTGTAATCTATACATAACTACTTTATTTATGTTTTTGTTTTTATTTAGGTGTAGTATAACGTGTTCAATATTTTATCTACGAAATTAAATTAATCTTTTAAATACAAAATACACGCTACAAAACTGCTTAATTACATTTTTTTTTCGAAAGATAAACGAATGAATTACAGCATAAAGTTGAATATCATAGGTATATCAAAACATATAAAACAGTTTAATTTAAAAAACAGTTGAAAATAAAGTACGTTTGAATAAAAAGACTTAAAAAATAGATAAAGCTGAGAATTTTGTTTTAAAAACAAAAGACTAAATTTATAAACACAACAGCAAAAAAATATTTTTTAATCAAAAAAAGGTGTTAAATCTAATACAAAACTGTACAGTAAATACTGGCATATTTTATTATAACAAGTTTACTAATTTCTCCTGAAACTTTTTATTAATTTTAAATACAATTAGATATCATACTTTTTCAAAATTAGTTAAATTTTGTGTCAAAGAGTAAGTTTAAATTGTTGCTAACTGCTTAATTAATCATAAAATGTTTCTCGTAAATGACCATTTTAGTTTAATGATGTTAATAGTTCTGAGGATCACATAGAATTTTATATTTAAAATGTTTAACAACTGTAGCCTGTTGTAATTTTGTTTTACAGAAAATTTCACATTAATAAATTTCATTATTTTATTTAAACTAGGCTAGCATGAATTCATTAATACACAATATTTTTTTAAACTAATATTTAAACACAATATATCAGTATATAATTAAAATATTGATTATATAAGTGGTGTTTTTTCACAGACAATCTTCTTAAATTAGTTGATTTTTAAATTCAGTTCAAATCTAATTACATAAAAATTAAAGTTTCTAAATAATATTAAAACATATGACACTTTTATGAAAAAACGTAAAGTTATAGATATTTTAAATTTCAATATTTTTATCGTTTAAATAGTTTAAAATAAATTAAGTTTCTATTTGTAGCAGTCAGAAATAAACCTAGAATAAATATAAATTATATCTATTTAAATTATCAGAATGTGTGATATGACTCATTAGTAAAACTTTTACAATCGTAAAAAATAATCACCTAAAACGTTTAGCATTAGTGACGTAAAGTAAATATGAAAGTGTTAAAAAATATTAAAATAAATCTACTGAATTGTTATTCATAAATTTCATGTAAGTTTATGTTCTAAAACACTTTACAAGTTCAAACCTGTTTAGTTTATAGTCTTTAAAAATTATTTTAAAATCAGTTAAGGTTTTTAAACAGTTATATAAAACTTACACATATATGTAATATATTTTATCTTTTTAATTATGGTTATGATTATTTAGATTAAGAATCTTAGAAGCAATTAAAAATATCGACGGTTACATTTTAAATTGTTTTTTTTAAACTTTTATACCCGTAAACCGATGTTTTAAACTTAACATAAATACTCATAGCAGTTATACAAAATAGTCTAAAAAACAATGAGTATATTTTTTCTAATGAAGTTTGTATTATTTTTTTTTAATGTCTTTTCGTATATTTACTTTTTTCGAAATTTTTCAACTGGTTTTAATTTTATAAAATTTATAGTTTTTGAGTATTTATTTGATTGTAGGAATAACTGCTCTACATAGCAAAAACTATGGAAATATTTTAAATAATTTCTAGCTTATTTCGGCAAAAATATATTTATTTATCATTTAACTTATTTGAAAACTGTTACTTTTAAAACTTCAATGCATCCTTTCAGATTTATTTGCTAAAAACAAGATTATTTTTTTAGCCTTTTTAAACTGAGTTTAATTTGCTCCGTATATTTTGTTTATGTTCAGACAGCTGAAATACGAAGTTAATAACTAAAAATAAATTAAAAACCTACATAAATGAATTTGAAACTAGCTGGTTTTCTAAACTAAATAAAAAAATATTTGTAAGTTATATTTTAGTTTTTACTTTGTTCTGACTGTTTACGTTAAATCTTTTTGAAGTAAGCTATGTCTTTTTTAGTATTAAAGTAAAAATCAGTTCATAATTTGAAATTTCAATTAAATGAATAACCAAATTAACAACTAAAATTGGAAAAATGTAAAGTTATTTTTACTAGTTTGAAACTTAATGTGAATTTATTTTTTGATTCATATTGAAGATCTAAACACAAAAATAAACATTGACGCAAAATATCAACACACAGTTTAAATGTTTTAGTTTGTGAGTAGTGATTTTTGTTGTTTCGATTCTTGTTTAACTTTACAACTATAATAAATTCTCTGTGCTCTATTTTTAAGCTAACACTTTATTACATAGCTTGTACTCAATAAGTTAACGAGGTGAGAAGTTTACAAAATAAAGAGAAAAAAGTTGTATGTAAGTTTAACCAAGAAAAAAATGCGTAACAAATCGTACACGGTAATATTCAATGTTTGCTATTGATTCTTATAGTAAATTTGAAAGCATTACACCACGATACATGTATATCTTTTTAGATAAGTATTGCTTATTGAGATATAATAGGTAAATTTTATGTCTGTTTAGAATTTTTAAATAGTTAAGTTGTAACTATAACAAAAACATATATCGACAGAAACTAAAATTTAACGAGATTAAGCTAATTATTCTACCCTTTAAAATTTTATATTATACTAAATACCAAAATTGTTAGTTTTTTTTATTTTTATTAAATTCCTGTTGTATTTAAAGAACGTTTCAAACGTTGCAGTTTGAAACTTGTTGTGACGTAGTAACAAAAACACAAAACCTGTTGGAAAATCTCCGGTAAAAAAGTGTAAAACATTGAATTTTGAAAAGAAGTTCTATCTTGAATACTTGTATTTTTAGGTTATTTTAATCTCGTAAAATAGACTAACATTTAAAATTATCGAAATACATACTACAAACTTTTCCTACAGTCTCGATTGCTTAGTTCAAAATAAATTAGTTTTGCTAAAAGTTTATACAAAATAGAAATTTCAAATAAGTTTATAAAACTTTAACAACTATGGCAATAACAGAAGAAAAATTTATTTGAAACTGTGAAAAGAAACTAATTTACATTATTACAGTTAATTAATTTTAATTATATTTACTTTTATTTATTAAATTAAAGGTATATGTTTTTTAAATAAAACAAATAGTATGTTAATAGTTGTAGAACTTAAATTAAATTTAAAAAAAGTTTTTTAGAACATAATACTACTGTAAAAATATTCTAAAGTATATTATTGCAGCTTATATTTAGCAAAGTAGTTCAATTGCAGTAATAACTTTCTTCTTTTGCAAGTTATCTAAAACGTTGCGTTGACAAGCATATTGTGACGTAATAAGTAAAAATGAGCAGAATATTATATTTTAAATAAAATATATTGGAATTAAAAAGTAAATTTATAGAAACGCGCAACCTGTTAATTTTTTATCTCTTTAAGTAGACAACAAAAAACAATTATATCAAAGTTTAATGTCTTCTGAGATATAATATTTGACTTTTGTATACTTTATATACTTAAAAAGTACTTCTAGTATTTAGTACTTTAATGTTTTTAAAAGCACTATAAAGTAATTTTCAAATACAAACTGTATAAAAATATTACAAAAAAAGAAGTCTAAAACTTTGCTGCTACTTCTACTGTTTATTTTGACAAAAATACTATATAAAGTTTTAATTTATAATAGTGTGCATTTATTAAAATAATATTTCAATCAACTTTTGCTTAACTATGTAAACTTTAAAGTTTGTGCAAGTTATGTAATTTGTTATCAAATACTTGCATATGCAGATTTTTTACAAACTTATTAGAGTAACTTCTTTTAATCAATAGTCAGTTTTTTTACTTTTATAAGCAAAATACGAACTTGTATAGATTATACAAGTTAATTATTATAATTGCAACTTGAATGATACTTGTTCGCTAAAATTAAAAAGGTTTAAATTATTAACAACCACTATATAAGCTAAGACAAAAATAAACGACCATTGTTTACAAGTTTTATTATTTACCCAATTAAAAAAATACTTTAGAATTTAATATACTTTTTTATTGTTAGTTTACAGTATAAGATGTTAGAAACATATTTGACAATCATTAAAATATTATTGAACGTATTATGAAATAATAAAATACGTCACACGTTTCTACTCTTTTATGTTTTATTCATTTTCAATTTTGTCAAAACTATAAGTACTAAAAATTATTATAGAATTTCGAATAGTGTTTTTGAAACTTCTAATTGTTTGACTATTACTTTAGAAAAATCTAAATTTTGTATCAAATGCTTTAATTTGGTAAAAAAAATAAAGTAAGTGTGTTTTAATGAGGTTATTTCACAAATTAACTACTTTTAAATTTTATTGTTTTTTCGTAAATTAATTTATCATAAATTATTATAAATACAAGAAAAAAATTTATCATATGAAATAAAAGTTTTAAAACTAAGACCAAGTACTTCATTCTAATGTAAAAATTATTATTTTTTGTAAAAACGGTAACAAAATTTTCTTAGTAGATAAATCAAAAAGTATTAAACCGACTGATATTAATACTGCTAAACTTAAACAGACTAATTTAAAAAGAACACTTAAGTTCGTTTAAGTATGTAGGATTAAAAATGAGCAGTGTTTTACTAAATTTTTTTTATAGTTTTTCTTTTGAGAAACCATAAATGTTTTACAGTTATTTCTTCTGAAAGAGCTCCGTAGACTAATTATTACACTTTAGATTTTGATTGTAAGTGCAGCTTTTAATGTTTCTCAAATATTTAATAATTTTAATTAAGCAAGTTATAAAAGTTAGCGCAAAATAAAATTAGAAAGTAAAGCTAACATACATTTTTTTTACAATGTTAAAAAATTATCTTTTGAAAACATTTTAGTAATAATTTGTGTAGTTTAAAACAATCATTTAACATTCATCTAGAAAAGAGAGTTTTTAAACTTTATAGTTAAACATAAAGGTTAAAATATTGTAAATGATTTTAAGTTTTATTTTGTTTTAAACTAAAATTATAACATTTTTTGTAGTCAAGCATTGTACTTTAACCACCAAATGTGAATGAATTATCATGCAAAATCTATATAAAAAAACACTCTACATTGATGTATAACTTTGTGATTATTTTGTGCAGTTTACAGTTTGAGTTTATTTAAATGTTTAATTCCAATATGGCCTAACATTTTTGTTTTTATTTAGACATGTCTTAATTTAAGATTATTATTTAAATATTATACAGTCTTAATTAAAATAATGTTTGAAAAAGTTTTCTGTGTTCATCTATTAAGGTTAATTTTTTATTTTAAGAAATTTAGTTCTAATTTGTTCTTTTTAAAACATTTTATAAGTATATTACTATTTTATTTCTTCTTAATTACTACTCTTTACAGCTTTAAAAAAGTGCGTGCTTAAAATAAAGCTAATATAAAGAATATAGAATATTCATTAAAAGATTGTAAGTTAACTTTGTTTTGTACTACATGGAAGTCTCTATTCTGTTTCCTAGAAAACATGTAAACACGTGGTAATTGTTACTGTTCCAACTTATTTCTTCTTAGCACCAATATACAGATGTGCAAACGCTTTCTAATTGATTTTGGTTCGATATAAAATCTACTAAACTATATACAGTTTTATATTTAAGTTTTTTATCAATTAAAACTAGTAGAAATTAAAGTTAAAAAACAGTTAGATTTTAAAATATCAAAAGTCAGAACTTTCAGTTCGCTGTTTAGCTTTTAATAAGTTTAATATATATTTATTATACCTTACTTATATGCATCTTTTTAGATGTTCTAGTTTTTCTGTTCTTTTTTTGTAATTAAAGCTATAAATGTTGAATTTTTCTTCGAAGACATAGGATATCTAAAACATATTTTTGGTGTTTTCAGTCATTATAAAATATGTTTATTTAAATTTTAGCACATAACATTAAACTTTTACTACGAAGACCTTTGTTTAAATGTAAAGCTATTTTACTTGGTAAAAACTTTAGTTTACATTTTATAGTAGATAAGTTTAAAGAAAAATCTTAATTAAACTTCTTTTTTCAATGCACAAAAAGTTTGGAACTTTTTTGACACATGTTTGGTTGTTGGTCTATATTTTAATATTTTAATTAAAAATAAAATAATTTAAAAAATAATAGTTGAAAGTGTTTTGTTTTATGCTTTAAGACTTATAAAAATTAATAAGTTTGACTTATACTTTATGTAAAAACTAATTATTAGTTACAATTTCATGCATTTCATGTTTCATACAAGGTTTGAAACTTATTAATAAAATTAAAACGTTTTACAATGTGAAAAAAAAAGATCAAAATTTTTGTTAAAATAAACAACTAATTAAAGAATTTAGTTTGCATGAAACAAACATGTTTTGTTTTTAAAACGACTACTTAATTTAAAATAAAGTATAGGAAAATAAAGTAAAGAAAAAAACTAAGTAAGTTTTGTTATTTACTTTCCCATTTTAACTTACTACCTTGTATATTGTGAGTGATCTTTTAAATCTCAACAACAAAAGCAACAGCAGATAAATACACATCTGTATATTATTAAAAATTCAAAATTTCAATAAACAAGGCTCTTCGGTTTAATAACTATGTCAAATAAAATACACACATCTGTATATTATAAAGATGTAAAAAATAAATGAACAATACTATTCTGTTTAATAAAAACATCAAATTTGATACAAATATCTATAGATCACAAAAATATAAAAGTTTTATAAACAATACTATTCAGTTTAATAACACATCAAATAAAATAGACATCTGTATTAGAGAAATATAAAAGTTCAATAAACAATACTATTTATTTAATAACAACATCAAACAAAATACACATCTTAAGATTATAAAAATATAAAAGTTCAATTAACAATACTATTCACTTTAATAACACATTAAACAAAATACACATCTGTATGGTATAGAAATAAAAAAGTTTAATGCAGAATATTGAAGCTTTCAGTTTAATAACTTATGATGTCACATGCTTTGCTCAGTATAAATATGTTTGTTCATAAGCAATATCATTTATTTTATACTTTTAAGAAAGTAAATTTATTTTAAACAGTTGTACTGTATGAGTAAATACTATATATTACGGCTTTTTTATATTACAGTTTAAGCAAGTCAATATTTTAATAAAGTAGATAATTTTTAGTATTTTAGAGGTAAATGCTTAAAAGAAAAAAATTGTTTTTTAATTTAAATATCAATTTCAAAGAGATACAATTGTACAAAAGGTAGGTTAAAATATATAAATTTTTAAACAGAAATAATTATAAGCAACTTTAAAAAAATTTCATAAACTTTGAATTTTTATTTATATTAAGAAAAATTTCAATTAATAACTGAAACTATATCATGCTTTTTTTTAATTTTAAATGTTATAAATGAAAGTTAATTTTTATTTTTCTGGCAATATGTATATTATATTATGTATTAATTTTTTTGACAGTAGTTTTTAATAATAGTTTAATAATAAACTATTAGAACTAATACAAAAAAACTTTTAGTTACTAATAGAAAATAATACAAACAAAATTAATATTTAAAAAGTACGTTTTTCAAAGTTTATTTTAATAAAAACCAACATTTTACCACCTGTACAATATCAACGACGAAGAAAATCAACTAGGAGTTTGTGAAAAATTCAACATGCAGTTTTCTGTGAACAGAGATCTTATAGATGGGAAGACAACTTTACTAGGAGTACCTTGTCCTCACTGTGGAATTTATGATTGTAAAAATCCAGAGTGCTAAGGCTAAACTAGCATTTTTATCTAAAGATTTTATCTTTACTTATAAAAAAAAACTTGATTTTATGTTATAAGTGCTTCATTTTTTTTTTTCAAATCATTTATATTGTACATAGTTGAGTTTTATAAAGTTAATATTCAAAAAAAAGTTAAACATCAATGGTTTAAATTATGATCTAAAAATGCTTTTAGGTTCATCTTGTGCTCTACTTCTAATCGTACAATGAAAATATACAAAATTAAATAGTCTACTAAAGTTCTATTAAAAAAAGCTAAAGTAAGATAACGATTATGCATGTATAGAAAATTAGAAGAAAATAGCTTAGTTAGTATATAAGTTCGTAACATTTTTCACTAAAATATAAAATGAGCTCAGTAACTAAACAAAATTTACATGAAACTTTGGTTTGTTCCAAAGAGTAGTTAGAAACTTTAGTTTTAGGTAATGGTTTTAATGTTTTAGCTTGTTTCAAACTTTAAGATTTTATTGTTTGAAATCGTTAATGATTGTTACTTTTGTTTAAATAATTTCAGAAAACAAAAAATTATTTTAAAAACAGAGTAACTAAAATTGATTAATAAATTTAGCGTTAAATAATTTAATTTTAGCGAGTAAAGTTCTTAAATGTATTTATTTGGTTTGACCGATTTAACAAAACTTTGAGGAACAAATACTGTATCAGTAGTTTTAAAGTAGCCAAAATAAATATATATAACTAAGATCTATGACAGCATTAAAATAACGTCGTTGTAAAAAATGAAAATTCATCAAACTTGTTGCAATTATCGTGATTAAAAAACATTATGACGTAGCAAGGAACTAAAAAAGGCAATTATTTTATAATATTAAATGTTAATAAGTTAAACTATTTGCTTAAAATTTATAAAACTATTAATTTATAAAACTTATAGTAGTATTTTTCATCTTATAAAGGAGAAATTCTTTAATACTAGCTTATAACTCATTTTAGAGACGTTTGATTAGAAAAATATACATTTAATTTTAAAAACTGTAATATTTTATGATATAAAAATCTTTTATTATTAACTTTGTTAAACACAATAAATGCATTTAAATGTTATATAAAATTTGAATAATTTATTTGTTTAAAGTTAATTATTAGTTATTTTACTTACAATTTAAAACAGTAACTATACCTTTGTCATAAGTAGTAAACTGGGCAGCTGTTAAAATTGCACGAAAGGACAAAATTACTCAAAGATACTTTTGCACGAAGAACTTTTGCACAAGCAAACGTGCTGAATTTTTTTAACTTGTTTTAAATATTTTTTTTCAGTTTTTTTACTTTAATTTATCTACAACTTTTTTCACTATAACTCTTTTCTCTAACTCTTACCCTCGGTCAGTAACTATATATTTTTTTTCATTTTTTTTTTATTATCTCTGTTACCCCTAACCCTAACTCTCGGTCAATAATTTTTTTCTTTATCTTTTATTTTTATTTATCTTTTAGTTTTGTTTTAGTTTTTTTTTATTTAATTTCGTGCAAAAATGTAATTCGTACAAAATTGACCCTTAGTGCAAAATTTTTTAGTGAAACTTAGTGCTCTCAATTCAATTCATGTTCGTGTAAATGTATATTCGTGCAGTCCCCTTGTACAATTTAATATCTTTTGTCAAATTTAGTCTTTTTGTCAAATGTAAAAATTTAGTATAATTGTCAAAAAGGTTTATTTTTGAATTAAATATTTTATTATTTAAAATTATTACTGGTTCTAACATTTCTTTTATAAATTTTCAGGAAAAAAAAAATTAAAAACAAAACAAGAAAAACTGATTTCTTAATTTAGCATTTAATACATTTTAATTAAACGAATAAAGTTCTTTAGTAAATTTATTTGGTTAAACCTAATGACCAAAACTTTAAGAAATAAATACTATACAATTGTATTTTTGAAATAATCAAACAAAAATCAATTTATAACTTAAACCTACAAAAAATTAAAAAAATGTTGTTGTGATAGCAAATGAATTTCTTAAAAGATAATGCAATTATCTTGGTTGAAAGATTATCGTAACGTAGCATCAAACTAAAAAACGGCAATTGTATCTTTCATATTTGTATTACAAATGCTATTAAGTTATACTATTTGTTTAACATTTAATAAACTTGAATTGGTATTTTTCATCTCCTACTGGATACATACTTAAAAACTAGCTTTAAACTTATTTGAAAGTTCTGGATTAAAAAAAAAATCATTTAAATATTTAAAGCTGTAGTGCTTATAAAAATTAAAACAACAATTGCTTTTGATATAAATTTTATAAAATACAGGAAATATGTTTAATTTTAGTAAAATAAAATGGATTTATTTATCACTTTATAGTTAATTTTATTTAGTTTGTTTACAGTTTACCATATCAATCATACCTTTGTCAGAGGTAAGAAACTAGATATGTAAAAATTAAAAGTTTTAAAACAGACACATGGATTTTAATGAACTAAAAATTATTAACTTACTTTTAGATATAGTTTCAATCCAATTTAGTTTATTGCACTACTTTTTTTATAGATTATTATAACTTATCAATTTATTCGTGTTATCAGGTTTACTGTGACGTAACAAACACTAAAGCATTGAAGAAATATTTTTGACAAAATATTTGATAAAGTAAAAAGGTGAATTATTCACAATCTATTGAAATAACAACTTGTTTTCTATTTTTATCTCCTAAATGAGACAACTAAAAAAAATAAATTACAAAATTAAGTATCTTTTGAAAAGTATCTGAAAATTACTAATAAAAGATATTCTTATCATATATCAAACAGTGTATAGTTTTCTATGTTGTCTCAATTTATTTTTTAGCGCCAGTTTTTCATTAAATTATTTTTAACTCCCAAAAGAGACATGCAAAACTTAACTAATTCATGATTTGTGAAAACATTAACTATGTTTTTGTTGAAAAAGAAACGTTATTTTTTTAAGCTTGTTGGAAACATTGTAATAAACTATTAAGAGGCAAATGTTATATTGAAGCTAATGATAAGTTTTAATTATTATGTATATCCATTTTTTTTGCACTTTTATATAAAAGCAATGCAATTTGTTTTTCTTATATTAGATATATGTTTTTTGAAATTTTTTACAAGTTGATCGTTAATTAAACTACATTACAAATTATTTAAACAGAAAAATAAAACAAGTTACATTTTACTAAACTGTCAATATTAACTAAGTTGTATTGTAAGCTATAATTTAGTAAAAATGCACTATTTAAATAAAATTTTATATATTTTTTAAGTTTTCAAAAAATATTTTTTGTTTATTAGAAAATTTATCAACAAATTTTTACCATATTGCTTATTGCTCGGTTGCATTGTACTTATTTATTTGCAATTTTGTTTTAAAATCTTTAACTTAACAAAACAAACAACAATGAAATTTTACTCTGCTTGTTTATATTTGTTTGAATTTCTCTAATTTGTTGGATATACATATCAATACTGTATTTACAAGCTTTTATACGAAACGTAATAAGTTAATTAATATAAAACTCCGACAATGAAACTAATATCAACAATTTTTTAACTCTGTTATATAAAATTGAACCGGGGTATCAGAATTATAAAGAAGTACAATACGATAAGAGATTACCGTAACCGCTAAGTTTTGTTAAAATTTTATTTGAACACTAACTCTGAAAACATCCGAACATATACTCGCCACTGTAGAACTGCAGCAAAACATACAATACATAAGTATAAAATATGTAATTGGTATTTGTTCGTTAATATAAATGTATGAATTATTCATAATTTTACTATGCAAATGGCTGTTTTTGAGTAAAGTTTAAATATCTTTTTTTGTTTTTAATAAGTTTTGTTGACATTTATTATGTTAATTTTTATTTTTTAAACATACTGTGAGTAATCTCTTAATTATTTGTCAACTTTGTTTTTATGTTAAGCATCAGCCTATATATACTTTTACCTTAGCAGGTGATTAACAAATACAAAATAAATATTAATTAAAATATGACATTAGCGAATTCTCAATGAAAGACCACAACTACATGTTCGACCACATCTCAAATGTGTTACCAAGGATACGCGTCAGTGACCCACAGTCAACGGAGGTTAGATTCCAGTAAATTATAATTTTTGTTTATAAAATAATTAGCGTTACATTTATAATTCAGCTAAACGACTGCCTTGAAATCACTGCAAAATTTAAAGGTAATCAGCTGCTTAGGTAAGCAGTTTAAAAACAGCACAAACGTGCGTATCAAACCGGCAGGGCATACCTAAGAAGTTTTGGTTTCTAATTAACTACGTTAAGCTTATTGCATGTTCGTTTTAATTAACATCGTTTTTAAATTCATGTTTTAATTACTGAGAATGTAAAAGTCATTCTAACGTTCTTTATTTTCATTAATATTGTTTTTTGTACGACCTTTACAATTACGTTTCAAACAAATATGGGTTAGAAAAATTCAAATTAGACTATCATTATTTTCGTTTATATAATTTTTAATATATATTTTATAACCTATTTCCATTTAGGATTCAATCGTAGGGTATGTAAATGTTAATTGCACCGCTTTTTATTTTTTATGACTTGTTATAGACTTTTATGACTTGTTAAGACTTCTGCTTATGTTTAATATGCAAGTATTTTAATATGCAAGTTTATAATGCCATTTTTGTTTTTTTCTTTAAAAGATGAACTGTAATATGTTTGTTTTAATTAATAAATTCTATATACAACCTTTAAGTTAATTATGATTTACTCGATTCTTTATTTTTAAATAATTTGGATAAACTAATTGATTTTTTTTAATTTCATTATATAATACTTTTGAATTACTATTTTTAGGTTGGTTTTTTGTTCCAAAGCTGAATAGAAATTGCACTTTAAACTCTTCGCTTTTTTAATGAAACGCAGTTTCGTAAATTAAAAAACTGTCAAATGTTTGCATTAAATATTAAACTTCATTTACAGTTTGCAAGTTCATAACTATTTTTTTTGTCTATTCAGTTTTCTTTTTTTTTAATTAAATACACTACAACGTATTTTAAATATAATAGTGTTGAATTACTAGTTGAATTAAAAAACTACAGTAAATTAGAACACAGCGCTTTTCGGCTAAAACATACCTACAAATGCGTACCTAAGCAGAAAATAATTGTATCTCGATGGATTTTAGTGTTTGTCGTAAATATTGCTTGCAAATAGACAATATACTACTCAACACAAACTTAAAGAAAACAATTATTTTAAAAAGCTTATAAATATAAATTAAATAAAATAGTTGTTCTATACTTGTAGTAACTAAAACGAAAGCATTAGTGACCTATTTTTTCGCGATATTTTATGTTAATTATGATTTATTTCTATATTAAGGAACTAAATAATAACTCACTTAAATGTTTTTACAGAAAACATTGTTCAACTTAAACAAATTTATTTTAAAAAATCTAATTTCGACGGGAGTTTAAACAGTGTTACGTCATAAAGTTATTCAACAGCGCAACACTTTTAAATGTTTAAAAATATTTGCAACAGAGCTTATCTGTTAATAGTGGTCTAAAATAAAGTATACAAAAATTTAGTTTTATCTGCTTAGTTCGATTATTATTAAAGATTAAAAATTACTTTATGTCATGAAATATTATATACAGTACCTTTGCTTATTCATTTCACACACAAATTGCTTAAGCTTTATTAATTATTCTAACATAAAATCTAAGTAAATATTTTCTTTAAAAATGTATACGCAAAATTTTTTTTTTATTTTTATTTAATAGAAGGTGTACAAAGATAAATATTAAACATAAATTTCTAAATTAAATCATTTTTAACTTTTACAAAGTTTAATTATAATAACATGTAAAATATCGTATAATAAATTTCGTACATAATTGACCACGTAAGAAAGATGTTGTTACTGACGTCAAAATCCACTCAAAAAAGTGAATAGAATTTTTGTTTGTAAATAAATAAAATTTAAATTTATTTCCAAGGTAACAGACTGCCTCGAAGGCCACTGCAAACACTTTAAGCTTTTCAGGTTCGATAGCGCATTTTTAGGTTAATTTTAGGTTAATTTTTGAATAGTTTTATTTATTTTTTATTTTTTAAGATGCTGACACAAATTACAAAACGCCCGTCGGTTACAAGAGAGTTTACGTAAGGATTTATAGAAACCCCTTATTAGTCTTTGTGACGTCATTGTAATTTGCACCAACTAGTTAGTTTTTGTGAAAACAACAAAACTAATAAAGTTAAGTTAGTTTTTAAATGATTCAAGATTTGTTATTGTGATTTAAACTTTAACTAACCTACTTTACCTTCAAACTTTTAAAATTTCACTATTTAGATAAAAAATACGTATCTTCTTAAAAATAATAATACAAAAAATCGTATTTCAACAAACAAGCACTCATTTCAGCCATCATCAACAAAATTGAGACGTTTTATGGTATTGATAATATCAATATCTTCACCGCTCGACCGATACAACAACAGCATCCGAGACAATCCTACGACCGAACTCGTCCTAATTAGGACTTATCAGGCAGGCTTAGTCGCGAGAAACCGCTGTTGTGATCTCAACCAAGCGGGCTAAAGTGCAAACGCGCTGAAGCGACCGTGTGTGGGTAAAGTCCGAAAAATTGACGCAGGCGTCTAAGACATTGTAAATAGATATTAAATTTTTAATAAGATTAGGTACAAACAAAACATTTTCGTAAAAAAGAATCATTGTGAATAGATTTTTTTATTTGTTTTTAATTGTATAAATAGAATACTAGTTATGTAAAGTACTTTAAAACACAAATGTAAATCTTAAAATTTTTGATTGAAGGAAAAGTAAATAGTTGTTTATTTTGTATTAATTAAAGTATCAAAATAATATGTTATTTAAAATCAGATTTCTACAAAGCAATTTTATAAAAAACGAAAATCTATGATACTTACAGGCTTTAATCCAAAAGTTCAAAATTGTAAAATTTAAATACACCTCTTTTATCATAATTGAAATTTTATTGTCCACATGATTTACAGAGTCATCAATACCTAGTCCACTTAAACAGAAAGACAAATAACGAAACATATCAAAATTAAATTAGTACGAAAAAAAATATTCTTGACAAATAAAGATAACATATATTTTAATATAATATATATAACTATAACTAGTAATAGATTATACCAAGTTTTTGTCAAAGAAAAAAGATAGTATATTTATAAATTAAAACTAGATGAACAATATTGTATTGAACATACTCTACAGCTTACCAAACTAAGTTAAAACCTAAAACTAACTAAACTAATAAATTTTTTGTAATTACCTTACAAGTTTAAAACAATTTTAAACGCTTCTTTGAAAAAATATATTTCTGTGTGTTTACAAGTAAATAATATTAATAAATCACCAAACAAATCAAAATTAAATTTTTCGACAACCATTTTTAATTAAGTGATTTTTTTGAACTCATTATCAGTTTTAACTATAGTATGTATGAACTAAAATATATAGTTTTAAATATTTTAAACACTAAAGGGTGACAAAAGTCATTTATTTCAAAGTTTAACCTCTAACATTTTGTAAAATTTTAACTTCAACTTCTATTAGAAACTTATTAATGATGGGAAAGTATATATTTCAAATATAAAAAATATTTTAGTTAGATGGTTAGTTCATTGATTATTGTTAACTGAGCTATTTATTGTGCTTCATTACAATTTATTGAATAAACTATTACAATGTTAAAGGTAAATAATCAAATAAAATTAAAGTTATTTCAAGCAAATGTGTTTTTAAATTACACATTGTCACGTTAAAAACTAAAAAATATTTTTGAGAGTTACTGCTAATTGATATCGATTGTTTTATTAAGCGTTAAATACAACAGGACTCAACTTTAAGATTAGTGTAGATTTAAATATTTACAACTTAGTCAGAATTTAAATAAAAATTAAAGTATAAAATATAAAATAGAATTATTAAATATTAAAACAACTTACCATATAAACTTTACTTAATTTAAAAGACACAAAAAACATTTTTATTACTTTAATCAAGTTAAATTGTTAACTTTTATAATTAAATAATTAAACATATAATTTACACTTGAGCTATATTTTAATTTAAACGTTTCAAAGTACTGCTTAAGTTAAAAAATATGTTAAGTATATATTTTTTAGTCGTAATATTTTACTCAATTGTTATATTAACGATATTCATTAACGTAATCAGTTTGTTTCGTTTAATTAAAGCTTGTTACACCAATCGTAAAGCATACATTTTATTTTCTGTTTTAAACTCTGTTTTGGTTTTCAACACGAATAACATATAAAACCTTGACGGTTTTAAAATATATTTATTTAATGCATTAATGCAATCATGTGTTCATTAAGAAAAACTAATTTATCAAAAATTATAGAAAAAGCTATATAAAAACTATTTTCACTTAACATACTTCATTGAAAAACATATGTTTTTTGAAGCAGGAATTTTAACTTAATAATGAGATTAACTAGATAAGAAAAATTGTAAGAAAATAGCAGATGTTTTTTATATTTAAACAATAGTATTTTCTCAAAGTGAACTTTTTAAAGAAAAGAAAAACTAAGTCTTAAAATTTTTTAAACTGTAATAACCTCGTACATACACTTTTTTGTTTTCAGTAAAAGTGAAATCGTTTATATATAACTTTAAATATGCTCACATGATAAAAAAAAAACTTAGTTTAATAAAACGATATAGTATTAATATTTAGTGTTACAAAACTATTTTAAACACAGTACAATACTTTTAAAATGTCATAAGACCATCGGAAATCAATACAAAATCGGAATGAGTTTGTTTACAGGTTCATAAAGATTGTTTGGTCGATTCGTGCATAAATAATGTCGATAAAAACAATAAAAAACTACAGTTTGTTTTACCTGTAAACATTTCCTAAAATGAGTTTATCATACTTACATAAGTAAATAACAAATATGAATGGTAAAGAAGTGTACTATTATACTCATAGACAAACCAAATGTTTAATAAAACCCTCTTTAATTAATTTCAAATAAAAGTTTATTTTTATTTGAAATTGCTTATCTAAATTTAGAATATTTAATTATAGTGTTTTACCAAAGGGGTACAAAATAAAATAAACTAGTTTAAATACAATTTTGATTTAAGATACAAAAATATTTATATAAATAAAGTTTTCAATTAATAGCTTTATGGTTAATTAAACGCTTCTTAGAACTATAAAGTTTTATTAATTTGTTACAAAAACTATAAATACATGTTGTCAAGAAAAGACAAACAAAAAATGTTAATTATTTTATCAAAATTATGAGGTAAACTATTATAAACATTTTTAATTTTGTTATTTTTATTTAGATAATATTAAATGTCATTAAAAACTGACATAACTTATGTATAAGTTAAATTAAATGCAATTAAAAATGTCTTAACTTTTGTAACTACTTTTGTACTCTTAAACTTTAAAAAAAAAAAAGTTCTATTCGTGTGAACTAAAGCAACAAAACTTAAATTTAAAGTCGATTAAGTAACAAACTAGTATAAAGTAGTTTAAAAATGAAAATTTTAATACTAAAATAAGTAAAAATAGTATCAAAGATAGAGTACCTTGATCATTTATAAAATTTTGTTTTATATTTCAATTTTCCTCTAAAACATGTAATACTATTGAAATAGTAACATTTGATTTACAGAATATACCTAGAATTTATTAATTTTTATATTAATTAAATCCTACTATTCACATTATTACTTCTTTTAGTACTAAATTTATTCTCCTTTTGTTTATCTTTTTTATAACTCAAACACTAAGTATTACTATTTTACTAAAATGTTTAAATCTTATATATTATATTAAATCTTAAAAATTACATTGGTAAAAATTTTTAACCTACGTACATACAGGTATTATTGTTAAAAACATAAAAATCTTGTTTATAACAGTTTTTTTTTTTGTTCTAAAACTATTCTATGTACGAAAGCACATTTACAAAATTTCTAATTTAAATTTTACGGCTAGTTAATGTTAACTGAGTCACATTTTAAACTAGCAAATATCATTTTAATTGCACAATCGATCTGTTTTGTTCTGTTTTAAAAATATATCTATTTAAGCTTAAAACCTGCATGATTTAAATTATAAAACGTCGAAAAGTTTTATTTGTAATAAGAAATATATACACTACATCTAAAGTAACAGTTTTTTAAAAAAATATTTTTATAGTGATGTTTACTGTTCAATATCAATTTACTAGTGATATTTGTAAACTGTATGTTTTTCCCTAATTTGGTTATTACTTTTATAGTATAAATACGAGACCAAACAATACTAAGTTACTTTTTGTATCAATACTATAGTAAAAACTTATTACGCCTAATTAAAATTAAAGCTTATTAACAGGTAATGTATTGCTAAAAATTAACATATTTGTAAACCAATTCATAAAAATTTTTGTTTAATTTATTCTACAAAATAAAGTTTATTAAACATACATTTTTAGTTTAACTTGTTAATTTACAGCTATATTTTAGTTTAGTGTAAAGTCAATTAGATTATGAAATATTATATTTCAATTACAACCATTTGACATTTTGCGATAAATATTTATTCAGAAAAACTGTTTAAAAGCTTTTTTACGTAATCATTTACTCTTGTTTATTTGTTGCTATATATTATTCACATCTTCTTTTATTTTTTATTGAAATAAAAGAACAATTTAAGTAGTCTCTTAAAGATTTGAACGATTTTAAATGTCTAAAATATTCTTAAATCAAACAAGTTAAACTAGAACAATATTATACAATTTTATTAGCAATTTATATATTTAAAAAAATTTAAAAGTTGTATTAAACTAAACAAATGTATATACTTTATAAAATATTTTGCATGCTTAATTGAATAAAATGTTATTTAAAATAAAGTTGTTAAGACGTAATAAGATTTGTTAAATTTGTAAATAAGAAAACTATAATGTATATCTTTTGAATTTAAAAGTTGAAATATTATAACATATTTTTTTAAAGTACTACTGTAAACTTAATGATATCTGCAAGTGACCTTTTAATAACAAACCATTATTAAAAATTTAAAAACAACATTGCTTTTTCGCATGATACAATCTTCAACTTGTTCCTGACAAATGTCATTCACATAGGTAAACTCAACAAGTTTACGGGTAATTAGCTGTCAACCCAACTACCTTTCCCATCAGTAAATTTCTACTCAGTAACAACTGTTTTAAAGATATGGTTTTTTGAGCTAAAAATTCAGCTTTACTAATTTTTTATATTTTAATTGTAAAATGTGGTTAACAACTTAGGCAAATTTATCAATATTTTACAGTTTAATGTAATTGCAAAGTTTACTAATTATTAATTTATGAGTAGATATTACCCGTTTCTGTGAACAAGTTAAAATAGTTATTATAATAAATAAAACAAAAAAATCTCGACAGAATTAATATAAAATTAAAAAAAAAGAAAAAAAAAGTGATTTTACAAATTTTAAGACAAAATATTAAAAGGAACCAGAATGCTTGTATCGCTATTTTATCATAAATAAGCATTGTATATTATTTTCTCAAGTTCTAAGTATTATGTTGTTTTACTATATATGGTATAAAAGTTTATGTAAATTGGTTATATTTATTAGTTATAATAAAACATTTAACTAGTAATATTGTTTACATCGTCTGTAATTATGCTAATTTTTTTCAATAATACTTCAGCATCTTAAAAATGTAAATTTTTTTGTAAAAACGAAATTATATACATATCTTTTGTTTGAACTTAAAAGTTTGAATATCTGTTTCAAAACTGAAATATTTTTATACACAATGAATATAGACAAGCTTTTAAAAATTTTAAGAATGTTTTTCTATTAAAGTTGAATAAAAACTATTTTGCTAATGTCAAACCATATTTAGTTCACATTTAATTAAGCATAAAACCATGATAGACTTGTACTGAAGTGAATGACAATTACTGAAAAACAGAACAAAATAAAGAGTGAATTAAAAAAACTTTGTGATCTAATATCGAGTAAGTAATAGAAATTTATAAACCTGAAGAGGCTAGCCAAGTTTAACTAGTCTTTTTTTCTATTGAGATGATTAACTCAAGCACTAGTATAAAATAATTTTTGTACTTTAGTAGTATTTTTGTTACTTTTTATGAATTTATATTGCTTCATTTTTTTTTAAGGCCTTTATTCATAATGGATATATTTTATCAACAAACTAGTTTTAAAGCAGTTTAACTGATATATTGTAAAATAATTTCAACTCCATCTAATTTAAATGATAAAACCTAGCTGCTATGTGAAAAAAAAAGTTTAAAAATTGTAGTACTTACAGTTTTAGACTTTTACCTAGTTTTTTGTTAGTAATAGATTTAAATTATTTACTATTATAACTCACAATTTTTTTTTATTTCTAAGTTAAAGCATGTGACTCCAGTAAATTAATCTTAATTTAATGTCACAAGATAGTAGATACAAACAAAGAAGCCTTACCTGCAAATAGATGTACGTAGATTATGTTACTGATTATCTAATTTTCTTAAATTACAATCATAAGTTAGAAACTCTTAACAAATACGACTTACTTGAAAATGGGTGTTTTCTTGAGTATAAATAATTCGACTCCTTTAATTACGTAGAAGCTACAATATGCTTTTGTGCTAAAATAACTTTTAAGAAAATATATCAGTACTTTATTAATATAAATTTAAGTGATTTTTGTTTAATAAAAGAAAGTAAATTGTGAGATAAAATATTTAAACAAGCTATTAGCATGAAACTGATTTTTACATTGTTTTTTCATTCAAAACTTTGAAACTCTTCAAAATATTAAAAAAATTCGTCTAATGATGAGTTTTTCGAAAAAACCTTTTGGTTATCGAGTCGTACAACCAATATACTTAATATATTATGTATAATATATTATGTTCTTTTTGATATATAATTGTATAAAATATTTGATATATTTTTAAAATTTTTTACCTTATTCTTTTTTAACACCTAGTATATTAAATTTTCTTTAATTAAAAAAAAAACTGTTTGTTTGTTAAATTATGAATTCATAGATCTTATATCTTCATACAGATTAAATTATTAAAAGGGTTGTTTTTATATTCAACTGCAATAAAGTTCTTGCAAACAATTATTTTCCGATTGCCGAATACAAACATTTTGACTTATGTAAGAACAAAAACAACTATTCTGTTTTTAAATAACAAATTAGATTAGTTTTACGTCATGAGGCATATGCTTTTGTTTTCTCAAAATGTTATTTTTAAGTTATATAAATATGTTTACATATAAGAACATGCCTAATACTTTTTTTTTTCAAAATGTACAAAACGAAGTTTACATAATACATTATAGAAAAACAAACTAAATGTTCAAAACAGTTTGTTATAAAGATTGTTAAAAATAAATATACAAACAGCTACACGATTGAGAAGTAAATAACTTAATTTTTAGTTTTATATCAACTAATATTTAAAGAATTTCAAACTTATCCAAGATTATCTACTTAATTTTCTCGACAAAAATTTGGAAAACTGACTTCGGAGTTTTTTAGCACATTGTATATCATAAAAATTTAATAATATACTAAAATAATTGCCAAATTAATTATGTTGTTTTAACGTCTGTTGGTACATCAGTATGTTAATTGTTATATTAAAATGATGGTTTTTTGAAAACAACTTCATTTAATTTATGATCTCTAAAACTTATATATTTTTTTCTTCTTTTGTGTAAAATTTTTAAGAAACTAAACAATTTATTATTCAAAACATTTAGAACAAATGTTATAAAACTTTAAAATCAATATTTTTTTAATTTAGAAAAAGTTTGTCAAGTTTTATAAATCAAAAGATATATCCTAATTTACGAAGTTTTTATGTTGTCTCTCAAAAGCATTTTTGTTTACTTACAAATAAAGATGGTGATTTATAAATATAATAGAGATAAGCTTCGTTGGTTCGGTAAATATATACGAAAAACAACATTTATACAAAGATAATACTCTGATTACTTCAAAGTATTATATTACTTTTCATTAATTACATCATTGATTTTAATCTTAATACATAATGATGATTATTCTTAATACAAAAACTAACTAAAATTCTGTTTGTTTTTTATTTCCGACAAAAAATGTTTTGGAAGCAATAATAGTTTTAAGCTTTATAAGTTAAACTGCTTCAACTTTACTTTAAAATAAACACTTATACACTTTTAAGTACATACTTAAAGTGTTATACACTTTATTATAGTGTAGTAAAATACCTACTTTTTAAAATATAGGATAATTCTCGCATACAGATTTTAAAAGCAATGAATGATTTGGAGATTAATAATAATTCTATCATATAACTATTAAAAATTTAAGTTTCTTAAATCTTTCGAAAATCTTAGATGTACTTTTTCAAGATATATATTTTTTTTTTAATTTTAAAGCTTTTATTCAAGATATATAATCACTAAAACTAAGGAAACTGTAACAGAAAATAATAATTTTGAACTTTCACACTTGTTGGCAATTAAAATACACTAAAAATTTCTAAGTATTAATTATACACCTGCTAAAAATTATATTCTCGGAATTTTTCAAAACTTTGTTATGTAATTGGTAAAACTAACACTACAACAAGTATACGAAACAAGAATTACTAAAATTTAATTTCCCTTAGAATAACAATGTAATGTAAATATATAACAGCTAGTAAACATTAAAGTGTAACTTTAAAATTTATATCAACTACAACCATTACAATTTAGTTTAATTAAAAATGAATATTTCGTTGTCTGAAGCATTTTATGAACTGTAATGTAATGCTTGAGACAGCAAAATCATGTTTGTACGTTGAAATGTTAGATATATTAAAGTTTGTTAAATAATCAAGATTTAAATGATTTAGCTTAAATCAAATTAGATATAATAAATTTAGCAATAAAGTTTTAAATCAAAACTAATATTTTACAAAACAGGTACGTCAATTTTATCTCTCTCAAAATATCTAGCTTTTTAAAAATTGGCAATAAAAGTCTACTTTTAATAAAAAAAAACTAAAATTAAAGACAGTTAAATACAAAATTTTAACCCCTTTTGTTGTATATTGTATTATGTATTAAATTGTAAAGTGTAAATTGTTTAAGGCGTACTTTAGCTTAACTGAATAATTACAAAACATTTTTACTTCTTTCTTATCATAATGATTAAGTTTATCTATAATATAAGTGTTGTTACGCTTTTAGCTAGCTGCTAAGCAGAAGATGTTTTAATTTAGCTAATTTTTTTAATTTCAGTAACATTTTGTTACTAACTAATTCAGTAAATGTTTTATTGTATTCTTAAACTTTTGTAGTTTATTCTATTATTTCACAAAGCTGAATTTCAACGTAAAATTGTTTTTGGTTTTTAATATACGAGTGTTGACATTCCATTCTCAACTGATAGAAAACAAAATTGTGCTTTGGTATTTCATAGTTTGAATATACTTTATTGATTACTTATTAAATAATTTTTGAAGTGATTTCAAGCGTGTTTCAAATACTGATGACACTTGTACTGATTTTAAAAATATTATTTAATTACTTAATATAGTAGTTTTATTTGTATCTAGATTTCCAACAAATAGTTTACTTTATAGATTTAGTTTCTGTTAGTGTAATTTAAGATAACAATTCATTTAAATAAATAAACAACTTTGAATGTGGTTACTAATTTCATCAAAAAAAAAGGTAATGGAAAATTACTTAAGTGAACTTTAATTTTAACTATCAAAAACATTATGTTAGCAATTATGAATAAGAGTACTAGTTACATACGTTACTTACTAATTAGTTGTTAATTAGAGCTAATGCTTGGCGAAGACTGAAAAAACCATGTTTGTATTCAGTGAAGTCAAATACATTATATTAACAGTAGTACATCACTAGACAGAAAGTAAATTATAATGATGTGTAGTTATATACTTAATAAATAATCTTTCATTCTTAAAATTTTTACATGTATTTACATCAGAAGGTTAACTAAAAATCATTTCAACTAATAAAAACTTCACTAACTTCTACAATAGTTTATTTTTAGCTAAATGCTTAATTAAATTTAAGTTTTTTATCACTATAAAAGATGTTGTAAAACTGTTTTAGTTTTGGAATCTTACAGTAAAAAAGTGAATGTATGATTTTTTATATAGTTGCAAAAATTTTACCAACAAAGTATTTTATTTTAAGTTTAACCATCTTTTGTCTCAAAACAGTCACACAGCATTTACCTTAAATAAATTTAAATTAGTTTATTTAATTATTTCTAAAGTAATAACTATCTGATTTATTATTTCGGATTTAATGATTGGTCATTAGTTTTAAAATTCACCTGTTATAAGGTACATACTTTTGCAGCAACATTAGAGAAATGTCATTTGAATAAAAAATCCATCGAGACTCATGTTTTCCTTGTAATATTTATTTTCATAAAAATTGTGCTGTAAATGCAAAAAATAGTTTTGTTTGACTTTAAAAAAAAAATTAGTTTAATTTAATAAATTAGAAAAAAGTGTTGAACAAATTTTGTTATTATTAATTGAATTTACTACCAATATTTTTTTTTATAATATAAAACACTAAAAGGTGTAAGCTTACTGCAGTTTAATATTCTGTTATCTGCTCAGTGATTGAAAAAACTTAAGTTTTATACAAACAAGACGAAATTTGGATAAATTTATGTATATTTACGTATATGTTACAAGATTTAAAAAACAAAAAAAAAAACTAAAATGATTCTTTCTTAATATTTACAAACTTTACTTTTATTGTTTTATAACATTGTTTAGTATAATATAAAGTATGTTTGTTATTTCTCTTAAAAACATCAATAAAAAACAATAAACTTTTGATTTGAAAACAGATTAAAAAACCTTCTAAATCTACTTAGTAGTAAAGTATGAAAAATTATTGTCGATTTTTATTAAACTACATGGTTAGGGACCCAGAAAAATAAAAATTATGCAGTTAATTTGAACTTTTTACAAAATCGTTTTCATGAAGTTATTTTTTCAACACTATCTATAAGTATAAAAAAGTAAAACTTTAAGGCCGCTCTCAAATACAATTTTTAATGTTTTGTTATTTTATTATTGTTAGCTACAAACTAATAAGAAAAAGTATGTTTATACGTTTCTATACTATGTATTCATATAGTTGTTTTTTAATCACTTATTATACTTGTCGCATTAATTTTTAAAACACTGAATATAATATAATAAACTAGTTGTTATATCAAAAAGTGTTTATGGTGCTATTTATTAAACATTACCAAAACGCTACATGGTAAATAAAAAATTTAAATATTCAACATTTTTGTAATTAAATACATAAATATACTCTTTAAAAAATCTTTATTATTAATTTTATATATTTTTTCAATTATATTAAGTTCTATAAATCAATAAAGTTTAAAGTAAAGATTTTTTTTTTCTTTTTGATTGATATCATTGAAATTTACCTGTACAATGTTTCAGCGCAAAAAATACCAATATATTTAAAATTTCATAAACGTATAACTTTGTATACTTGTTTTCATATTATTATGTAATCTATAATAAAATAAGTATAAACTTTATATTGAGGAAAAATTGCTCAAAAAAGTACCAATTTAATAACACTTTTTCATTTAATGAATATTTTTAATTAATTAAGTAAAGCAGTTTAATTTAGCTTATACTATTTAGAATTACGTTTGTTAATAGAATTCTAGTATGTTTATAATTTAAATCATAAAACTTATATATAGCAAATGCAACGTTTAGAAAGTTAACTAACATACGTAATCGAGAAGTACTACAAAAGATATGAGAAACATCAATTCATGTTTAAAACAAACAAGCCAAAATGTTATGTAGTTGATGTATAAAATTATAATTCATAGAATTTATAAAAGTTATGATTAATAAAAAACATAGTTCATTTAACTTAACAAAATTTATAGTTTTCCGATTAGTAAAATATTCAAAGTCAAAAAAACCTCTTTAAGTGATTTTTGTGTCAATAGTTTTTTAGAAGGTTAAGTTCAAGTTTCAAACCCTTTTTGCACAACCTATAAAGAAAACTTTAGTGTGCATTAAGTCACAAATCAATAAGTTTGAAAATAAGTTTTACTGTTCCGTATGCTTAAATCGGTTTTGAAATTCAATTAATTTGTAAATTAAAATACTGCCTGATTTTATCGTCACTAAACACTCAAAATTTAAATAGTTAAACATTTATAAAAACAAACAACTTAACTTAAAGTTAGGGTAAAATTATACAGAAAAATTTTTAAATAAAATACTGAAAAAAGTATGTCTTTTAAAAGCAGGAATTCAACTAAACAATAAGAGTAATTAGATTACATTTATTATAGAAAACAGCAGATGTTTTTAAATTATTTTAATATTAGTAATATACTGACTTGAAGTTTTAAATAACACATAAAAAGTAATTGTTTTAAAGTTTTTAAACTATATTTACCTTCTATTTACAGTTTTATTGTGATTGTTTAACTGTTTTTCAGTAAAAATGGAATAGTTTAGAATATAACTATAAATTTACACAAAAATAAATTGAACTTGGTATACAAAGGAAATTCAATATTATTTCTTAGTGTTACATAAAGTTAAAAAAATAAATTTAAACTTTGAAATTTCATAAGACCATCTGAGCACGAAATTTAAAATCAATATGAACTCGGAATGAGTTTGTAAACAGGTTTTTAAAGTTTATTTCGCCAATTCGTGCATAATTAATTAATGTAGATAAAAACAATAAACACGATGATTTGTTTAACCTGTAAGCATTTTTTGAAGTAAATTAATCTTTATTGACATTAGTAAATACCAAAAATGACTTGTTAAAAAAAATTATATTTTACTTATAGCCAAAAAAGATGTGTTGTAGTAACCTCTTAGTATATATACAAAACTTGTTTTTAGGTGAAATTGCTTTTTTGAAACTAGAATGTTTTCCAAAAGAATTTTTAGATTCAAATAAGTAAAATTCTTAAATAAATAAATATAAATAAAATATTGACCTAGAATAAATAAGTATTTATCTAAATAAAGTTTCTAACTGATAGCTTTATGTTTATTAAAGGCTTTTCACAACTGGTATTCACAAAAATAAAAAGTTTATGAGTTTGTTACAAACTACAAATATATGCTGTCAACGTAAGACAAACAAAAATTGTAAAGTGTTATTAAATTTAAAACTATAACAAGGTAAAGCAATCATAATAATTTTTAAAGCTAGTATTTTTAATTAATATAGGTTATAAATTTTTTACATTCGCATCAACTGTGTATAAATTAAATTAAATTTGAAAAGTGGTTTGTTATAAAGTTTTATTTAATTAAGCTTGTTTTATATTACACTTTAACAGTTTCTATAACTACTTAATTAATTTTAACAAACTAGTTTTTCACCAGTTATACAGAGATTTTGTATTTTTTTCCTGAAACCAAAACACATAACATATATAGTACCAATAATTTTAACTTCGTTTAATTTTAATGATAAAACTTAGCTGTTTTCAGAGCAAAAAAAAACAAACCTTAATTTTATATCATAAGATAGTAGATGTCATCATTAAAATCGGTGTTTCCCTGTATTTTTTTATAATCAACTTCTTTAATGTAAAATTGGGTTTGACGTACAAGCTATTATGTGCTTTTGTTTCAAAATGATTTGTTAGAAAACGTATTAATAATGTATTAAAATAACTTGAAGTTTATTTAACAAAAGAAATTAAATTGTAAGATAAATAAATTAAACAAGATTTTTGCATGAAACTGAACATTACATTAATTGAAATAAAACTAAATGTTACATTATTTTATTCGTAGAAAATTCTGTAACTCTTTAAAAAATTTATATAATGTATTTCGTCCAAAGACATGGTGTCTAAAAGAACCAATTAGTTCTTGAGTCGTAAACCTATTACTACTTAATATATAATGTCTTAACTATTATTTTTGATGTATAATGAACTAAAATATTTGATTTCGTAAAAAAAAATCATTTGTTTTTCATAAGACCTTGCTTTTTTAATTTCCTTAAAATTAAAAATAGCTTGTTTAACATATTGTGAATTTAAAAATGTTATATCTTTTTTAAATTACATGATTTGAACGGTTGTTTTAAATTTAATGCAATAAAATTCTTTGAAATATGTAAAGTTCAAAGATTTTTTTTAAGTTGTCGACTTATGTAAAAAGTAAAAGAACAATTCTTTTTATAGACATCAAACTAGATTATTTTTACGTAATGAGGCATATGATTTTGTTTTCTCAGAATGTTATTTTATAATTATGTAAATATGCTTACGTAAAAAAAAATACGTAATAATGCTATTTTTAGCATAAAAAAATATTTGTAGTTTTATAAAAAGTTAGTATGATGAAAAAATATCTAAATGCGTTCATACTATACTGTATATGTAGATTTAAAGTACATAGATTAAAAAACTATATTAAGTAGAGTGCTCAATATAACGAGCTTAATTATTAATTATAATTTATTCAACAATTGTCATTTTAAGCTCACATCGTTTCTTTTAAAAGTTTCACAATTGTTAAACAAATTACATTTAATAAATTTAAAACGAAAGAATAATATTTTTTCACATATTATTTTACTGTTAAGAATATACAGCTTAACTTAGATATAAAGTTAAGACTTTTTTATTGCTTCATTTATTGCTATCAAATAATCTAAAACAATAAAAAGTTTTCATTGAAAAAATTATTTTAAACATTTTCAATCAAGATTGCAAAACTTGATATGAACCCTAACAAAACTATTTGAACTTTGACACTTGTTTGCAAGTAAATTACATTATAGTTTTTTATGTATAAATTAAACATCTGCTAAAGTTTATAAATCTTGAAATTTCTTCAAAACTTTGTTCTGTAATACCTAAAACTAACAGAACAAATAAAAATTAAAAAATATTAAACTTATATTTTTCTGAAGAAACAATTTAATGTAAAATGTTTTACAGCCACAGAGTTTTTAAGTGTGATTGTAAGATTAAAATCGATTACAACCATGATAATTATTTTAAATTATAAATAAACAAACCGTTGTTTCAAACAATCGTAAAAATTGTTATGTAAAATTTAACCCAGCAAATCTACTTATGTTTTTTTTGTTTAAATATTGCAGATATTATAATAGTTTTTATTATAAGAATATTAAATAACCTCACTTACAATATGTTTATAAGATTAAATATAACTACAAAATTTATGTACATAACTAACCATGTATTATTTAAAAAGCTTAACTTTCACATCGCTCGAAATAATTAGCATATTGTTAATGGGCAATAAAAGTCTGATTTTAATAAAAAAATGATTCTAGTTTTTACTCCATTTATTTTGCATAAAGTAAATGGTATTGCTAGAATATAAAATTACAAGTAAATAAACTTTAATGTTTAAAACGCACAAAATTGCAAGCTAAACTAATGTCATAGTAAATGTAAGCATTCAAATTTAATTTTAAAGTTGTATTAAAAATCGCCTTCGACGGTTGTATTTATTTTAACTCTCTTTTAAACTTGTTCCTATGAACTTTACATTACCGCCAAAAAATATTTTCAAGCAAAATAGCTTAATATTTTATTGAAAACTAAAAATCATACTGTAAACAATCTTGATATTCTAAGTTTTATCTTTTATTCATATCAATTTTTTATTGTTAAGAAAAATTAAAACATTGATACTGTATATAAACACAAAACGTTGTATATTTTGTTTAGGAATAGTTCATTATTTTTGCAGAAAATTCTTATACTTAAAACTTCAGCTTTTGAAGAACGATTCTTAAAAGAAAGGTCTTAATGTTTATAAAAATGCTTTTGATTGCACTATTTAAAAGTTTTAAAAGAAAGAATTTGACTTTTGTATTTATAAAAGTTTGAAGTGAATTATAATGCTTTTAATCATAAACTTAAGAGATTGAAAAACATAAAGAAAGTCTTTAGTAAAAAATTTCAAAAAAATATCTGGTTTGTATCCTAAATATTAGTAAATAATAAATTAAAAACTACAAACTAAAATTACTATTTAAGTATAATGTTTTCAGTAATTAAATATTAACAATCTGACAAGTTTTTGCTGCAAAACTTTAAATTATTAATAATAGTGAAATTATTTACAGCTATAACCCCACTTCTTATTACTTGACACATCTTTTTAGAAATTTGAAAATTATTATTTTTTATTTGGTTGAAAATTGCTCTGCAGAACTGACCATTTAGAAACAATATAAAGAGTTTAACTAACTAAGATTAAGATAAAGAAGTAGCCTTTTTAGTTTTTATTATCAATTACAAGAGAATCTCGTCAATAAGTAGACCACAATAGTTGAAATTATAGTAAATTATAACTGATTTGAACTGTATAAGTTTATTACGCTTTATTTATAACATCGTACATATAAATATTAACCATTTTAAGATAAATGTAGGAAGTATTATTTAGTTTTTAAATTAAATTTATAATATCTAGACTTTATCTTTTACATTAAATAATTAATAATTTGCGTATTTTTACTTTTAAAGCTTTGAATAACGAATAATGTCATATTTATAATTGGAACAAACAAATTCTAAAACACTTTGATTATTTACTTTTTTATGTTGTTTTTATTTAGATAGCTTTTATTATAAAATCAAAATCGTTTACACAGGTTGTTGAAAACTAGTAACGTACAAATGAATAAAAAAAAGTTTTTTCACTTTTTATGTCAAATTTTTGTTATAACCATGTACTTTTATCAACACATATTGTTTTATTAAGCTTTTTGAGAAAAACCTCGAATACCAGTATACAAATAATACTAGAATTAATTAATACTTTTCCCAGTATAAACCAGTATAAGTTTATTTACTCAAATTAAATTTATTAATATTAAGCTTAAACTTTGCTGTTTTGATAGCAAAAAAACCAGTTTTAAAACTATAGTACTTAAATTTTTAAACTTTGACCTTTTTTGTTTGTGATAGGTCCAAATGATATACTGCTTAAATTCACAAATGCATATATATAAAGTTTAATACATCTGATATTTGTATATCAATCTTAATTTAGTGTCATAAAATATCAGATATTAACAAAGAAGCCTTGCTTGTGAATAATTGTTTTCTTGTATTTTTTAATAATTAACTCCTTTAATTGTAATTGGTTTGACGTACAAGCTAACATATGATTTTGTTTTAAAATAATTTGTAGGAAGATATACTAATAATGTATTTAAAGAAGTTGAAGTATACTTTATTTTACAAAAAAAAAAGTAAATTGTAAAATAAAATAATTAAACAAGCTTATATCATAAACCTAAATATTACAATAATTTTTGCGTAAAAAGTTGTGTAACACTTTAAAATATTTATATAACTTATTTTGTCCAAAGACATTGTGTTCAAAAGATTCTTTCCAAAAGGTTCTCGAGTCGTAAACCTAATACTACTTAATATATTATGTCGTAACTGTTCTTTTTGATGTATAATGAAGTAAAATATTTGATACATATAACATTTTTTAAACTTTGTTTAATAAGACCTTGATGTTTTAATTTCCTTAAAATCAAAAAACGTTTGTTTAAATAATTAATAGTTTTTAAATGTTTTATCTCTTTTGAAATTAAATAACTTGTAGATGGTTTTTAAATACAACTGCGATAAAAATATTTCTAATACTAATATGCCAAGGATTTATTTTAAAAAGTTTGACTTAGGTTAAAACAAAAAGAAAAATTCTATTTATAAATAACAAGTTATCAATTTTTTATGTAATGGTCCATATGCTTTCGGTTTTTCAAAATTTTATTTTTGAATTATGTAACATAGTTTACGTATAAATACTTACATAATAATGTTAATTTTTATAAAACCTTTGTAGTTTAAAAAAAAACATAATAAATCAATAAACAATATATTTAAACAAAACTGTAAACATATATTTAATAAATACAAAAAATGTTTTATAACATATTTTTTTACTGTTTAGAATATAAAACTTACTTAAGATAAAATATTTTTTTAATTGCTTTTTTCATTGCTATAAAATAATTTTGAATAATAAAAAATTGTCATTGAAAAAAATCCGATCATACATAAAACACTTGTGCTATTAGAAAAATAAATAGAAAAACTTAATTTGTTATTTTCCTTACTAACATCTTTAATTGTTTTCATGGCTTCCTGAAGAAAAAATAAAATCAAAAGTGTTGGTACCAGTTTATTTAAAATTTCATTTATTTTCTAATTTAATTTTTTTTTAACTATTAACAAATGTATATAACAGTATTTAATACGAAAGCTTTAAAACTTAAAATAAAAAGACAGCTAGTTTTGTTATAAAAAGTAAAAATTTTGTAAAACGAATATTAAAAAAAGAATTTATTTTTTGGTTTATAATTGTATATAAAATTGTAGTTTTGTGTTTAAAATTAAATTTTTTAAGAATTAATTTTTCGATATATTTTATCTTTTAGTTAGTTTATTAAAATAGGTAAATTTTCATTTCATACAATTTTCAAATGTCATTAAAACATTTTTCTTTAATAACAAAAAAAATCACGCGTGTACTTAATAAATTTAAATTTTATGAAAAATTATATTTGTGCGTTATGGGGTTTAGGAAACACTAGTATAGACAACTTTATATTTAACCATAGTTATTTAGTTGATAACTTTAATGATTAATTTCAGAAAAATAGTATACAATAAAAGTGTATTTTGTAAACAGTATATAGTTTAACATTATGTTAACTAATATTTAGAGGACTTAAAACTTATTGATATTTTACAAAAGTAATATACTTAATTTTCTTGACACATATTGGGAAAATTTTACTGTCTGACTTTAGAGTTTTTTAGCATATTGTACGGGATTATAAATTATTTTCTAAAAAAATTTGTGCTAAAATTAATTCTGCTTTTTTATCATATCTTTATACATCAATATGCTAATCTTCTATATTAAAATGATGTTTTTGAAAAATAGCGCTCAATTGATATTTTATATTTGAACTAAAAAGTTTATATATTTTTTTAGAAACTCTTATACGACCTAAACAGTTTTTTTATTAAATTTATTACGAAAATCAAAATATTGAATTAAAACATTAGTGTTAAATATTTTAAACAAAACAATTGAAAGTAATAATACAAAACTAATACACTTAAAGAAACATTTTTTTTAAAATGTTGTTTAATAATATTAGTAATTGAAAGATTATAAATCTTTAATTACTACAAATGAGTAAATAATTACAAAACTGAGAAATTAAAGCATATACTAATTTTGTTAAAAAAATTTTCAAGATTTAAAAATCTGTCAAGCCTTACAGATATAAAAATAATTTTTAGACATATCTTGTTGTCTCTTAAAATCACTTCTATATAGTTTTACACGAAGTTAGTAATTCATTTTAACGCCTTATACTTAATGAATGATAAATTTACTTGATTAAGCAAAATATTCGTGTAAGAACGTAGTATATTAATCATAAGCTGAAAATTTTAAATTATTAAAGTATTTTACTTATTTAAAATTAGTGATGTACCGGACTCACAATTTTGGGTCCGGCCTTTTTTTCAAATTTGGATCCGACCGGACCCGGATATGGATTTTTTTTTATATTAGAATCGGGCCGGAACCGGATCCAGACTTTTTTTTTCATATCAAGATCCGACCGGATCCGGATATCAGACAAAAATGGCAATATTCGGCCGGATCAAGACACGGATGGTGAGTCCGGTACATCACTAGTTTTAACATAAAAAGTAGAGCTTACATTTGTACTTTTAAAACTTCATTTCTATAAAAGCTAAAAGGAACTATGAATAACTATAAATTTAGTTTAAGGAAAATTAATAGAAATATAAAGTACATCACAGATAAAAATCTAAAACTAGCATGATAAAAATCACTGGTAGCTAAGATTAAAATCTATTAAATAAGATCAACTTGTAAAAATCAAGGAGGACTTCCCTATAGCCTTACCAATCTAAAATCAATTAAAATCAAGTTCTTAAACAAAATTAACTAGAAAATCGCAATTATTAAAAATGGATCAGCTTAAATTCATTCAAAATCTAAAAAAAAAAAAACTAGCCTGAGTTTTTCAAAAAATCTTTATACTAGCCTAACAATTTGATAGTAAAGTCTTAATTTTACAACATAGGTAAAGAGTTGTATTTCTAAAATAATTATTTCATAGTTTAAATTTAAACAAATGTAAATTAGTCACGAGTTCAAAATGAGCCAATCTCAGTAGGTGTTAATTTTCACTGACAAAAATGACTCTTTTTAATTTACAAAGGGTTTGTTTTTGAAAAAGTACTTTTATGTATGCTCTTTTTTACTAACTAGATCCGAATCGGCCGGATCTCTGTTAGGATCCGGCCAGATCCGGATCTGAACTTTTTTTTCCAATTAGAATCCTGCCAGACCCGGATCCGGACTTTTTATTGAAATTGGAATCCGGCCTGAACCGGATCCGGACTTTTTTTTTCATATCAAGATCCGGCCGGATCCGGATATCAGACAAAAATGGCAGTATCCGGCCAGATCCGGAACCAGATAGTGAGTCCAATACATCACTATTTAAAATAAACTATTGTTTTAAAGTCATAAATATAAACTTGGTATCCAAAGTCTCAAATTAATACCTCAGTGTTAATCTGATAGCATTCGTTTTGAAGCAACATTTATTTTAAGCTTTTAAACTTATCACTTCAACTTTAAAGAAAATTTTGATATACTAAAATTTAAACTCTTAGTTAAAAATTTCAATTTTGTTATAGTTAAGTAAATAATATACTTTTTCCTTGTTTATTTATTTTTAGGACAACTATTATAAACAGTAATTTAGAACATTATATTATTTAAAGAGTTATAATATTCGGAACAACTATCAAGAATATAAATTTGTTAAGTGTTTTAAAATTTTTAGATCTACTTTTCTAATACAAATGTTTTTCTTAAGTTTTTAAGCTAAATTAACATTCACTAAAACCAAGGGTACTGTAACAAAATATATAATTTTTGTTTTTCACACTTTTTGGCAAGTAAGTATTATATAAATTTTTAGTATTAATTAAACATCTTCTATATTTTATAAATGTTGAAAATTTTCAAAATTTTGTTGTGTAATTCTTGAAACAACGCAAAAAAAATATCAAATTAGGAAATATTAAGTTTAACATTTTTTTATAATGAAACAATGTAGTCTCAAACCTATTACAGCCCAAAAATTTTAAAGTGTAACTTTAAGGTAAAAAATTATTTTAACTATGTTAGTTTACTTCAAACACAACTAAAACATACCATTGTCTTAAACAATGATATAAACAGTTATATAATATCTGAAATGGCAAAACCACTATGATTTTACGGTGAAATGATTTAGACATTAAAGTTTTAGAATTTAAATAACCAAGATCAAAATCACATAACTTACATTAGTTTGGTCATAATAAATTAAACTTTGATTTCAGTACAAAACTAACACGTGTAATAAAACAAGCTTTAATATTATATACCCTGAAGTATCTAGCTTTATCTACATTGCTAATAAAAGCCTACAATTAAATAGAAAACTGACGGTTAAGTTCAAATTTTAACCCCAATTTTGCATAATGTGAAACGATAAATTTACAAAAGATTCATGGTAAATTTATAAAAACATTTTATGATTTAATTAAGTTAAAGTAGTTTTTAAAGTACATGAATATAAAAGTTTTAATGCCTGTTTTAGTTTCATTGAATAACTAAACAAATTGTTTTCACTTCTTTCTTTGCACAACTGCAGTTTTAAATTTTTAGGATAAAGCCTTGTTAGGCTTTTAGTAACATATAGGTAACTGATAAGAAATAATTTATTTTAATTTGATTTTACTTTTTAAGTTTAGGTAAGACATAAACAATATATTTGGTCTTTTATATACTTTTGTAATTTATTATGTTATTTTCTTTAAACTATAAAAGTTTTCACTGTTCTTTTATACACGGGTGTAGACCTTTTAAACTCAGCTGATAAAAACTTCATGTGCGCATGTTTTTCATAGTTTAAATAAAATATACTTTTTGAAGTGAGGTCAAGCGTGTTACAAAAACAAATTGTTTTTGTTTTACTTTTAAAAACTAATGAGATTTGTTTGGAACTTATTTATTTTGTTTAATTACTTAATAAAGTGTATTTTTATCTCGATTAACAATAAATGGTTTTTATTTTCCAGATTTGTTTCTGTTAGCGTAATTTAAATAAGTGAAATACTATGAACTTGGTTTTCTAATTCTATTAGAAAAAAGTTAGAGAAGTTTTTTATTAGTAGAGTTATAATTTGAATATAAAAAGCAAAATGTTAACAAATATAAACGTTAGCATTAAATACAAACAATACTTACTAACTAGTTGTTTATAACAGCTAATGCTTCGCAAGGAGTGTAAAAGGTCAAGTACACAAAACTAACAGAACTACAGTATTAGTAAATAAAAAGAATATTATTAATGATGTGTAATTTTATGAATAATGAATACTTTTTCATGCTTTATTTTTTTACATGAACATCAATAGTTTAATTTTTAAATATTGCGTCTTATGAAAATTAAAATCATTCAAACAAAATAGTATTTTAACGTTTTTCTTAAATTAAATTTAAATTTTCATGCTTTTTTAAATGTATTATAATATTTGTCTTATTTTTAGAATCTTTTATTAGAAAATATGTTTTTTATGAACTTTAATGTATAGCAAAATTTTAGATCAGTTTTTAAAAACATTGCTATGATTCATTTAACTAACTTCTTTTTAAAAGTCATTATAACAAACCATTAAAGAGTTATTTTTTAATTTTAAGTAAAGGAAAACTTTTATTGTTTAATAAGAAAATGTCTCTTTAAATACAAAAAGTCAAGCTTTATTAATCTAAATATTTGATTTGCAACGGAGTTTTTTTGAAAAAAGAAGTTAGAAAAAACAACCGGCTAGTCTGTAGTTCATATACATAACTGTTATATTAGAAATTTTTAAACTTTGATGAATAATACCACTGATTTGTTTTGTGAAATAAGTTTAGCCCTTCAAATTATTCTAAAGTAGATAATTAAGCAACAAATTTGAAAATTCAGTAAAATATTTATTGTTCAGCTATTTTAATAGACTAATATATAATAACTTATAATCTTTAAAAAAAATTATGTTAATATGAAAATTCGTTTATATTATTGTTTTTACTTGTTTTAAATTGAAATCAAGCATGAAAAGTAATTCAGAGTAAATGTTCTGTTCATTTTTTATAGTTCACGCTTATTAAATCTTAGGTTTATTTCTCTAAATCACAAACTTTTGATTGCAGTCTTTTAACTTTGAAATAAATAGTTAAGTTTTTTTGAAGCATACTACTTTAATTGTAAAGTATAAAATATATTTCTACTCTAAACTCTGTTTTAGTTTTTAAAGTAATAACATATAACACTTTAAAAATTGTTTTTGAAACTTTTTTATTTTGTAAATTTAAATACTGTTTTGATTATATTTTCACTAAACACTCTAACTTAAAATAGTTAAATATTTATAAAAGTTAACGACTTTACTTGAAATTAAAGAAAAGTTAGACAGAATTTTTTAGTCTTTTAAATGCAGGAATATAACTAACTATATTAAATTTCCAAACATATGTTTTTATTCTATTTGAACGATACTAGATTACCAACTTGAACTTTTAAAGAAAACTTAAAAAGCTATAGTTTTAAAATTTTATAATTTATATTAACCTCTTACATACAGTGTTTTGTGAGTTTTTTACTTCTATTCAGTAAAAACTGAATTGTTTACAGTACAACTTTAAATTTTCACAAAAAATAGTTAAATCTAGTAAATAAGGAAATTTAGTATTATTATTTAGTGTTACATAGAATTTAAACATGATATAATACTTTTGAAATGTCATAAGACGATCGGAGCACGAATATTAAAATCAATATGAACTCGGAATGAGTTTGTTTACAGGTTCATAAAGTTTATTTCGTCAATTCGTGCATGTTTAATGTCGATAAAAGATACGATTTGTTTTACTTGTAAACATTTCCTGAAATAAGTTGTTTTACACTGACACTAGTAAATAACATACATGACTGGTAAAATAAAATAATGTTTTACTTATGAACAAGACAAATCTGCACTAATAATCTTTATACAAATGTAATTTACATACAAATTTTAGTTAGAGTTTATGTAAAATTTTAAATTTTAATATTGAAAATTTTATCGCAGGTGGGTATTAATTTCAAAAAAAAATATCTTAATTAAATTAATATTACAAAATAAAATTTTAAATGATAGTTTATATAAAACTGGTTTAATGAAAAAGTTTTAACTTTATTTTTGAACTTATAAATGTATCTATGTAACAACAAACCGTTAGCAAGTTAGTATACAAATTAGTTTACAGCCAGTTAGTTTTGAACTAAATTAGGTTTTTATTACAAAAAATTCATTTCAAAAGTTAACTTTTCTTCTTTAAAAAAAATTCTATTCGTACAAAACCTTACTTTTACTTTTAGGAATTTAAAATTTTTATATATATTTTAAAATACAGCACTATTTTTGAAGTAGTATTTTAAGATAAAATTATCATAATGACGTTTGTGAATTTTATGTGTCATATTGTTATGAATCTAATAAAACAACAAAAAACTTTACGGTTTTTAATTTAAGTATTAAATCGATTATTCACTTTTTTATGTTAATTTAGATAGCTTATTTTATAAAATTAAAATCGTTTAAATAGATTGTGGGAAACTAGTAACGTACAAATGAATAAAAAACTTTTTTTTTTTTTATGTCAAATTTTTGTCATAACCATGTACTTTTATCAACACATATTGTTTTATTAAGCTACTTAAAAAAAAAACCTCAAATACCAAGTATACAAAAAATATTAGAATTTTTTTTCTAGTTTTAAACACATATTTGGCAATTAAAGTCATATAATTTCCTTTTTCCCAGTATAAACCAATATAAGTTTACTTATACAATTTAAATTTATTAATATTAAGCTCAAACTTTGCTGTTTCAATAGGAAAAAACTAGTTTTTAAGTTATAGTACTTACAATTTAAAACTTTGACCTTTTGTTTGTTAGTGATAGGTCTAAATGATACACTGCTTAAATTCACAAATGCATATATATTTAAGTTAATGCTTCTGATATTTGTTTATTAATCTCAATTTGATGTCATAAGATAGCAGATATTAACAAAGAAGTCTTGCTTCAGAATAGGTTTTTTCTTGTAATTTTAAAAATTAACTCCTTTAATCCTTAATTGGTTTGACACACTAGCTAACATTTTTTTTTAAATTAGTTTGTAAAAAGATGTATTAATAATGTATTAAAATAAAGTTGAAGTATACTTTATTTAACAAATAAAAGTAAATTGTGAAATAAAATAGTTAAACAAGCTTTTAGCATAAAACTTAAAATAAGATAAATTTTTTCATACAAAGTTATGTAGCTCTTCAAAATATCAAATTATTTCGTCTAAAGAACTTTTTGATTATCGAAATGTTCAACCAATACTACTAAATATATTATGATTTTTCTGTTCTTTTTAATGTATATTTAACTACAATTTTTTATAAATTTTTAACTTTTTTAAAGATTTTTTTTTCATTAGACTTAGCTTTTATTAATTTCCTTAAAACTAAAGATCGTTTTTTCAATATATTATGAATTTATAAATCTAATATATTTGTTTAATATTTTTGAAATTAAAAAAAAAATATTATCTAAACATGTGATATAAATTCGTTTTAATACAAAAATTTTGACTTTGTAAAACAAAAGAAGGTTTCTCCTTATAAAAAACAAATTAGATTAGTTTTACGTAACGAGGCACATGATTTTGTTTTCTCAAAATTTTGTTTTAAATTGTGTAAATATGTTTACGTATAAAAACATACGTAGTGATGTTTTTCTTCTAAAATGCACGAAGAGAAGTTTTCATAATCACAATAAAACAATAAATAACATACTATTTATTATAGAAACCATAAGAAATAAATTTACAGGGAGCTATACAATTAAGAAGTAAATGTATATAATCTGTTTTCTTTTTATTTTATGTCAACTATTATTTTAAGAATTTCAAACTCATTAATATTTTACAAAATTAAATACTTAATTTTTTTGACAGATATTAGGAAATTTTTACTGTCTGACTTCAGAGTTTTTTTGCATATAATTTCATAATAAAAAAATTATAGCAAAATTACTTTTTTTGTTTTTACATCAACATGTAAATCTTTATACTAAAATGATTGTTTTTTGAAAATAACTTTAATTAATTTATGATCTCTAAATCTTATAAGTTTATATTGTTTTTATAAAAATTTTACAGGTTAAACAGTTAATTGTTCAAATCATTTAGAACAAATATTATTAATTTTTTAAACTAGTGTTAAAATTTTGATCATGACTATTTAAAAGTAATAATCAAAAACTAATACACTTTGGAAACTAGTTTATATTGAAAATATTTAGTGATATTAATTTTAACAATTAAAAACGTTTAGTTTTAATATTGCAAAAAAATTAATAACTTAATTAAAGCAAGAAAATCATAACATACGCTATTCTATAAATAATCTTTTTCCAGACTTAGAAAATTCTTTCAAGTTTTATAAATCAAAAGATGATTCCTAAACTACTAAGTTGTTATGTTGTCTCTTTGAAATATTTTAGTTAAATTTCACATAAAGATAGTAATTCATAATAAACTTTGTTGATTGGGTAAACATATACAAAAAACAACATTGATAATACTCTGTAGACTAATAAATCGACTCCTATAATGTGTAATTGGTTTGACGTAGTAAGTTTCATGTGCTTTTATTTAAAAATAATTGGATGTAGAGTTTTATATGAGTAATAGAAGTATAAATTTAATCTATAGTACCAGCATTTTTTCTCATTTCTTATTAAATTTTTAATCAAAATAAATGTACGTATATAATATTATTATAAAATGTATTTTTAACTTAATTACATTAGTTTAAATCACAAGTTATAAACTATTAACAAATACGCTTTACTGAAGTATGGGTGTTTTTCTTGTAAACTAATAAAGTCGACTCCTTTAATGTGTTTGACGTATAAGCTACCATGTGCTTTCATTTTTAAATAATGTTGTAAAAATATTTTAGCGTTTTACTTTATAATTTTCTATAAAAAGGCTGTAACCTAAATTAAAGTCTTCACATGTTTCCTTATAGTATTATCTGTCTTCTTTTATAAGTTAATTTAAACTTGTTCTATTTTTTAGTTCTTATGTTGTTAAAGAAGTTTCATACTACATTGTTCAACACAAAACTTTAGTTTACTTTTCTTTTATTTGTTTAATTGACTGTTTTATTACTAAAGATTTCAGTATTTAAATGATAATAGAATATGTGTAATAGCTCGTAAGAAATTTTATAAGCATGTGGTGTACGAAACGATAACCGGAAGGTTCCTTTGTACACCAAGTCCTTAGATAAGTACCAATACTTGAGCGCTTTTTTTATAGTTCAATAAACAATATTGATATGTTGTAAGAAAATATACTAACAATGTAACAGTATGAATTAAAGTATGTTTTATTTAACAAAAGAAAGTTGCTTGTAAGATAAAAGGATAAAAAAAAGGTTCTACATAAAACTGACTCCTACATTATTTTTTCAATAGTTATTTATAACATTCAAAATATTTATACATTTTATTGCGTCTTTAGGACATGGTGTTTAAAAAAACTTTTTGGTTGTCAAATCATACATTCCATACCACTTAATTTTTTATGTCGTAACTTTTATCTTTTATGTAAAATAAAGATAATTTTTTTTTTTTTTTTTTTATTTATAAGACTTGGCTTTTTTAAATTTCCTTAAAACTAAAAATCGTTTGTTTTAAAATTATAAGTTTATAAATGTTATATATTTATACAAACTGAATGTTTTGAAAGGTTGTAAACTGCGATAGAACTATATCCAATATGTAATATGCAATAGGTTACTTTAAGACTTTTGGCTTTTGTAAAAAGAAAAAGAACATTTCTCTTTGTAAAAAAAACAAACTAGAATGTATTTACGTAATGAGGCATTTGATTTGGTTCTTAATTATGTAAACATGTTCACGCATCAATACAAACGTAATAATGATATTTTTTGAAATAAAAAAAAAAATTGAAAGTTTAAAAGAAGCTAACACAAAAAAAACAATAAACTACATGCATTTATACAATACTGTATATCTAGGTCTAAAATAAATAAATAATTCTTTTTTACAAGTTACTTAATGTTAAGAATATACAGCTTAACTTAGATACAGTGTTGAGAGTTTTATATTGCTTAATTTTTTGCTATCAAACAATTTAAAAAAAAAAATTGTTATTGAAAATTTTCTTTTTTAAGATATTTATCAAGATTGACAAATTTAACATGAAGTACCGTAACATAAATATTTGAACTTTGACACTTGTTGGCAAGTAAATTAAATTAAAATATTTTAAGTATGAATTAAACATCTGCTAAGACTTATAAATCTTGAATTTCTTTAAAACTTTCTTCTGTAATTTTTAAAACCAAAAAAAAACAAATAACAATTCCAAAAATATTAAATTTCCATTTTTTTATCAAAAAACAATGGAATGTGAAATCTATTACAGCTAGGAAATTTTTAAGTGTAGTTGTAAGATTAAAATCAATTACAACCATGATAATTTTTTTTAACATAAACAAACTTAACTTTGTTTCAACCAATCATAAAAACTATTGTGTCAAATCTAAGCCAGCAAGCCACTCATGTTTTTTTTGTTAAAATATTTAAAAAGAATATAATTTTTATTATAATTAAGATGAAAAGTTTTAACTAATTTAAGATTAAAAAAATTTTAACTATGAATTTTAACTACATAACTAACATGCTACAAAAAAGAAGCTTAAATTTTACATCTCTCGAAATAATAAGCTATTTTTTATTAGGCAATAAAAGCCTACTTTTATAAAAAATGATTAAATTTTTAACTGAGTTTCCAAAAAAATAAATGTATTGAGTGGATATATAATACTATATATTAATTAAGTTAATCCAGTTGTTTTTAAGTTTATGAGTTTAAAAGTTTTTAACTTTTACTTTAGTTTAGTTAAATAATTGCACACACTTGTTTTACTTTTTTATATTAATAATGTTTGTCTTTAATGATCAAGTTATTATAAAACTTAAAGCCTTGTTACGCTTTTATTAACATATAGGTAAATGCTAAGAAAAAAGTTGTTTAAGTTTAGCTAACTTTTTTAAATTTAAGTACGGATATAAATTTTATCGTTGTACTAATTTATTATATATATTATATATATATAATATTATAATAGATTTAGTTATTTGTTAAACTGAACGGTAAATGTAAAAGTTGTTTTTGTTGTTATATATACTTTGTAATATATATAGTTAGTATAGTTTACATACTTGGCTTATTAGAACTTAAAAAAATGTTTGCTCTAAAGCTAACATCTTAATTTTTGTTTGCTTATGTTTATTCCATGTGTTTAATGTTTATAAATGTATTATAAATTAATGCTTTAAATTAATAATGTTCGTATTTCATAGTTTAAATTTACTTTTTCAGATTGTATTTTGTACAGCTATTAACATTGAATTTATGCGTGTCACAGAACTAAACTTTAAATAGTTTGTTTAAATTATACTTTGAAATACTAAAATGTTTTGCACCGATATTTTTATAGTTATTGAAGTTGAGTATACCATGAGATTTACTTGTATCTAGATTGGGCCAAATGGAGACGCGTAGCAAAGGGGCTCTATGAAGATTATAGAGCCTTTGTTTGAAACTTACACTAGATATGCTGGAGGTGATGACTAAAAATTATCTAAAGCGTGTCTGAAGGTTAGTTTTGATAGATGTTATTAAAGGGGGATATAGTTTTTTCAATTTCTTTAAAGGGCTTCTTACAAAATATTTGGGAAAACCAGATCTAGATTGACTATTTTTACAAGATTTTGACTTTAATGTATAAAAAGTTAGCAGTATTAGAGCTAAAAGTTTTTAATTTCAAAGAAATTAATAAAAATAAATGAGATGTACTTGCTAATTTCATTTTATTTAAATAACTAGACTACTTTTAATTTGTTTAATAATTTTTATAACACAAAGTTTTCGAAGTTTTTTATCAACTGCATTTCAACTTTTAACTATCAAAATAACATGTTAGTAAACATGAATATGAGTACTAGTTAAAAACGTTACTTACTAATTAGTTGTTAATTAGAGCTAATGCTTGGCGAGGACTGAAAAAACCATGTTTGTATTCAGTGAAGTCAAGTACATTATATTAACAGTAGTACATCAATAGACAAACAGAAAGGAAATAGTAAATGATGTGTAGTTATATGCTTAATAAATAATCTTTTCTGCTAAAAATTTTCAAAAGTATTGACATCAGAAGTTTAACTCAAAAACATTTCAACAAATGAAAATTAACCTTAAGTGATACAACAAATTTTTTATAGTTTTATGATAAATTAAATTCAAATATTTATATCGTTTAAATGGATATTTTAAAACTGTTTTATTTTTTTATTCTTCCAACAGAAAAAGTAAAAGTATGATTGTTTTTGTAAAAATGCAAAAACTCTTACTAAAAAAACTATTTTATTTTAAGTTAAGCTATCTACTGTCTACAAACTTGTTACACAACGTAGACTTTTAATTATAAGTATTCTTTAATTTTCTCTAAGGTGATAACCATTTGTGGTTTGCGAATATTTCGAAGTTAATGAGTGTACAAATACACTCGTTGAAGGTACATACTTTTACACCAACATTAAGTGATTGACAGCTACCTACATTATATGCGAAAAACTATTTTCTCAGGAATATATGAAATAAAAATCCCTCGAGACTCGTGTTTTACTTGTGATATTCATATTCTTTATATTTTTCGTTGTACGTGTAATGTTTAACTTTATAAAATTTTATAGATTAGAAAAAAAACTATTTAAAATTTCATAACCATATAAATAAAAAGAATTGCTATGTAATAAATAATTGAATTCATTACCAAAACTTAATTTTTTTACTGCCTAAAACACACTAATTGAAACTTATTGCAGTTTAATAATTCGCAGTATGTTGTTTAATATTAGGAAATAAACAAACAAGACGAGATTTTGTACAATAAAAACAATGTTTTAATAACTTTAAAAATAACTTATTATAAAATGATAAAAATTATAAATCAAAAATGAAAGATCCCTCTTTATATCTAAAAAATTATATATTATTTTTTATAACACTATTTATTGCAGTTAATATGTTTTTATTAATAAATAATAATTAAGAAAGTTTTACTTGTGTAATTAATATTACTGAAATTCCCCTGTATAATGTTTTGCCTCAAAAAAATGTCAATAAACAAAAACGTATGATTTTCTACTAACTTGATGTTATACTATTATGTAACCCATAAAAAACGTATGAACTTTATACTGAGTAAAACTTGCTAGAAAAATATCGATCTGATGACACTTATCCACCAACTGAATATTTTCAAGTAAGTAAGACACTTCAATTCAGTTTATACTGTTTACAAATACGGTTGTATCAGTGATCACTGTTTTTATGACTTCAGAATAAATGTATATATTGCAAATTATAAATTTTAAAAGTTAAGTAACATTCTTACAAAAGTATGTAACCAAAAAGTTCTACAAAATGTATGAAAATAATTAAGTCGTCTTTTAAACAAACAAGCCAAATTGTTATGTAGTTAATACAAATGTATAAATTATGGTGTTTGTTTACGTTTCTAATATTATCGTGATTGGAACTAATTTTGAATTTATGCAAGTTAATAGGAATGAAATCATAGTAAAACAAATTGAAAAGAATTTTTAGTTGCTTCACAACTGAATTTATTCAAAGTTAATGTAAGCACATTAAACTAATTTTTCTGTCAGTAGCCATTTAGAAAGTTAAGTTTAAGTTTTTCTTTCACCCATTTTATATCCCTGTTACATCACATATAATGGTTGAGTTAATATTGATTAGGTCACAAATCAATAAGTGCAAAAAAATTACTGTTACGTTTGCTTAAAGTAAATGATAATATATTTTTTTGTTGTTTATATTTGTATTATTGTTTTGAGTAAAAGATTTGTTAGAGTCTATAAAACTTAATAGCAATGAAAATCATAGTTAATTCAATATAGAAAAATTCATAGTTCTACGATAACTAAATTTATATAAAGGCAAAAAAGCCTACTTGAGGTATTTTTATTTTAGATAAAAGCCATTTAGAAAGTTAAGTTTAAGTTATTAACTCCTTTTTGTAAAACCTATAACGGTGAACTTATTAAGGTTTTGGTAAAAATCAACAAGTTTAGAAAAAATTTAGGTTAAGTTTGCACAAATTAAATAATAGTAAATATATTATATTTTTTAAGTAGCTTTAGGTACACAAAGCCAAGCAAAAATCAAATGTAATCTCAAACGCCGGCATGAATTTGACGTAAACCTGGCATAAAAATAAATTCTGAGATACTTTTTTGATTTGTATGTAGATCGGTGTTTGGATGATATTATTTGAATTTATCATTTCATATTCACATATTGTAAACTTTAGAGCATTTATAGTTGAAAACTACGTAAAAAAGTGTGTTCAAAATACATCTTAGAGTTGTTTTTCTATCAAATTTGAACACTTTTATGTTGCGTCGTAGTTAAAAAATTTAACATATTTTTGTTATGCTTTTGTTAAAAACTTAACAATTATTAAAAATTTTTAATAGCTTTTAGAGACATCAAAATTTTCGTGTATTAAGGTTATTTTTATGATGTAAGAAATAAAGAGACAATTGAGAAAGTTCTACAAAAGTCACAAGCTTTATTACAAATAACTTACTGACCTTAATAGCTGTATAAACACACCAGACAGTAGCATACGAACTTGACAGTTCTAAAGATTGCATCAGAAAAACATTGGGTGAAATCAGTACTTTAAGTTTTAATAAGTTTTGTTATTTTTGTTATAAACTCAACATTCCGTTGAGGATGAATTTAAAAATGTATAAGCGAGCTTTAAACGAATTTTTATTAGCTGACATTAGTGTTTTTATAGTTATTTAAACATGAAGAAACACAAAACTTTTAGCGAAGCCAGATATGTTTTATATGCTTTAACACAATTTTGATCGATGATAATACATTTGAAACTTTTCTCTGTTTTCATCTCAATTAAATCAAACACTTATTGTACACTAAAATGTACTTAAAAATAGGTTTGACATGTAACATTTAAATTTAACACTTTACGATTTTTTTATTTGTTTATGTTGTTGGCATTAAGCAACAATTAAAACAAATTAAACAAATTAAAAAAAAAATATTTAAAGTTATGTATTATACTCATTGTATTAAATAGAAAACTATATATACAATGTATGCAGATTATTAAAAATATATTTTGTTGGTGTATATTCAGATAAAGGTGCTTTATCATGGATAATTGTCATTTAGGGCTAATATAAAAGTCTTTTTCAACAACTAAACCATAGATAATGAAAGTTTTTACTGCTGAAATTTTTACAAGAAATTATTATTAACTAAGATAATAGAAGTTTACGTTTTTGCTTTTTATAACAATTGATTTCAGATAACTTTTATTTTTTTACTCCTTACTGTGTAATTGGATTGACGTAATACTATCATGTGTTTGTTAGCTAAAATAATTTAAATTTAAAACAATATTAGTAAAAGCAAAGAAGATAACGATGTTATATAAAACCAAGTAGTTTGTTAAGTACTACTTAGAAAAGAGAATGGATGTTACAACCTAAATGTGTGCTTAAATTGATTAGAAAAAGGTTTACTTAAAAATATAAGAAAAATAAATTTGTTTTGTTAATATCTGAATTCTAAATTTATTAGTTATACTTTGACAACTACATTGTTTACACATAAAAAAACTAATGTTTAGCAATAATCTGCTTTATTTTAATTAGTAACTAAATAAATGTTTGCAGAGAGATATATATATACCTTATTATTTTAATAAGTAAAAATAAAAACCAAATACTGATTAGTTGTCGTACTTATTTGTTTTTTCTTAATAACGAAAAGTTTTACATAACTTTTTTTAGCAACCAATAGTTCATGTATGTTTGTACAATTTACATACATATTCAACTTTTATGTCAACTTTTATTATTTTATACACTTCAAACCCCTTTCAACCATTTTTTATTAAAAAAATTGAATATTTGATTTAATGAAAATTGCCTAATTAGATATTAAAAGGGATTATAGATCATTATTACTTCTAAAAATTCTAATAACTAAAGTTATATAATTCAACGCAACAAGTAAAACTTCATTTTCAAGTTTTTTTATAACCCAATCATATGCTTAACAAAGTATTTTTATTATGTTAAATAGTGTGATATAGTACCAAATTTTAGAACAACTTTGTTTTAGATTAGGTTTAGACTAAAATTATTTTCATGAACACATATTACTAAAAAGATAAAGAAAAATATTTTTAAACTATATTTAAATATAAAACAAATATGACTTTAAAAAATGCCAATGAATAAAATTCTTAAAAAAAAAATGTAATCAAAAGTTTGTTTATAATGTAGGTTTTACTTGTTTAAATTGAAATTAAGCATGCAAAGTAATGCAGTGTAAATGTAATGTTTATTTTATTAGTTCACGGTTGTTAAGTATCAGATTTTTTTTCTCTAAACCACAAACTTTTCATTGCAGTATGATATGTTTATATTATTTATTCACTCTTTTTTATCTTTACTTTATACAAAGTTTATAAAAGATTTTACTTTTTCGTTTTGCACACAAATATAGTTTTTTTCTACAAATTTTTCTTTAAAAAATGTTTTTATGTTTGTAATAAAAAATGTATATTATAACTAATAAAATTTTGTGAGTTTTGATTTATATCTTATTCAAAATCTTTTAATTACAAAATTGAGTTTAATCTGTCGATCTGTCAAATGTTTTTGGTTTGAGATAAATTTTTTACAAAAAATTCTTTAAATCAAGTAATCTTTTTCAGTTTTAATATGTGAATTGTCTAGGTGTAATTCAGTTTAAAAAAAAAAAAAAGAATTTTATATAGTTAAACTTAATTTACTAAGCATAGAATTTAATTTAATTAATTTAGAAAGAATTTAAAGAATGCCACTCAACAACATTGAATTGATTAACTAGAATATCTTGTTTTGTTTGCATGATAACTATTACACTACTTTTAAAAATGAATAACAGTAAGCCTTGAAAAATTAAATAAGTATGTCTTACCTTAAACTTAGGTTAGAATAGTTTTATGAAAAGTAAGCTAATTATGGTATCTATGTAATCAAATATATGTGAGTAGTTTACAAAATAAATTTTAAAATTGCTAAAAAATAATGATATTAAAGTATTTTTGTAAATTACGCAATAATTATAAAATAATAAGTTAAACACATCCTTATTATTACAAGTACTATGAGAATACCGTATTAGTTTTTTTTGGTTATTAGTGTGCTAGACTTTAGATAAAATTTTTGAAATTAATTTTTTAGTTACTACTCAACATTTTTACAAATAAAATAAGTTTACTTAAATAACTTAGCTTGTTTTTCTAAACAAAATTTTGTATTAAGCTTAGAGTTATGCTTTTTATTCTTTTTTTTAATGAATTTGTTATAAGTTTTAAAAAAGATTATAGTTAGTATAGTGTATTTATACAAATAAAATAAACTAATTTAGTTTAATACGACTGCAAGTATTTCAATAACAAAGTTTAAATAGAACTCTAAATTTCTACTAAATTTTGGTTACATATAACGCTCATCTACTTTTTGCTTACATATCTTGTTTAATAATATTTAAATTATATTTATAAGCATCATCTAACTCACTTTGTTTATAAAAAAGTTCTCATAATTATATACACCTGTGTAGCTATTATTAAGTGTATTAATTATCTGGCATTTTAGAAGTTTTTGTTTATTATTTTTTGCTTGAAGTATATAGTTCAAAACAATTATACTACTTAATCTTTTTTAGTGCTTTTTTATTTATACTTTTACATAATTTGGATTTACGATTTATTTTTTTTAGTCTTATTATGTTTAAAAATGAAGCCTGTATTAAAAATTACAAACTTCCAGTGTAAAAATTTAAAAATAAACATTTTCTCCTAACATTGTAGAAAACATACATACCGGTATTAAATCAATTTAAAATTTAAATAACGTTACTTGATTGAAGCTAGTCTTTGATTCAAACTTAACTGACCTTTTAGTTTGTATATAGACTGAGGTTTGTACTTTTATTGTTTGTCTTTTAACTTGTTATATGGTGTAAAATAATTAAAAGTGCCTTATTTGCTAATTTATTACTTAATTTGCAAGGTTTTTTTTGAAGTAAAGTCTTTTTTTTTTAAATTGCAATTATAAACAGATTTTAATAATAAGTTAGATTTGGAAAACACACTAATTTTATTCAACAATTTAAAAGTTTCAAAAACAATTACATACGAAGATTTTCAGACTAACCAGACTGAATGATATAAAACTTGCTTTTTCTGATTGATAAATTTCTGATAAAATCAAATATTAGTTTAAGACTTTAAACTTTCACTACTGTAAATTTCAAGTTATATTAACAACGATTGTTCGTGTCTGTATGAATTTAGAACGAATTTAACTTTTAATAAAATGTACTAAGATAATGTCGGTTCGTTATAAGCATCAAACGTACCCTGGAGAAAATTAACATGGGAGATAAAAATTCAACGACTAAGATGTTTTACAATCACATTGTTCTATGAGGGTTTTTCTACTTACTATAAACGTATTGAAACTACAATTCAAACAAAAACATTTGTCCTTAAATTGCTTATCATACAACTTTTACTTAAAATTTTGTAGTAAAAAACTAATTTCATTCATTGAGTTTAATAGAAATAATAAAATATTTAATGATTAATTAGTTTTATTTTGTTAAGCAAATTTCAAATGTTTTTTTTTATGTTCTATATAGTTGTTATGTTTTCTTTGTGTTTATTTTTTATGTATAGATTTTGGTTGCTTTCAAAGTTTTTATTAGTAAATTTTATTCTTAAAAAAGCATTAAACATTTAAGTCAATTAAAATTACTTAATGTAATGTATCATTAAAAAATAGTCTTTAGGTATTGGAAAATTTGGTTTAAATATTGTCTATACGTAAAAAAAGAAAAATAAAACTTTCAATTAGGTTGAGTTATAAATAATATTGCAAATGAGACTAAAAAGTCAAAGTTTAATTATAACTCTAAAAATTATTGACCGAAAATTATAATCATTAAAGAGACACGTAAAAATAAAATCATTTATAAAGATTTATGTTTAAAGAATTTTAAAAGTATCAGTTTAAAAAAATTCAAACATAAAGAGTTAATACGTCATATCGTTTGATAAAACTTGATAAAGCAGCAATACCAGATGTCTATCAAACAGTTTTTAACGTAAATGTTTATGTGACAAAACATATTACTCAACTTAACAGTGTATAAATAAAACTGGTTTAGGCGTAATTATACATATTTAGTTTTAACTAAAAAGCTAAATCTTTACAGAATATTTGCAAATTAGAAACAGTAGTTTAAAAATATCTGTTAAAGTTTAGTTTAATAAAAACATACTTGACGAAGTTCTTTAGTTTATTTTTTTTATTTAAAATTCATCAATAGTTAAATAAATACTATAATGTATAGTATTTTGATTTTAGATATTTAATTTAAATAACTACTATAACTCTTTAATAATCGTTAGATCGAACTAAACAAATTATAATTTTCAGTGAAGTTATAAATTCACAAGAATAATTTAAAACAAAAGAAAAAGTATTTGTTTTTTCCGTAAACTTTTACAAATAATATTCTGCAGTTTAATTGATATTTAAGTATACAGTTAATTAGACGTAGAATAGTTTATTTTTTTTATTTTGTTAATAAAATTTTCATACAACAGCATAACTTTTATTTGTAAGAGTCTTTCATTGTGTCATGTTATTTGTGGGTGATATAGTATTTTTTTAAATCAGTATAGTATCATACTTTTCCTGTAAATTATACTTTTATAAATAAACTCTAAGTTAGTAGTAAAAATTAAAATGTTAAAATACAAATTTATAATAGACATTTTTTAAATAGTATTTAATCAAATAATACTAATTGAATATTTTTAAGATACAATTTAAAAAATTGTTAATACTTTTAAATGCTATTTTTGAGATCAAAATTGTTTTACTTAAGTAGATTTGGTTATTTGTGTTATTTTTTTTTATTAACTATGAAGTATCTTTGTAAAAGTTGTAATAAAATAAATTATCTTAAAAAGATTATCTAAATACATTGTTACAAATATAAACTTATCAAAAAAAATTGTAAATCAAATACTATTATTGTGTTCCGAATAACCATTCAGCGAAATAGAATTCTATAAAATTGTAGTGAATAATATAGTACGTACTTGAATTTAATTAAAACATATATTTTTTCCTGTTATTACATTATACAAATCCAAGCATAAAATCAATTTAAACATTTGAAATTCCGGTTTGCGATTGACATAAATCTGGCTATAAAATGAAATTTTCTACTTACGATTCAGTTTGTATGTAGATTGATGTTTTGATATTTATTGTGTGTTTTTTTTTTGAATTTATTGATTTTTTACTGAGTATCTACGTTTATTAGAAATTAAAAATAAAATTTTAGTATCAAAAGTTTTTGTGATTAGTAACTTGTATAACGATGTTTTTGATTTTTTATTTAGTTGTTACACAAAAAATTATTTTCATTTGCGTTTTTAAGACCAAACTTAATCATATTATAAGCAATAAAATAATCCTAAAACAATGAAAAAAAGTCAATATACATTAATTTGTTTAAAATTCAGAATACACGAAATTATTTGCAAATAAGTATGACTGTATGTGCAAAGTTACAAAACATAGTTACAAATAAAATGCATCATAAGACAATAGCGTATATCAATTTGTCAACTTTTGGCATTCTATAAACCAGACAAACATGTAGAATTAAGAATCCATATATTTTGTTTGTTTCTTACTGGCATTGCGTAAACTTGATGTTATATTAACAGCATTAAAATTCTGTGACAAAAGTGAATAAAAATGAGTCAAGCAATTGAGAATTTCTTCGCTTTATCTTTGAAAAAATCTAATCTTTTATTTTAGTTTACAATGGTTTTTTCCTTAGGTGTAGAAAACTGTTTTTTATTTCTTGTTAAAAAACAGCGACTTATACAAATAAATACCATATGTAAAAATTCCCAAAAAACAATGTGATATTAAAAATAATCATTTTTGAAATATTTTGGCATTGTTAACGTTGTATAAGACTAATATAAATAATTAGTTAAATATTAGTTTACTTCATGGGTTCTAAACAATGAGGTTTTGTCTTTGCGGAGGTATTGAGTAATATTGGCATGTTATGTTCGTGCTAGCTTAAAAATTTTATTGAATTACTACTTTAAATAGATATATATACTTTATATACTTTATAAATATAAAACTTTTAAAGATGTTTACACTAAACGTTATAGTATTAAATGCTGTCTAAAGCACAAATAACTTAGTGTGAAAAGGCTACATTTTTTATTGTTTAATTTTAGTAAGTTTTTAAGAAAAAGCACAATTTAGATTATTGATGAAAATGCGTATATTTATAATCAAGTAACTTATATTTGATAATATGTGTTTCAATAAATTTGTGTGATAACAAAAAAATTAAAAAAAATTTCTACTGTAATAAAATATGTCTTAAAAACATATTTTATAAGGAACTTCGAACGTTAAAAATGTAGTTAAGCACTTAAAATACTTCTGTTTAAGTTTAAATTCTTTTTTAGATTAAAATAAAGTGGTATAAAATAAATTTCAGAAAAAAACTTCATAAATAACTTTTCAAATTAAATTTTACCTACAAATTGATAAAAAACATTTTTATTGAGCAAATATTTTATTTTTTTAAATTTAAACATAGCTTAATACTTTGACTGTAAAATTTTTAATGTTTCAAAATTTCAATAAACAACATGTAATGCATATGTAGTGTTTATTAGTTTATGATGATTTATTAACTACTCTTTATAGTAACTTGAGAACTATTTTTGTTCAATTTAGAACCTCTAATACAAACTAAAAGCGAAACTTTTATGCAAAAAAAATTATTGATGAAGCATTTTATTTTTTAAACATTTAAATACAGCTTAATACTCGGACTTAATGTTTCAAAATTTCATTAAACAACATGTAACGCATATATACTGTTTATTAGTTTATGGTGATTTATTTACTACTCTTTATAAAAAGTTGAGAATTATTTTTGTTCAATTTAGAACCTCAAATATAAATCTAAAGCAAAATTTTTATTTTAAAAATTTGAATACAGCTTAATACTTAGACTGTAACTTTTTTAATATTTTAAAAGTGTTAATAAACAGACTGTAAAGTATATGTACTGTTTATAAGTTTACTATGATTTATTAAATATTGTTTATAATAAGTTGAGAACTATTTTTGTTCAATTTAGAACCTCAAATACAAACTTAAAGCAAAATTTTTATTCAAAAAAAAAAAAAAATTTGTTAATATAGCTTTTTTTTTTAAACATTTAAATACAGCTTAATACTTTAACTGTAAAATTTTTAATGTTTCAAAATTTCAATAAACAACATTTAATGCAAATGTAGTGTTTATTAGTTTATGATGATTTATTAACTACTCTTTATAATAAGTTGAGAACTATTTTTGTTCAATTTAGAACCTCAAATACAAACTTAAAGCAAATTTTTTTATGCAAAAAAAAATTATTGATGAAACATTTAATTTTTTAAACATTTAAATTAAAAGTCATTAATTTAAATTTACGTATTTATTTTTATGATTGACAGCATTTTATTTATTTTTAATAGATTAGTGTCTCACAATAAAACTTAATAAAACTTAAAAATTTTGATAAAATTTCTATTTCTACTCTAAAAAAAAACATTATCGTGTTACTTAAAGTTTATTTACAACATCTACAAATTTTTGTTTTTATATTTCTTAAATTAATAAAACTGTTATAAAAAGAAATTTGATAAAACTTAGCATATTGTACATAAAAGCATTTTTAATTGTTGTTTAGACTTTTTGTTAACTTAAGATACTTCATTCTGATAATGATAAAGAGCCTCTAAAACACAAATGAATAAAGAAAATAAGAATAAACGTTTTTTTTAACCTTATTTTTTTTCAATTTCGGACCCGACAACCTAAAGCGTGTCTCATTTTTAAGTTGACCATCTTTACTTTTTTCAATAAAATCTAAGTTTAAGCTTTATTAAACTATGAGTAAATATTCAGTCTAAAAACAGTTAAATAAAACCGTAAAGTGATTAACAACTAAAAAAAAGAATTACGCTTGCTAGAAAAAGTTTTTATCAGTAAAATAACTAATATAATAACTGTAATTTAGAAATTACATTTATTATTAGTTTACTATTCTAAAAATTCAAGTACAAAACTAGTTTTAGACTACTTAGAATGCAAAGGTGTGTAATTATTTAAACTGTTTATCAAACTTTATTTATCAATTTAATTTTTAGTTGGTAAGTTAATAAAAAAACATAGTAAATAAGTAGAAAAACAATAGATAACTCGGTATTTGGTCATAACATTAATAAAAGTGAAATAAAATACTGAAAGACTTATTAAAAGAATATTTTTATATGAGATATTTGGTAAAATTTTTATTTACACACCCCTTATATGCCTCCTTGCACAAATCAAACTAATTATTTTACTCACGTTCATTGGTAAGCTGCCTAATAAAGGATTATAAAAGATTATACAATAGTCCAATTAAATCTTTACAATTAAACTTGTTTCTATCAACACACCCCTTTAAGTTTTTGCCCGGTAAATTTGATTTATAAAAGTTTAATAAACTAAAAAAAATAATATCAAGTAAACTAATAAGTTACTTAATCAATATTAAAGAACTTAAACTTTCTAATTAGAAATGTTATCATCTCTACAAACTAGTGTTTACTTTAAAGTAGTTTAGTTCATTACCAACACATTAAGTTTTTGCACAAAATTCGAGTTTAATGTAATCTATACTTCAATAGATCTTTACTAAACTTAAATAAATCAAATTTTATTCAAAAAAATCAGGTGAAGTTCTTGTTTTACTTTAGTCTATATAGTAAATAATTTAAAAATACTTTTATTACTTATAACTTACTAGATATTTATACATGAAGCTTTAAAAATTTTGAAACTAAAGTAAAGTATGTACAAAACTTCATAAATATTTGTACAATAAACCTTAAAGTTGTACAACTTAAAGTCTTTTTATATAACCTGTTTATTTTCAGTTTCTAACAAAATAAAGTATTATTTTGTATTACAATTTTTGTGTACGTCTTAGTTTGGCAGCCTAACTTTTAAAATAATAATTACTGATCAACAAACTAAATAGACTATATAGAACTTATTCAACCTTATATTCAGAAACTTTATTTTACACAAAAATGTAACAACAGAGGCAAATAAAACAAAAATAAGGTAAAGGCGGCAAAACTAAAAAGGCAGCAATTTAAAGCTCAAAATAACAATAAAAAGCCATATATATACTTTCAAGAAGTTATAACTTATTACAATATTCAACGAAACCAAGTTGGAATATTCAATAAAAAATTTTATCGTTTTATTATTGTATCGATTAAATTCACATTAAAATGTTATAAAGTAATGAACAAATCAAGAGCGTTATAAAAAAAAAACATGCAAAAAAACACGAAAAAATATATATGATTATAAAAAGAATGTTTTGAAGTTTACTGTGAAAATTATATGACAAATTCGTTCAAAGTTTTAACTTTAAAATAACAATATACATCATATATATGTAAAAAATCTATACAATTTTCGAGTTCTGTCAATGGCTTATGTAAAACTTAAAAAAAAACAAAAATCTATTTTTTCAAAATTTAAAAATGTTTTAAAGAACAAACAGTTTCTAACTCTATAGAGCCATTAATCTAAACTTAGATAATGACAAGTGTAATTTCAAACGTGTGTAGGTTTGTTTTTCTTCCAAGACGGCAACACGTACTTGGGTATTTTCTTTCTCAACTGCTGCTGGAAAGCCTGCAGTCTCCACGAATACAAAAAGAAGTTCAACGCTGATGACGCGTGTGACGTCACTATTGAGATGTCGATTATCACAAGCGGGACTTTTATGTGTGGTGCAAATCTGTGAAAGTTGAGTAAGTACAACCTTTCTAAAAGTTTTTTTTTTTCACACTAGCTTGAAAATATATTATTGTTGAAAACTAATTTCGTAAATATCTTAAAACAATCTCTAGGTAGTTAAGAATTTCGATTTTAGTGCTTAAAACATTTAGTGTTGTAAAACAAACTTAAGTACAACAATTTTTAATTTTAAAACTAATGCATAATTGTAAAAGAAAAATATTAAATTTATTGCTGTAAGAGTATATTTAACCAAAGATATCAATCTTAAAAAATAAGGCTTATGCTTGAAACTTCTGTCTCAAAAGTAATTTCAAAGTTCAAGTTTAAGCTATTAACCCCTACTTAGTAAACTGCTTTAAAATTAATTATAAAAAGATAAAATTATAAATCAATAAATTTGTAAGCCTTTTTATTTTATAAACTGAGTAGATAGATCAACAATTAATTATTTAGAAGCTTTAGAGAAGTTGTTTAAAACGTCTAAAAGTATTTCCTACAGTAAGCTAATACAACTAATTATATTAAAATGAAGAATTAGTTTAGAGTTATTTAAAAACCACATGAACTTCAATTACTTTTTTTTAAATTTCACTTTAAATTTTACTACAGTTTAGTTAATTCTAAAGAAATGTTTTTAAATTACGTTGTTTCATTTACTTATATTTTATTAACTACTATAAGATATGTTAAATAGGAAGTGTTTATTTTAATTAAAAATTGTGTTTGAAACTTCTTATTTTAAAGTTACATAAGTTTTAAAGCTTAAATTTATGGTTAAAGTTGCTTAACAAGTAATACATAATGCGGTAAAACTTTGTTCTTCACTCAACTACGATATATCACTTAGCTACCTTATATAGATTACTCGGAAAAACAAGCTTTCAACTTTAAGTATGTTTTCATCTACCCCTTTTGAAGTTAATTAGTGTAAAAGTTATAAGCTAATTATTAAGAAAAAACATATGTCAAAATAGTCACTCTTAATTTAAGTCGCGTTAGTTGGAGACAGTAATGCATTTTCATTTAGCTTATTATTCAGCGAGCGAAAAATTTTTAAATTCTAAACTTTGATCTATCGTCTTCACTAAATATTATAGCACAATTTAATATTTTCAAACTTTTTTTCATAGAATAATATTAAAAAACGACAAATTAATATTGAATAAAAAGCATTTAAGCTGCAAATTGCGTAATAGTAATATAATTTCAACACTTTGAAATAACTATAAAACTACAAATATGTTTTTGACATGTCTGTCTAACTAGGTTATTAGTGTGACTAGGTTATTAGACTGTGGTACAATAATTATGTTAAAAAGCTACTATTTTTTTTTTAAATAAGAAAATTATATGTTATTGCATTCTTATTTTGAAACTAGAGTGAACTTTATTTACATATTTCTGTAAAATAACTTCCAAGACGGTTTATAAACCTTGTAGTATTAACATTAATGTTAAATTTTATATTAACAACACAATGAGGTTTAAAAAAATACTTTTGTAGTTATATTAAATTAATATGTTTTCAGTTTAGACTTAAAAGTATAATAAATATCTAATATTTATTTCAGCCAGACAATCCACAAAACTTAAAATATGCTATAAAGTTAAACAAATATGTTCTAGTTATTTATATTAAAATAAACAAACACGTGATCTAACTCACCTAAATATCATGTTACAGATGTATATTGGAAGCCAACAGAGTATGAATGAAAGAACGAGGAACAATAGAACTCTTATATTAATATAAAGCTATATTTACTTTATAATTTTGATCATGTGATCTAACTCACCTAAATATCATGTTACAGATGTATATTGGAAGCCAACAGAGTATAAACGAAAGAACAAGGAACAACAGAACTCTCGCTGTTCTCATTTCTTTCCTTCTTTTTCTCCTGATTCTTTCTTGATCTTGTGTTGATGTGTGGATTGTTCCTGAAGATGAAGAGACATCTTCATTACTATCCTGTTTAAATACAATAAAAAATAAGTTAATTGGTTTCGTAAAAGTGTAAGTGCATGTGCATAAACAAGCTTTCTCGTTTTTTCTAACCGCCGCCAATTATTATCTATATTTTAAAATTTTAACCAAGTTTCATTTTTATATGTTGATTTTTTTTATCAATACATAATATAATCTTAAGAGTATTAATATTTCCCACCATTATACAGTTTTGTTCAAGAAAATTTTTTATTGAAAAAAAATATTTTACTTTATTTCGCTTTTACTTTTCATGTTTAATTCTTAATTTCATTCATACGAAGCTTCAATGAGTTTTAAAAAGTCAAACTAAACTAGAAAACTGTGCTACTAATACTTATTTTCAGTCATATAGTTAAAAACTATTTATAATCCTTTAACAAGATGTACTTTAATCTTTAAACAATTTTTACATCATGCTTTAAATACAAACAGTAGTTTTCACAACTGAATAAATTAGAACACTAAATAAATCTGGTAAAAAAAAATATTAAAAAAATGTTCAATTAAATTAAATCTGGCAAAAAAAAAACAAATCTTAATTTTTAAACATTTGCCTTTTATTTAACTTTTTTATCAAAAACGTAAACTTATCAGTATATGGATTATAAACGTAAATGAAAATATTTATAAGTGTTCAGTAATTTATCTTTCTCCTGTATCTAAAAATCTATAAAACAAACTAGTCGGCAATAAATTCAATTGAAACATTTAAAACACCGCTATTTGATTGACATTAATTTGGCTATTGAATATAACAAAACTGAAACTTGACTAACCTTTTGATTTTTATGTAAAGTGAGGTTTGGACTTTTGCTGTTTGAATTTATTGATCCTTTGCTGTAAGATATATGTTTGTAGTTTTTTTTTTTGCGAATACAAAATGGTTTTATTGTGTAAAAATTAGTTGTTTGCATCAAAAAAATAAATGTTTATATATGTCTACTTAATAATAAATATATTCACTTACTTTTGGCTGTTTTTCTTTGTTTGTGTAGCTGAAAAAAAATAGATTTAACGACAAATCTACATTAAGTGTAGATATCTTTAAAACTTAAAACCAACTTTGGTCTTTATTATTATCTCCAACTAACTAAATACACCCAAGACGAATAAGACAGTAATACTTATAAAGAGTTTTGTTTTCTACAGTTTAGAATAAAAGTATTATTTTAATAACATTAAAAAGCACTCATTTCTACAAAATATTTTGTTGAATACTGACACACAATGATCTATGAACTCTGACGTTGCTGTTCATTAAACCAGACAAACATGTATACTTTGAAAAATCGATATTTTAGTGCATAAGTTTTAAACATCTTTGTTGTGCCTTAGCTTGTAAGTTTCAAAACGAATAATAAACTTTTACTACGTTATTACGCTTTTTATTTTACTTACTACAATCTTAAAATAAAAGATAACAATTGGCAACTTTAAACTCACGGTCTTTTGTTTTAGCAGCGAAGATATCCTGAAATAAAATATTGAAATGATTTTAAACATAGTACTTTGACTGTTTGGTGTACTAGTATATACTTTTCGCAATGACGTAAATAGTATATCATATAGAGCAGTATAAATTCAGTAAATTATTTAAACTTTTACTTACCTCTGTTTTTGTCATGCTGTGTTTATTTTCCAAGCTTTCTTTACGTCTGTTTATAGTATAAACACAATTACAACAAAATTAACTTAAAATTAATGTGTTGATGATAAAACAACTAATATTCAAATGAAGTTTAAATCAGACTAGATTCAAAACCCATTTTTTATTTAATCTAATTGTTTCTAATTTATGACTAAGTTTTGGTTATATAAGCAATCACACTTTTATAATCTATAGTTTAATACAAATTAAAAGCACAATTATAGATATTACAAGCAGATTTTACTAGTAAGTTTTTATTAGTTAAACTCTTATACTTTTATTATCAAACTTTAAATGTCTTTGCCTAAAAATTATAATTAATGTTTATAATATTTAGTGTTAACTCAAGTTTAGCGTATTTTTCAATTTCCACCTGTCATTATTGTTGCTACTCCCAACAGATGTATTATCATCCTCAATCGAGACCGACAATTTTTTCTGAGGCGGCTTCTTTTTATCGCTTAAACTGCGCAATGACGTCACAATTGTAAAACATCCGCAAGAGGGCTTGATGTGATCGGCGAAGGAGCTGAATATGACGTAATAAAGGATGATCGTCACCAGTATGGGCGGAACGACTCCGACAAAAAATTGAAACGTCATGTAGTCGAAATCCATTACCTGAAATAATTTTAATTTTCATTTTTTCAACAACAATTGGCAACAACAATTTTCATTCACAAAAATTTAAAAACTTTATCTACGAGTTAAAAACATTGAATCTTGTAAGTTCTTCAACAAAAATTGATATTTTACTTTTTTTTCAAAATTAATTTACTTTATAGCTTACTAAATTTCTGTAAGAAAATATACTTGGTAAAAAGTATACATTTTTTAATAACTGCAACGAATTTATATATTTTTTTAAATAAAAAATGCATAAAAGGTAATTTACGTCACAATCATAGATGAACTACATAAAAATACTGATAAAATAAATTCTATCATTATCTTATATCTTGGACAAAACTGAATTAAAACTTGATATACTTTTAGGATATATTTTTCATGTTTTGTTATTGAAATAATTCATGTTTAGTTAAGCGTGAGCTAAATTACATAAAATATTTCTGAATTAAATTAAACTTTACACCCAGTAAACTATTTAATATTAAGTTTTGTATGTATATCAAAAATTTGTGGAATTTTGATTTACTTATCTTATCTTTCTACAAAGCTATATCTAAAAATAAAATAAAAATGCGACAAATAACTTAAGTCTTATACATACAATACACTAAGTGTTCATCAAAAATTATTTATGAACAGACTTATAACAAGTATCATTACTCAAGCATAAACATGTAAGTTTGATGTGAATATTATAACAACTAATTCCTGTAGGAATTCATAGTCAATTACATGTGAATTAAATTACGTTTGCAATTTTGACTACAAAGTAAACTTTTAACACAATTTGATTTATGAGAATGCATTTGCAATATTTGAACGTGTATGTGTTTAAATATGAGTGATTTGTTATTTATTACGCTTTTACAGTTTTCACATGAATGAGTTGAAGTATTTTACTTTGACACTAAAATACTGCGAAAATTTAAGTAGATACGAATTATTTCATCGTCATATGTATATGTTTGAAACTTTTTTTAAATTTGGTAATATTATATGTTTAAAATTCATTTGTTTTTCATTGGTAAGTGTTTCGTTTAACTTGTATGAAGTACTTTAATTTATTTATTAAATAAATAATTTTCAATTAAGTAATTAATTTTTAGTTTCCTATAAGTTTGCACACACATTACACATTACACACTTTAAAAAAAATATTAAGCAGTAACTTACTTCCATGAAAATACATTCTCTTGTAATACCGTCGTCTAAAGCAGCTGTAAAAATTAATTAATTTTTCTAGTGCGCTTGTAACTATAAATATATTAATTTAGCTTTTAAAATCCAAATGAGAAACGTAAAATTTATTTATAAGTTTCTCAATAATGTTTTTACTGTAATTTCTCAGGAATAAAATTCATTTAAAGTTTTTTGAAATTCAATTATATTAGAAATCATTAAATTTAATTTGAAAGTTCGTACTTCCGCGAAATAAACATGCAAAAATGATTGACAACTTTTTTTATTAAAGTTGATATATGAGTTTCTTAGCATATGCAAGACTTTTTTTATTTTTAATGAAGTTTTTCTTAGTACATAATAAATTTACTACAATAGTAAAAGTTCAGTTTTTTAATTTTTTCTTTAGAGTTTTATATCAATACTTAAACTTTTTATAGGGTTTGTAAGTATTTTTATCATGTAAAAATAACATATACAAATATAAAATATACTAAGATTGTTAGCAAAAGTTTTGATAAGTCTCATTATGTTTATATATATTTATATGTATTTATGTTACTAGGCTTTTACATGATCGTTGTATTTCAAAATAAAACAAAGCTTTAAATATAGTAGTTAAGTAGATTTATTTAATTCGATATTGATTACAACTTTTTTTGTTTTGTTTAATTATTAAATAGTCACCTGCGTTTATACTACTAAGGTTTTTTCAGATAACCTTACATTTTACTATCAAAAAAAAAAAAATAAGTAATTTTGCACATAATCTGGTGTTTTACACTTTGTCGAACTGTTTTAAGAAAAATAAATTTATATTTACTAAGTTTAATATAAAAAATTGAAAAAAAAAGCGTTTAAACATTAAAAGCCGATGTTATTGAACTTCAGTGAACTAAAAAAATTAAATTGTTTATATAAAATGGACAGTATTTTATTGTTTTTTTGAAAATTTTTGAACAAAAGTAAAAACTGAAAAGTATCAAGACAAAAATCTAAGTAATTACTAAAACCAATAAACTTAAAACTTTCTTTATTGTTAGAATGTCAATCTAAACTTTTATTATATATAATCCTACTTAAATACTGATATTTGAATATACCCTAGTCTAAAAATATAAATCAACACTTAAAATTTTAATTAAAAGAACGTAAAATGTGTTTAAATAACTAATACAATCCTTAAATATGTAAATTGTAATTAAAAGATAAAAAAATAATTTAAACAACTTATACCTTGATTAAGAGTGTTCCACCCAAACAAAGGCAGCAACCCAATGACAGTAGAAACCGTCCATATGACCACATTTGCCACTACCGCTCTGTTGTAAGTCAGCCATGTGACATGGTAAACTGGTAACTTAATTGCTATAAACCTGTTATGTGAATTAATGTAAATTAAGTTAAAACATGTAATTATAAAAAAGTTAAGTAAAAACGTTCGTTACGTTATAAAGCATAGTTACAAGAAAAATATAATACATCATACTACTACCTTATAGTTTGCCTATTTGCAAGTTCTATAAACTATGTTTGTTTCATTTTACAAATAAACTTTTATAAGCTGTCTTCTTATAAAACTGGTATTTAACAAAAGTTTTCATTGAGAAGTGGTTGTATATTTGTTGTAGACATTCATTGTAGCAAAGTATTGTCTAGTTATTAGCATATCTTTTTCAATCCTTTTACAATAAAACTTTAAAAGAACTGTTTTTCTATTAATAACACTGAATTTTATGCTAGCCATTATGACAAAATAAGTACTTTTTTGTAACATGACATTTTATAGTGGATTTTTGAGGGAAAATGCTTATTGTTACTGCAGACATTGTAATTGTGGTGAAATCTTACAACAATAAACATTACACAATGAATTTCCTATTTAAAAACGTTTTTATGTGCACCAAACTTATGACTGTATTTAAACAGTCTAATTATCATGTGCCCAAACTAATTACGATGTTTATACAATTTAAAACGTGAGAAACTAGCATAATTGTTTGATTTAATTATAATGTGTTTAAATGAATAAAATGAGTGTTTAATTGAAAATTAATTTGTGTCACTTTCGCAGAAGTTAATTACTAAAAGCAAACAAACGTTTAATAAGAAGCTATTTTGAGAAGATGTCTCACGCTTTGTATTTACTGTTTTTAATTTAATTTAAAAAGGCACCTGGTGCGAAGTTTAGTTTTTATTAATTAACTTTTAATTAAAAAATGTAAAGGTCAGGTACATGCCAGTAATGAAATGTTTTAATATACTTTCCAGTTGCTCTAAAACATAAAATTTAATAGTTTTAATTCAATAAACACTAGCCATAGTGTAAACTGAAGAAAGCAAAAAAAAACCGTTTAAAAACATTTCTAAACAGTTTAAACATAATTTTATCAAAAACTATTTAAAAGGATTATTTAAGTTGTTTTTATCTTTAAATATTTAGTTCTGTAATTGAATTACGACCGAGGACCTTTCCAGGCGGATTATAATTTAATCGAAAACTGTTTTAAGATTAAAAATTAAATCTTTTAAAAGGTTTAAAATGTCAAGGTTAATTTGTAAGTGTTCCAAGGAAGTGTAATCCTTTTTTTTTTGAACGTTTGTCTGAGAAAAGGTCATCAAAATTATAAGCAAACTCAAAAAAAAACATAAACCTTAATAATCTTAGCAAAAAGTTAAATATTTAAAACTTTATTTAATCTTATTTAAAATATTAAATTTCACAGATACACATTTTCTCAACTACCCTTGAATGCTTAGTTTTAAATACGTATAGTAATGGTAATGAACAAGATCACTAGCAAAGTATCTATTAGTTTCATATGATAACTTTTTGTTCTTACTGTTTTTTACTGTTTAAATAATTTTTTTATTTTACAAAAGCAATCTTTTAAAACCAAAGTTTTGTTTCATCATTAAGTTTTATTGTTTTATCGGGTTTTAAATTAACAAAATAAAATCATTATTGTATAATTGTATTACTTAATGCTAATTCTCACCTTTCAACAGCAATTGCACTCATACTGAATATAGATATCTGTGTGGGGATCATTATGAAGGAGAGCATTGATATGCACAGGAACTCTTTGTTGTGGGGAAGTCCCAGTTTTGTGAGTATCGAGCAGGGAATTGCGATCAGTCCCACCAAGATGTCGGATAGTGATAATGAGAAAATGAACACAAACATAACCTGTTGAAATAAAATAATTGTTTGAAAAATAAAGTAAAATTTGAGACTTTAAATTCAAGTAGTGAACACATAATGACCTTAGTTTTCAAAATTTTATATTTTTTATTAGTTTTTATAACAATACAAATTATACTTGTTTCGATTTACAGTTTTTATATTTGATGTACAAAGTAAAACTATTAAAAGTTTTGTAATGAATTAAAATTAGTTATAATAAAGTATCATCTACTCAATTTCTTTCTAAAAAACTTAACGTTAGACAAACTATTTTAAAGAACGCAAACTTTATTATATAATTACTTGATGTTAATTACTTAGTACATTTGGTACATGTTTAAGTTATGAACTAAGTTTACATTAAATTAGTTTACGTTATGAACGTAAGAAACGTAAAACTTACTTTTCTTTTTAACTGGCGACTTTTGTAAATGACGTAACAAACAATAAAGTTACTTATTACTACGACGAATGCAATGAGCGCTTCGAATACAATGAATAAAATCGGTAGCTTTTCCATTTGTTATTATTCTTTTTCTTGAGTTTATAAATATACGCTGAAAATGCAATATACTATTGTTAAGGTGCTATAGTTGTTGAAAGATATTTTTTAAATTTGGCTAGCTTTCAAAAGCTAAAAAAAAATTTTATTAAAAAACAGTGTTTTAGAGTTCAGTTACATAATTTAAAACAGAAATTTTTTATGCTAAAATATTACTGATAAGACTTATAACCTTGTGAGCACTTTGAATTTTAAAACAGGGAGTAAAAACTTGATTAGTAGATAGATAAGGAGCACATATGTTTTGTAAACTTTTTGTAGAATGACGAAAATGAGAAAAATTAAAAACCCATATATGAAAGTTACATACTGTTACAAAAACGGAATAAATGTGCTAATTTGTCAAAAACCTACAAATTTAACACTTATTTATGTGTTGAACAACTAAAATATATAAAAATATAAAAAATTATTTGTTAAGTTTTTTTACAACTTTTTGATACATAAATCTCTAAGTGTCTTGTTTTTTTTTAAATTTATAGAAAAGTTAAAAATACTATATAAAAGTTAAGTATTTACTATAAATATGTAGGGTGATAAAAGAAAAAGAGTACATTGTAAAATTTTTCATGTGACTCTATACTTTGAAATATTTTTTTAGATTTTATTACTAGCTTTTAAGGTTGCAAAAAAAACTTTTTTGTTTTACTTAAGCAGTCATTTTTTAACACAACTTTTTGTTAAAGTTTATAAAAAAAAAAAGCTTACTAAGATTAAAATAAAAACTAAACTTTTCTACAGGTATATTATTTAAAACATACTAATTCATAAAAAAGTAAATACGTTTGTAAAAACATGCTGTGAAATTTAAACAAAAGTTAATTTTAAAACAAAACAAGTTAACGCTGAAAATAATTGATTAAGCAACGCATACGAACGAAATTACAAAGTTTACATAGAAATATTTTTACAACCTTTCTGATAACACTTAAGTACTGGTGCTTGAAATTTGTTGTATATTTGCTGTAGAAATCTACTAAAACAATAGAATGTTATATAAACTGCTTTGATGATGTAGTGAAAAAAAACTTCTTAACAAAATTTATACTATTTTAAGACAACTAAAACTAGTTCTATGAATATATGAATGAATAATTTGAAGTTTAAAAAAAATAGTAAAATTTACCTATAAAGTGTTTCTGTTGTAAAATGAGTCACAAAAATTAAATATATATTATGCTAATTGAAATCTATAAATAAAACATATAAATATAAATATAAATAAAACAATATATTAATAAAACAATTATTGACTTGTTTGTTGTATATACAAATGTGAATTATATTACTGTGCATTTTAAAGGCATTGTGCGTAGTATTCTATTTTATTTAAGTTATTTCTCTTTCTTTTCTTAAACTCTCTCTATTAAAAACATAATATGTTCCTATTGCTATGATTTGAAAACAAAATGTTAAGTTGATATATCTGATTTATTCTAGACCATTTCAAAAATGGTTTTCATAAAAAACTTATTGATATGTTTGTTTTACAGAAACTATCATCATATTACAAAACGCAAGTAAAAAAATAGTATACCATTTTTTTACTTTTGCTCTCTTTTTCTTACTTTCTTAAACTCTCAAAATAAATTTGAAAATATTTTTTGAGATTTAGACTGGCCCCTAAATTAATAATTGAACTGTAACTAATAATAAAAAAATATTTAAAATAATAGTTGTATTTATTTTGATTAAAAAAGTTAGCACTTTAATTATATAAACAAACTTTTAATTTTAGTTTTGTAAATTAAAACTATGTCACACTAAAAAAAGAGAAAAAAAAACTGCGCTTGTTTCTTTTAGTACTTACAAATTATTTAAAAATAATATATATATCTTCAAAATAGCTGTACTAAAAAGCATGCTCAATTAATCAATAGTTTCATTGTGTTTGTTTCGATTTTTCTGTACTTATTTATCAAATTTTAACTAAGATTTTAAAACAAGCTTCTAAAGTTTGTATACTCCCTTTTTTTTATTAGTTGTTTAAGCTTTTTTAATAGAAAATCCGAATATATTTTGACGAAATATACAAGTTTCGCTTAAAATATTTTGAAAAGTTTTTAAATTTTTAAATAAGTAGTTTATCTAAATAATTAAAGAATACTTTTTTAGGCCACATTAAATATAAAATTAAAATAAAAAAATACTTGATTTGTTTTAAATTTAACAAAACTTTTTTTAAAGTTAGCTACAAAGCTTTTATATATCTATTATGTAAAATTAATAAAACTTTTTTGACTTTAGTATTAAGTCCTTATTAACATAAACAACTTTAACACCTCTGATTTTACCAAAAGAAACGTATATTTGAACTAAGTGTTAAAATACAAAGAATATAGTCGGAAGTGTTGTAAAACTGCATCCTTTTTTATATTTTTATATTTGATTTTTCCTTTTTTTTATCTGTAGTCGTTATCCGAATTTAAAAAGTCAACAGCGCAGTTTAACGGAATTACTTTTTTAAAAACTACACACATAAAATTTTTTACTTTATTTTATTTTAACCAAACAGTCTAAGTAAAATAAGTATGTTTAATTCTAGAAAGTTAATAACTGAATAAACAAATCAGAATAACAGAAGTAACAAAAAAGTTCAAAAAAACTTAAATATTGTTAGCTTTGACTCTAATTGTTTTTACCACAGAAAATTACTAGTAAACGTAATTACTTACATAATTGAAAACAAAACCAAAAGTAAGTGTTTTAACATCTAGTTATGTATATTTAAAACATCTACAACTTTTTTATTCATACTTATAAAAATAAATTTAATTTAAAAGAAAAATGGAAAATTGCGGTTATACTTATTAGATTTAGTTAAATAAAGACATTTTAAAAACATAAACTTGATATTTGATGTTTTAATAACAAAGTTCATTTCAGTTTAAACTTCAATATAATTAACAACTATACTCCTAATAAAAACACACAACTTAAAATATCAAACTCAATCAATTAAAAACGAGCTCTATAAGGTTCGTATGAGTTTGTAACATCAAAATAATCAACAAAAACAATATTCCCAAGGTGTGTGTTCATAAAAACATCAAACAATCAATTATACTGTAAATGCTTAATTATTTCAAATCACTTATGTCTTTATACTTTTATCTGTGACATTATAATTTGACAGAGACGTATTTTTGGTTTAAAATCGTGCTTATATTTTGTTATGTAACAGATATCTTTGTGTGTTTAACATTATCGATTTTTTAAACTCAAGATTAGAAAACATTTTATATTTTGTTGTTTAACGCTTCTTAGTACTGTTGAACAAAATGAGTATAATAGTTAAAATGTATGGTATAAGTGCAATAACATGAACACTTTAATAAAAAAAGATTATTTGAAGTTGTAAAATAAAAATGCTTGTTCGTTAAGTTGAAAAAACCTCGGACTTTGATACTTATTGTTTCGTTGACAATATTGTTTTAATACTCCGTTTCAAAATTTGTAGAGTTAAGACTTTAAATAAATACAATAACTTTGTTAAATATTTTTTTTTAATTAAAGAACTTAAAACCGTATGTTGTTAGTAAACTCAAAAAATAAAAAACTTGAACAAAAAAATATTAAGTTTTAATTTTAAATAGACAGAAATAAAATTGCGTGTTATAGTTCTTTAAGCTAATTTTTTTAATAAAATAAGATTTTCTGAGTCAATTTAGTAAACAAAAAAATTTAAAAACAAAATAAGTTATTTAAAAACCATTAAAATTAAAAAAAAAATCTTTAAATTAGACAAAGGTTTAGAAAATTTATAAAATGTTTTTACCAAACGCCACATAAAGAATAAAATTACAAAATTAAATTATTTATCTAACTAAAAGGTAAAAAAATTAAGATGTAGGAACCCAAAAACGAAAAAAATAATTTACGACTTAACGTTGTTACATTTTTAAATTTAAAGCCATTAAAATAATGAAAATGCATTTAGTTCGGTTTATCCTTAAATCGTTGTTATCGTTTAAAATTAGTTTTAGATTAGACTCTAGTTTTAAACAGTTTAGCATTTTTAAATCTATTTAAAACTTAAACAAACAATTTGTAAAATTCTTAAGTCTTAAAGTATTTTAAAGTGTATTTTAACATCATTTAGATATTTATGTTTTAATACACTTTTCTAATAGTAACAAATTTTGCGCTATAACATAGTAAAATAGAAAAAATAATAAAAATGTATAACTTAGTGTTATAAAATAAGTTACTAACTATGTTAAGATAACACTTATTTTAATAATACTTCCATACACATGCTATGTAAACCAAACACTTTGATTTATTGCTTATTGTTTACTTAAGCAGTTTAATTGTGTACTTTGAAATTTAATTGTGCTTGATTACTCTTGATTTCATAAAAAATAACACATTTAATTTTATTAAAAGTTAAATAATTTTAAAGAATATTTATCAATCATTGTAGTTGTATACCTACTTTAGAAATGCTTTTCAATATCTGTTTAAAGAATGTAAGCTAGCTATTAAGATTCTGCTTAAATTGTAATTTCGTTGTAATAGTCGACAAAAGTATTCTATGTCTAAATATATTTAAGTTAAAGGCTTCCTTACATCAGTATTGTGTGCAATAGTTTTATAAAACTGTTATAGAAAAAGTTTTACAAATACTTAAGAGTTTAATTGCATAATAACTATCAATAAATATGCAGTTTTATTTTTCAATTTATTAACATATTTTTTTTTTAATAGTTTTGTTATAACACAAAAACACAGTTTTACTATAAAACATTTTTGGTTGAGTTTTCTGAAACAGTTCACTATACTAAAAAAAAACTAACAACTACAACTTACTATTAAAACATCTGTCTAAAAATTTATTTAGTAACACAAAATATCAAGCTCTTTTAAAGAGCACCACTTATACTCAATTAATTCATTCATTAAAAAACTTAATATATCTGGAAAATATATAAATAACAAAAATACTCACTAATTATCAAACTCAACTGTTTGTATATAAACAGCAAGCTTCATTTATATATCATGATATACTAGATCGTAATTTACTCTATGTTATAAGTTATAGAAATAGAATATGTTAAATTCTTAGTGATTGTATTTAGTCATTACTTAAGGCTCAATTAAAGTAAAATGAGTTGTTATGATTATATCTTAAAAAGCATAAGTGTTTGGCATAAAAAATTGTAAATGCAATATATGTTAATTAAAATTTGTAAACAAATTTTCACAAGTTTATAATGTGTTATTACTATAAATTTTTTGTAGATATCAACAATATTTCTAATAACTAAGATATTTTTCAGCGAAAAGATTAACTTGCAAAAATGTTTTTAATTTTAAGTATAAAAATTTGTTTCTATTTGTAGTGAGATAAAAAAGTTGACCTTTGAAGTTATTAATGCAAAAATGACAGTTCCTCAACACTTTATTCAGCCCAAACGGATAAAGTTTACATCTAGTTAATAATTTTCAAAATAATTTGTATATCAGGTAGTTTTTAGATTATTAGAATCAGTAAAATTGTTTCAAACTTTATTTGAATAAAAACATAAATACTTGTTTATATTCTAAATGAGTAAACAATTTTATAGAGTTTAGTAAGTGTTTTTAAAAATAAGCTAATCTGTTTTAGTAAATAAACTATATACTCTAACAGTTGATTCTTTCACAAACTTTAAATTTATCAAGTAAAAATTATTTAAAATAAATTTCAAAAAATATATTTCTACTCTGTAAGGGTTGTACCACAACTTTAATTTTGAACAAAATTTAATTTTCAAAAAGAAAACATCACTCTTTTTTTCACAAAACTAACACAAAAGTTTGCTTGAGTTTACCTTTTAAAATAGTTTTTAGATTTTGTATCAACTATTTTTTTAAATTTGTGCCCTAAACCGGTATATCAGAAAAATTTATTGATTTGTTTAAGTTTTGGTAAGCTATCAAGCGTAAAAAACTCTAATCATAAGTAGTTTGTTTGTTTTTAATTGCTTAACTTAAAACGTTCATAAGCTACTATTTAAAACCAAAAAATGTTTCTTAACGAGCAATTTGAGCTTTTTAATGTATTTTAAAACTTATGTTCGGATTAATTTATAACTTAAAGTTTTTCAACGGGATCAAAATGATAAAGATATAAAATTTTAATACCAAAAGTAATTTCTAGTTCTAATATAAAGCAGTAATTATCATATAGCTAACAAAGAACGAGTTTTTATCTTATAAAAAAGTTTAAAAAAAATTAGTTTTCATGACACTCATTATACATTAGAATCAAACATATATATATAAAAATTTCATACATTTTTTACACAAAATTACTTTTTGATTCTTTGACTTTTGAAATACATTAGTTAGGCTATATCATGACCATTTAAAAATACGTAAAATTGTTAAAATATATAAAAAATTAAAACAACCAAAAACATAAAATTGATTGTTTGATTTATAAAATTTGTATTATCTTAAAGTGAGTTGTAATTTTTACTTAAAATAAAAAGCCATTTTTATTTAATGTTATTTTTTTAATTAATTATATAAACTATATAAAGCATTTTTAACATTTACAATTTCTAGATAACACACAAAATAGTCTTTTTATGATTTGTTACTTAACATTTCCCAGAAAATTGGTGTTATATAATATAATTTTAGAAATTTTAAAGTTGAACTAAAACTGTATACATTTTATAATAGTATAAGTCAGATAGTTAACAGTATTTTAAGGTATTTTAAATAGTTTTCTAAATAATAACTTAGCTGTTATCAAAGCTAATAAATAATAATTTAGCATAACTGTAGAAACAACACACAACTGTAGAAACTGTTTATAATTTTTTATTAGTTGTTTTAGTTAATTAATACTTATAAGTGATTACACAATAGTTTTCCGAGTATTTATTCGTTTTTTATGGTTATTAATGTAAACAACTAAAGTTATAATTACTTTCAATTTTTTTATTTAAATGTTTTCAATAGATGCAAATTCAATTTTATAAACTTTACAAAATTTAGTAAACATGTGTTAGTTTTTTTTTTTTTTTTTGGACAAAAACTTAAACTTTTTTAGTATCTAAAACAAAGATAGTAATTAACATTTTATTGCGGTTCAACCTTAAAAATATTTAGTTAAAAATTGCTTAAATAAAATTAAAACTTTTTTTTGCATTGCTGTAAAAACATTAGAATCAAACTTACAAAACTGTAGTACAAATTCCCTATTGTAAAACACAACAAATGAAAAAAGTTTAGTATCAGTTTTTTTTACAAATTTGGATAGAGTTATTTTTTTTACAAATAATAACACAAAAACCAAACTTTTATTTCTTACCAGTGTTCTCAACTATTTTTTTTTCAAAACATTCTTAATTAAGTTTTCAGCATTTTATTAAAAGAAACGTATTACATAATGTATTGAGATTTTAGAATTTAACATTTATTGTTGATAACACATTTTGCTTTGATTACCTTCTGAAGCTTACGTAATAAATTTAATCGTAGATTTAAATACTTTGAAATTAAAAAAAAAAACAATACAATATTGGAAATTGTAACAAATTTTATTTGTATAAAGTACTGTAAGTATGAAAATTGAAAATTAATTTTTTTTTATACTCATTTGTAGATATATATGCTTAATTAATTTTCTTATTTAAGATCCTGTTTATAAAATAAATCTTTTCAATATCAGTTTAAGCGCTGTTAATTAAACATTACTTCATAAAAAAGTCATTAAACGGTGAATATATCACCAATGTATTTTGTCGAATATAAAACAAATCTTTACTTTTACAATAAATCATTTTTCTTTATTTACACAATAAATCTTTCTTAACATCAGTAATTTTATAAACTTAAAAGTCTTAAAATTTAAATAGTTGCTTTAGAATTTAAGTAAGGATTAAAAATTTTACAGTCACATACCATTGTTTGTAAAACTTAAGCTATGAAGTTATATAACACAAAGTTCATTCAAGTTTAAATAAATTGCGTTGCGTGCGTCCAATGTAAGGTCAGCTTATATTAAGCAATTAAATTTGTAACGCTTTAATCAATTAGGTTAAATGCCATTGCTTAATTCTGTATGATCTAGATTATGGCCTTAAACTTTTGTGAAGTTTTTTTTTTTAATTTTTTCAATTGTTAAAAGTTTTCCTTTTTAACACTTTGAAAATACTTTAAAATTAATATTTTATGTATATATGTTTTTATGTAAGTTATCTCATTATTAATAATAATAATTTATAATTATACATCGAATAATCATACATCATACATATATCATACATATATATATATATATCAAAGTTAAATCACCTAATATAAGTTTTGTTGAATTTTCATTTACTTCAACTTTATACTTTTTATTTAAAAGTAAAACTATTGTACTAACTTATACAAAACCATTATAACTAAACTGTTAAGGTATAAGTTTTGTAGAATTATGTTAAAAATTACCCGTCAACTTTCTCTTTAACAAAAACAAAACAGCTAGTTTACTAAAAATAAAAATATCAATGAAAAATATATGTAAGTTGATGACTAAAAATATACTAATCAACTTTTTAAAACAGAATATTCATGTGTTAAGCAATTCTTAGTCGACTACTAACTTATTTAAAATTTTGTAACATTATATTACAATTAAATAATTTAATCAGCTTTTTCTAATTCTTGGTTTACTCCTATCACTAAAAGTATTTAAAAAGTATTGATTTATTTTAAATGTGAACATGAGTATTACTTTAAACAACGTTATCATAAAATAAAAATAGAGAAGTTATTATTTAAAATAGTTTTTTAAATTGTAAGAAAAAAAAATACTTGTAGAAAATCTACAAAAAAGTATTCAAGCGGTTTAACTAACGAAAATTTATAAAAATTGTAGTCATTTACATTTTAGCTATTTATGTTTTTTAAATACACATCTTATAAACAAGGAAAAGTGTTTAATACAAAAATCTATGAGTAATTCAAAACTTTCTGCATAGTACTGCATTTTTTTGCACTGCAATTAATCCGTTTAAAATTGATTTTTTGTAGAAAAATTTTGCAGCTAAAACTTCTAGTTCTAAAGGTTAAAGCAGTATTACTTAAAAAGAAAACTTATAGTTGAATTTGTTTTCAAACTAAAGTTTTTTAAGACAGAAAATCGTTATTCGATGTTTCCGGAAAGTAATTTTAACTTTTTCAACCATTAAAACTTATTCTAAAGTTTTAAACTGATCTAAACCTTCCTTAAAACTTTCGTTTACAGACGCTTACAAATCTTAAAAAAAAATTAAAATCTAAAGTTCCATGAATGACTATACCTTTTTGTTTAAAACTAAATTTAAATTAAAATTGCTTTCTAAAGTAAAAACTAACTTCAAACAACGCACATACTAAACTTAAAAAACATTGATAACGTATACTTAACCTATAAATATAACAAAACTTATTATTTCCAAAAATTTTAAACATCATAAGTATACTTTTTTATTTCCAAAATAATCAAACTTAAAACTTTGGTAAATTATAGAATAACATTTTTATAATATTTAGATAGCATTTTTATTTGTGATACTTTTAGATAAGTAATATAAAAATACATTTTATGTTACATTTACAGCTACTTTTTTGGTTTAAATTAATTTCAAAACAAATCAAATTTCATTATTACTTTACATGTTTTAAGTGTAAAAAATCCCATTAGAAACATTAAGATGCATTTTTACTTTTATTTAAATCTAATATGTGCCATAAAATTATAAATCTTTACAATGTACATCGCTCTACTGTTAGTTTTTCAAGAATAAAGAGCTTACAATTAGTTAAAATAAAAAGATGTATTAATTTGTCTGGTATATTTGTTTTCAACTTTATTTAACACTAATACTAAACTAACTTCAGTTATGTGAGAGTAATTAAAATAAAAATGAAAAACTATGGGTGCTTAACAAATTTCTTCTAAATACATTTTTTGACTTTACTGTCCAAACTAATCATTAAGTTCAAAGTAAATTTAATTAAATTTGTATCAATTTGTACTTAAAATAAAATCAATAGTAGACACTTTTTTTACATAGATATATTCTTCAGTTTTAGATAAAAATAAGCAATCGTAAGGCAAAGTCAAAAAATAAAAGAATAATTTTTAACTACGATAACTTTAAAAACAAAAAGAACATTATGTTAAATTTTTTTGTCTGTAATGTTACTTCAAATAGAGCAAGAATTCACAAAATTCATACCACATTACTTATTTGAATGATTAGCTAGCTATAATACCCATTAGAATATTTTTTTTTTAATATTAAGGTTTAATCTAATTTTATATCTTAATGAAAAAACAAATATATTATATTGATTTAAAGATAAAAAAGTGACAAAATCTTTTTTTTTTTGAGACATAAATTTATTACTTGCTTTTTTCCTCAAAAATTGAATATAGAACTGACAAAAAAAAGTTTTCTTAATACTAAAATATTTCTGTTAAATATATTGTTAATGTTGATTCAGCATACTTTTTTTTGGAAAACTAAATATCACAGAAAAGTAAAACATAGTGTCGTTTTCTACAGTGTTAATGACACATAAAAATAAATTTAAAATATTAAACTTATAAACTTTTACTTTTGACTTGTTTATCTATGAAGTGTGTTAATAGTAAATATGTCTTAACTGGCAATATTTAATTTCAGAACAAATACACAAAGTCAAATTAGTATCGCATTTAACCGTAAAACTAGATAAACAAAATGTTCAGCTTCTGACAAGATTTTCCTACAAAAAAAAACAGAAAGCACTAAAAAATATTAACCACAACTTAAAGGACATTTCAATAAGGACATTTCCTGAGAGTATACTGTAAATAAAAGATACATTGACAAGTTCCAGTGAAAATTTCTGAAATTTTATATACATATATTGATTTAAAAACTTGAATGTTCAAAAAAATCTGCTAAAATGATTGAAATAAATCGATTAAGAAAAAACTTGCCAGCATTTATTATTTTTTACAAAGACTTTTACACTTTAAACACTTTCAAATTGTATTATGCCATTTTTTCTGAAACTTCTAAGTTTTAAGTATTCATTAGGTAAAAAAACTAGTTTTTCAACAAATTACAATGCAACTGTATTTTTACTGTAGATAGACATAAACCATAAACATAAATGTTTGTTTAAAACTGTTGCGCAGTTTGTACTGTTTTAAAATCGTTTGTTTACTTATAATTAGTTAAAATAGTAAAACAAATTTTATATAAATGAATCTGAAGAGTTAAGGCAAGCGTTAAGCTATTCAAACAATTAAAAGCTTAAATTACAAAATATGCTTAAAAAATATAAATTTGTTTATACAAAAATTCAACTGTAATCATTATATTAGAGTACTTAAATTTTATTTTTATTAGAAATTAGTTTTAAAACAAATTGTCATATACGTTACATATATACAAACCAGTATTCAAAAAGAATATATATTTTCTAAATGATAGCGGTTGCTTACAATTACTTATCAGGATGTTATAACGTAAACAATCTTATTAACGCTTAACACATATAATAAACTGTTTTACTATTTAAGGTATTTATTTGGTTTCAATCTACATTTAATCTTCAATTTTATCTTTAATCTTGAACAAAAAATACAAAATAATGTTTTATTGATTTATAGATATCAAAGTCGCGAACTGAAAAAGGTTTTTATTTTGCGACTTAAAATCAATAAACTCTGTTTTCTTTCGAAAGTTCAATTCAGTTTATTTCTATATATTTTATTTGTACTGTTTTCGCTCTTTCAAAAAATATAATTCATTCATTTGAATTGCAACCTTCTGCTAACTTTTGTTTTAATTTATAAAATAAAAAATATAGTAAATAGCATATAATATATATAACTTGATGTATGGTCTAATAAAGTAATAAAATTAAAATGTTAACTTAAAATAGCATTATTTATTTGGAACTAGGTATTATGTTATCTCAAATTTATCTAGATTTTATATTTAATAAAAATTGAATATGTACGTAGTCATAAAAAAACACAATGTATTAACTACTAATATAAATTTAAACTAGCTTGTTTTATGTTGTAAAAATAATGTTTTTTAAGTAGTTGTTGGAGACTATTATTTAACTAGTTTGAAAAACTGAAAAGAATTATAAGAAAATGTTTAACATAAACTTGAAAAAATAATTGCATACTATTTAACATAAATTTTCCCTGAATGTAGACAACTTTTCACAAGTATATGAATACATACATTTGTTTAAACTTTTAAATAAGCCACATTTACTGACTGCCAAATAGTTGTGAACAAATCGATAATTTAGAAACCATATAACATTAATGTTTTTTAACTTTATGACCTTAACACTTCAAACGCTTTAAAATTGAGTTATAGCACTTTCTTATTAACCTACTATTCGTTTAAGAATACTTTTGGTTAAAATAAAAGTTTTGTGTCTAATTTTGTTCAAAAATAATTGTATCACACAGTATTGTTTAGTGTTTTTTAAGTTTTCTAATTCTTAATATTATTAGTTGTTTTAAACTTTAAAATGTTTATAACACTTAACTTTAGGCTTTTTTTTTCAATGAAATTTTGTATGAAGTAATTTATCAAAAAAAAAATTTTTACAATGAAATTGATACAGCGTTGTTTACGAGAAAAATGTAAAACATAACAATGTTAAGATTTGTCGTTGTATAATCGAAACAAAAACAATGTAATTTGATAGCATTAAAAAGATAAATTATTTCTTTTCAGATTACAAATTTCGTTAAGACGATAAATTTTATTTTTTTTTTATTGAGTATAAATTTTACAAATCGAATGCGTTAACAAGATATTTTTTCATTCATAACTTTGAATAACTTGTATAAAGTTTTAAAGTAGAGAATTGGTCTTTTATTAATCAGACATTAAAATTGTTAAAGAGAGGTAATAAAATCAATTTAACGACTTAAGCAATTTTTTTTACAAATGTACTTTGTACAGTAATTTCCTTAGTGATTGTATGTTAAACAATAAAACTTTATTTCATCTAACTAGTTAGTTAAGTGTTATTAGAATATAAAGTTTGTAGGTAATTTCGTTAGCTTTAATTTATCTAGATTTTATTATTAGTAAAACTAAGTTTGTAGGTAGTCATGAAAAACCACAATGTTTTAACTACTAATATATATTTCAATAAGTTTGTTTTGTTTTGTAAAAATTATATTATTTAAGTAGTTGTTGGAGAGTATTTGTTAACTACTTTAACAAAATAATAAATAATTAAGTCAAATTCAAAACTTTTTAACAAAACTTAATAAAAAATATTGCCAAAATGTTTAACATAAGTTGTAAAACAAAAAAAAAGTCCTTGGATGTAGAGAACTTTAAAAAAAATAAACATATATTGATTTTAACCAACAAATGTGCTGCATTTATTGACTGCCAAATAGTTGTACATAAATCGATATTTTAGAAACTTTATAACATTTGTGTTTTCAACATTATGACCTTAACACTTCAAGCGCTTAAAAATTGAGTTATAGCACTTTCTTATTAACCTACTATTCGTTTGAGAATACGTTGGCTTAAAATAACATTTTTGTGTCTAATTTTGTTCAAAAATAATTGTATCACACAGTATTGTTTAGTGTTTTTTAAGTTTTCTAATTCTTAATATTATTAGTTGTTTTAAACTTTAAAATGTTCATAACACTTAACTTTAGGCTTTTTTTTCAATGAAATTTTGTATGAAGTAATTTATCAAAAAAAAAAAAAAATACAATGACATTATTGGACTATATACAGCGTCATCTTTAAAACGAGGTAAGAGTAGATCATAACAGTGTTAAGAATTGTCGAAATACAAACGAAAATGATGTAATTCGTAAATAGATAAAATATTTCTTATCAGATTATAAACTTCGTTAAGACGAATAATTCTACCGTTTTTTTTTTTTTTGAGTATAAATTTTAAAAGTCGAATGCGTTAACAATGTATTTTTCTAATTCATAACTTTGATATTATAAATCAATAAACTTCTAAAACAACAGTTATATTTAATATAGACTAGTTTAAAGGTTTTAAGTGAACAAATTATTTTTTAATTAATCAAACATTAAAACTGTTTAAAAAAGGTAATAAAATCAATTTTACGACTTGAGCAAATTTGTTTACAAATGTACTTTGTACAGTAGTTTCCACAGTAGATATATTAAATAATAAAAACTTTTATTTCATCTAACTTAAGATAAGTTGCTAAGTGTTAATAGAAAATTGCTTTAAACTTCACTCAATTTTATAACTAATTTCGAAATAATATATAAATGAATAAAAAAGTACTAAACCTAAAATGTTATAAAAAAAAGTTTTAAGTACTTAAAACTGTATTCTCATTTTTTAAAGTATAAACTTGTTTAATGTATAAAAACAAGTTTTGTATATTTTTATTATTTATTATTTATAAATCTCGTTCGACGCATAACAACACTTAAGGCTTTATTGTGATTTAAAAAGCAATAAAACCACTAAATTTAACAAAACTTCCAACAAATACTATAACTGTTAGATTTATTTATGTTTATAGGCAAAATTTTTCTAATATTCTAATTGCATTCTTTTTGTAAATCATATCTTTCTAGTGAAATGTTTCATAAAAAATCAAACCTATAAAAATTAACGGACATATTTTCTTTCGGTAAAAAAAATGAAATCTTTAAAAATACTGTTGCTGAAACAACGAAATTTTATTGTTTACGTTTATACTTCTTTGAAATAATGTTTTACATTACTAGTAAACACATTAAAAGCTGATGTTTTAATTTAAACTTAATACAAACTAACAAAAATAAATGAAAATTTGACAAAATAGTAGCTATGCTAAATCGAACAACATAACTTAAACCTAACGACTAAAAACTACAAACAGTATTCCCAATACCAGTAGTTTAACATACTGTAAACTAAAATATCAAAGTTTGATAAAACTAATCAAACCTGCTTTAACACTGACACCTAGCGGATATTGGTTTTTAATTATGTTTACAAATTTAAAATTTAAAACTTTTAATAAATGTTACAAAAGGAACAAAAACAACCTTTTCTTTTATCACAAAAGGATACGGCTGTATTTTATTAGAGAATATTTTTTTAGTCAGTTACATGAAATAAAACATATCTTTTTAGATGTCCTTTAACTGTTTATAGCATTTTTAAACCTTAAAATTTGAAAGTTTTGCTTTTAATTTTTGATAGAGTTGATTATATATTTGATTAAAGCTCAGTTTATTATGTTGTATTTAAATGAACACCTACATCTTTTATGCAAAAAAAAACGAAAAAAAACATGTCCCAAAATTTTGTTGTATGTTTTAGTTAAGCGTTTAATATAAATACATTTTAACTGTTTTTGTTTTATTTGTTTTACAATTTATATCACATTATTAAAAAAAAAACAGCAGCTTCTAAAAGTGTCCTTACAATACAAAGTGATAATTAGTCAAACTTTGTACTTTACAGTTTTTGTTTTATTTGCTACATGTTACAAATTTTTGAATCAAGGATTTTCAAACCTTTATTTTTGTTTAGATTTATTCTTTCAAAAGTGCGTATTAAACCAAAACACAAAACTAAAAAGGCTGTATAAAACCAAATAAAAGTTAAATTATTCAACAAAAAATACATTTATTTAAAAAATATTTTAATTAATGTCGCAACTGCAAACTATATGATGCTAATAAAATCAATTTTACGATTATGTAAATTTGTTCAAGAATGTACTTCAAAACGTTGTGTTATTTATTCTATTTATAAACAATTTAGCTTTATATTCAGAAATATAACAACACAGGATAAATTTATAACGCTACAGTTATAAGCAATTCGATTTGAATAATATTTTGTTATGAATTTGTTTTGATTGTAACATTGTATTTGATGAATAAAACCTTAAAGTATTCGAAGTTATACTACAGTTATACTTCAAAGTGTTTTAGTCAACAGTTTTAACATTTTAATACTAGATAAAACCACGCTTAAAATTGTACTTTATGTTTGTTTTAAAACATAAATATTATGTTTATTTTTATTCTTTTCTCAGTACTTTGACTTAAAAAACAAATAAATGAAAAAATTAAAGTTTTTTTAATTCAAAAAGCTGCATTATAAGTACAAAACAAAACAAAACCACTTTAAGAAAATATACTGTCATCTATACAATCTCTAAACTATGATTTTTCAGACTGGACCATTACAAAAATTTAAAGACCATGAGGTCATTTGAGAAATTCTGAAGTTGATGATAAAGAACAATCAAAAAGGTTTTCAGCGTTTTTAATGGTACTTTCATGAGAAATCTTGTTGGAGGGACCCCAGCTTTTTTTTTATTTCTCTTAAGGAGGCCTTTTGAAAAAAGTTTCAGAAACTCTGCTCCAGATGTTTTACAAAGATTAAAAAACAATTTATTTAAATAAACACTACTGAAACTTAATAAAAATAACTAGAACTAATAACACGTCATTAGTAATAAAAAATTAGATTGAAAAAATAAAAAAAGTTAAGATATTATTTAAAAAATGTTAATTTTTGGTCGATAATACTTAGATAAATATTTCACTTGCTTATTAAACTGAAAATAGATTAATTAGATGAACTTTATTAAACTTGCTTCTAAATTTTGTATAGAACTTAAGGTTGTAGCATTCACACAACTATAGCTTAAATAAAAATACTTTTTTCTTAAAATGGTTTATTTACACCTGCAGTTAAAAACTACAATTTTTTATTTTAATTCTAAAAAATTTTATTTGCGTTCTATAAAAAAAATGACAGAACCTGTTTTATGGCATTTATTTGTTTTTGTAAACATTTGTTAATTTTAGTTAATATTTGTATAAACGAATTTTTTTCAAGTTTGCACAAATTCTAAAGTTTTTAAAAATATATATGAAGCCTTCAAAATTGTCGCTGCAAGGTTTAATGATTTTTTACTTACTGCTAGACTTGTTAGTAATCACTATTTTACTTAAAACTTTAAATTTCAATTATTATTTTCATTTATATACAAACTTGTAAGGCTGTAAACATTAAAGTTCACATGTTTAGTATTTTAATTGTATACATCGAAATAAACTTTTAGCAAATTTTATTACATTTTGTAAACGAAATAGCTTTTCAAAACGCAAAACGTGATTTAAACATAGAATAAATACTTTTAGTTGATAAACAAGTATTCCTTTGTATTTTTATGTTACTAATATTTAATATATTTTATAAGTTTTAAACATTCATCAAAATTAAGTTGTTACTTGTGGTTAACTATTAAATTAACCTCTAATTGAAGGAAATGATCATCTTATTTCATTAAGAGTTTGATTGAAATTATTTCAACCACAAAACTTAAAATTGAACAGCCTAAAAAAGTAAAATTATATTTTATTTTTAATATAGAAACATCAAATAGCTTGAAAGTACCATTATTAGCAAATTAAAAAAAGTTTTTAATTTATTGTGAACATATTATAAGTGCAACTTACTTTTAGTTATAAATCTATCAAAAAATAAATTAAAACAAAAACTATGGTGCAATATTAATTTTCTACAATGTAATATAATTTTTACAAACATCATATTTGTAAAGTTTTCTAATTTCCGAAAAAAAATTCTCGTTTTCGCACTTATGTAAACGTTAAAATTTAAAATTAAATAGCTTTGAAATTATTTAAAAAAATTAACATACGAATTTTAGACTGTGCTATTGTTATTTAATTAATTTGTAAAAGCTTGAATTTCAATTTTAAACTCTGTGGTCAGTTTTGAAATAAAACCTCATGTAAAGCAAAATCTTTCTTTTTCATTAGTATAAATGAAGCTATAAAAAAAAAAATTCCTCGTTTTTTTTTAGTTTCTAAAGAACGATATTTTATATTCATATATATATACATACACTTCAAGTATGTTAAAATAAATTTTTAAACCACCATTCAACATTAATCTTCACAAAAGCTGATGAATTAAGATTATGAAAAAGCTGAATATAAAAACATTAAGCTATTTAAGTTTTATCATCTTAAAATAAAATTTATTTAAAACGTTGTGGTAAGCATTGAAGTCTTATAAAAGTTAATCAATCTTAAGTTTAAGAATTTTTCAATTTAGAAAAGCTTTACCAAACACAACCTAAAGATTAAAAATGAAAATTTTTAAATTTACTTTTAATAGAGATTAATATAAAAAAAAACTAAACATATACATTTGAAAAAAAACAACATGTTTGTTCAACAAATTTATACTTTTTTTAATTAATGTTTGTGTTTTCAACAATAAGTGCGTAATTAAAAAGTAATTTGAATATTTTTTATAACAAAAGGTTTTATTCAAGCTTAATAACATAAAGTAATATTTATGAATTAACAACGAACGTATTAAAATGTGAGCTAAGTTAGTTGTTTTATTTACCCAATTAGTAATTATCATCTAAAAAATGCTATTTTACATTCACGTACTTATCAACGTAAATTTTCACATTTTTCTAAATTACCAAAGATAGATAAAAACATCTGAAAATTCTAAGCGGTTATGTTTTAGTATTTAGTAGCAAGGCTATAGCTGTAAAAAAATCAGTTTTAATTTATATAAAATGTCAAGAGATTAAGTTATTTTCAACATATTATATTTTACTTAGTAACACTATGAGTTAAGAAAAAACTGACCTTTTTACAGGTCTGTAAAAGCAAGTTTTTTAAATTTAAAAACAAAAATTATTACATCATAATCATGTTTTTTTTTAACTTTTTTATGTTGTTCAATCAAATTTAATGAAAAAAAAAAATACTTTACTAAATATGATAAATAAAAAAGCATGTGAAATAAAAAAAAAATTGTATGCTTGTACAGTTTTTCTTTTTTTTTATGTATATAAAAACATATTGAAGTACCTATTACAGCTTTTATGAAACTTAAAATGAGTTTTTTAAGAGCATTTCAAAAAAGCAGAAACTAATGTCAGTCTGCAATGTATTATTTTTGGGAACGGCTCAAAATTGCACGAAGACAAAATCGCACAAGGGCACAAAATTGCATGTTAATACTTTTGCAGGAAGACACATTTGCAAGAGGGAACAAAATTTCACAAGGGAAAAAAATCTGCACGGAGACAATTTTGCACCGAGGGTCAATATTGCACGAGTTACATTTTTGCATAAGAGTGAAAAAAAACATTAAAAACTCCGGAAAAAAAAATTAAAGATAAATTAACAAATAAAAAAGTTACTGACCGAGGCTAAGGGTTAGGGGTAACAATAATAGTAAAAATAGATAATAAAAATGGAATAAATAAATTTAATTTTAAATAATGAATAAATAAATAGAAACAAATTAATAAAAAAAAGAATAGCTACTGACTGAGCGTAATGGTTAGGGCTAACAGTGATAGTAAAGGAAAACAAAATATATAAAATAAACAAATATATAAAGAAAATATTTAAACATTTTTTAGGCCAAGGGTAAGGGTTAAGGGTAACTGTGAAAAAAAAAACTAAATTCAAAAAAAAAGTAAATAAAAATTAATAAAATATTAAAATGTTAAAATTTAAAAAAATTTCAATCCGTGCAAAAATGTCTCCGTGCGAAATTGTCTACTCGTGCAAAAGTGACCCTTTGTGCAAAATTGTCTTCGTGCAATTTTATCTTCTCCTGCAAATGTGTCTTCGTGCAAAATTACCTTTGGGCAATTTTTAGCTCTCGTGCAACTTTGTACGCTCTTGCAAATTTGACAGCTACCCATCAAAATTAGCTGTAAATTAATCATAAATATATGTATGAAGTTGGTTAGGCACATATTGTGGTTTATTGTCAGTAATTTTTAAAAAGAACTGTCATGGAAAACGCTATCTTATAAGTTGTACAGTTTTAGTGTTTTGTTTTTGAGTTTCAGATAAAATGTTGAGCCGTTTTTCATTAATTAATTGTAAAAAAATTACACTTTTAGGGTTTACTTAAGATTCTCCCATTACTCTAATTTCTATCACAATCCTTTAAAAAATTATTGTATTTTTAGTTAATATATATTTAGTCAATAAAATTTAAACTATGTTGAAGTTATTCTTAGAAAGTTTAAATTTAAAGCTCAAATATAGAATTGAATAAGAACTTGTCACTTATGTTGTAATAAAGTTTATAAACTTAAACCTAAAAATGTTATTGAAATTATAACTACCAATTTAACTAAAAATTTTACTGCTTTTAACTTAGTTCATACAGGTCTAATTGAAGTTGAAAACTTTTATAAACTTATCAACTTAAATAATATTCCATTCGTGTATGTCGTTTTTATTTTTTGTACTTTGTTTTTACTTTTATAAAATCATTCCAAGATAAAAACAGCGAAAGTGTCTATGTCTGAACTTTCGTATGCCGTGAGACAAATTAAACTTATCAAAGTTTCGATCATACGGATTCGATCATTAGATCACAAGCCTTCGGTAAAAATAAAACCTTGGTTTCGTTTTTAAAAGGTAGAAACCTGGGTTTTATTTTTACCGAAGGCTTGTGGTCTAATGATCGATTCGGTATGATCGAACCTTTGTTATATTTAAAAAAAGTACTCAAATGCATTTTTATATAATTTTTACATTACAAACCCACAGTCCCAAACTTATTAGGACTAAACATTTTTATAGGTAGCAAAACACCGTAAATAAGTTTATTATTATTTTTATTTAACTTTATGCAACATTTTTTTATAACCTTATTTTGTTATATGTTTGTAAAAATTTATTTGATCTAAGAATGTTGAATAAACTTAACAAATATTTTGTCATAAGTATGTACCAGTTCTATTACTTTGATGTAATTCTGTCAAAAAAAATCAAAAATTTGAATTTTTATTATAAGTAATATAACCAATCAAATATAAAAAATTACGCAATATGTACTTACCATAAATAAATATGTTATATTTAAACATTGCTCGAACCCTTTGTTTAGGCTGTATTAATTTGTAAAATAGTTATTGTTTTAAGTGCTTTTTAAAGAAGAAAAAAGTTCAAATAATTCTGCAATGCACGTTTGCTGCAATGTATTTTGAATCAAACTTCATAAAATATTCAAACTTATTAAATTTTATTTTTTATTTTTAGTGCTTTTATAAAAGCTTGTGCAAACAAGTCAAGCAAAATAAAGCTTGTTCAAATGTAGAAATTAGTTTTACTTTTTATTGATTTGAATTAGGAGTTTTACTCGGGTAAAAGTAAATCTTGGCAGTACTTGTCAAGCTAATTAAGACTAGTCTAATAAAAAGCACGTAATATCGTTCTCTTTTTTATTTTAAACGTCATGTTTAATGTTATTCTGTCAAAATTTAAATATTAAATTTCGATTTTTTATTTTCTAAACAGTATAACAAATCAAAAATAAAAAATTACGCAATATGTACTAACCATAAATAAGTATGTTATATTTAAACACTACTTAAACCTATTGTTAAAGCTTATTGATTTTTAAGTAGTTTTCAAAAAAGGCAAAAGTTCAAATAAGTCTGCAATGCACGTTTGCTGCAATGTATTGTGAATTAAATTAATTTTAAGTAGTTTATTTTATGGTTCAGAAGTTATTTCATATCAACTGTTTTCTTTTACTAAGTTTTAATAAACATATTTAGATTAAAGGTGTTTTTAGCATACTAAACGTTTATAAGATTGTAAAATTACAACTAAATTTAAAATATATCTCAAACGATTTTATCTGTTAAGTGTATTTAAGATGTAAGTACTTTTTCGAAATTTGTTATATCATGTAAAAAATTCTTTATAAACTGCAACCACCCATCTACATATTACATAAAATAGTCTTTCATTACATAACTATTTCACCAGTTCATAAGATAATTACTTTAGTGTTTTTGGATTAAGAGTAAATTATGTTGTCTTATGATCAAAAAACAAACTCTTTAAGTAGAAACGTTTCTAAAAAAATAATGATATATATAGATTTATTTTTGTACACAATAGTTTTTTCTTTAACTTTGTAGTTGAAAAAACGATGTAAAAATATTTTAAAACTAAACTCATTTTTCATGCAAAAAAATATTTTGTTATAGTATTTACTCGAACTTTTATAAAATTTCTAAAATTTCAGTAAACTGTGGGTACAAACATGATGTTGATAATTTATGTATTTCGATATAACAAAATTTTAGTCCTTAAAAATTTTTTAATGTTACTAACTAACTAAGTTTTATTTTACATAGCTGTGATTTTTTAATAATGCTAGGTTAACAATGCACTACCACATAAAATACTAATTTATTAAACAAAACTTATAACTTGTTTTAGTATTAATAAAAATAATTAGTCTAAATTTAGATATCTTTAATTCGTTATAATCCATAAAATTCAACAAAGTATCCAAATTTAAACCAATATCGTACATCCTGCGTATAAATCAACTTTTAAATCTGCACCAACAGATAGTTATAATATAATTATAAATATAATTAGCATTTCAAATTATTAAAGTTGTAATAGATATCTACTATAGATATTTGTATTCTTTTCAAACTAAATAATTTTCTTTAAACTGTCTTTTTATTATTTAAAAGTATTATAATATAATATATAAAAAAAACAAAATATTTAATTAGTGACCTTAGTGCAACCAAAACAAAGCATTTTAATTAAAATGAAAATTTTTAAATGCTTTTATAAACGTTTGTACAAAAAAGTCAAGCAGAATAAAGCTTGTTCAAGGGCAGAAAGTAGTTTTACTTTTTATTGATTTGAAGTAGGAGTTTTACTCGGGTAAAAGTATATCTTGGCAGTTTTGTCAAGCTAATTAAAGCTAGTCTCATAAAAAGCACGTAATGTCATTCGCTTTTTTATTTCAAACGCAAAACATTATTTGATTCTAATTACGTACATAACAAGTATATGGCACTCCTAACGTTTTTTTTTTTGACAAATTAAATATATATTTCTCTTATTTTACAGAAGCTCACAGTAAAAGAAAACATAAAATTATAAGTAGTTTTTAACTTAAAAAACGGAATTAAAACTGACTAAGTAATCAATAAGCGTAATAAATAATCAGTATAAAGTAATCATTAATTATAAATGAAATTTCTAGATTAATAATAATTTATCATTATAATAGTGTTTTGACCTCGTTAAGTAATAGGTTATCTCTTTATTTTGAAACAAACCAGATTTGTGCAACAAAAAGATTTTAATTACAATGTCTCTTTATTAACTTAAGTATTTTCCTTTTAAAAAGTATTTTAGTTTAGTTAATAATTACTTTAAACTGATATTTTATTTTGCTAATGATTAACTTACACTAATTATTTATTACGATTATTGATTACTTTTTTAGTTTTATTATTTTTGTTTTTATTCAAAAACTTTTTACAATTTTGTGGTTTGTTCTACTGTGAGTTGCTTAAGAAAACAAGAGAAAAATCTACTAAACTGCCAAAAAAAAATTTAAAGATTATTGTTTAATTATTGTGTACGTTTATTTTTGTCCTATAGTCCAAATTTATATATACATTTTATTTTTGCATTTTTAAGTTTTTAAAAAAAAATTTCGGGATAAAATAATCTTACAGTTTGTTCTGCATCTAATTAAATAGGAAAAGAATATTTTTGCTGGTAAAAAGAAAATAGATAAAACAAATTTCATAAATCAGTTAATTTTTTTTATTTTTGACACTTTACTTATAATGAGAGCTTTAGTTTACTATTAGAACATACAAGCTACCTATGGAACTAAATAAAACATGAAAATATAGAATCAAAGAATTTAAATAAATAAAGTAAATTATATGTACATTCCTAAATTCAAAGTTGTGCTGATGTTACTACTATTATAATAAAAAATATTTATTGTTATACTTAATCGTTATTTATTCATATGACTGTTTTGTTATAAAATTTTAAAATACTTATTACGTATGTTTTTTTTCCATAAATTTTTTAACAAATGCTATTAAGATATGCTACTAAAGTTTTAATGATAAGATGACTTTTCAAAATTTAATTTTTTATTTAAACTCTGTTTTATTTAGATACAAAATATATTTAAACTTTTCTTAGATCTTAAATGACTGTTTTCAAACTTAGATTTGAAATTTATGTTATGCAAACAGTTTTATTTGTTTTTAAATACATTGAAGCACTGTTTTATAAATAAAGTCGTACAGTTTCTGTAATTAAACAGCTTTTGCGAAAAAACACTAAAAAATGGTTTTTGTCTTTATTACATGTTTTTGTGATTATTTTTATATTATCTACAGTAAAGAACTTGTTTATGTTGTGTTTTCTAAAGATCAAATATAGCATAACCATAAACATTCAAACAGAAATTATGTTTTATTTTAGCACAAATGTCTTAATGATTTTTTCTAGGTAAGTTCAGATTTATTTGGTCGAAAATATATTGTTTTGTATAAAATCTCACGTTATCCTTTTTTTAATATATGTTTCCATATCTTACTTTATAATGCTGTTATTTTCAATCAAAAAAAAATGTAATAAGGATTTAACTAGTGACTTGCGGTTTAACAACAATAGAGAAATAAACAGCATTTGTTGAAACATAGCCTCGTGAAAAGTTTACTCAAGCCACCCAGCAGAAAAGCTTGTTCAAGTAGAGATACTTGTTTCACTTCCCTCTTGTATTACGTATTAGCTTTACTGAAGTAAAACTACGACCTTATGTTTATACTTTCTTCTTATGTAACGTATTGTGCCGATGGTGTATGACTTTTAGAAATAATCTTTTTTAAACAGAAAAGATAAGCAACAACGCTTTTAAAACCCTTGTTTTTCAAAACATCATTGTTTATTTATTTATTCTTTCCGATGGGTATATATCGGCGTTTGTCTTTCAAATACGTTAAGTACCCGTTCTGTTACTTGCAGTTTTCAAATTACGATGATCAATTGAAGTCGACGTTTCAAGAAGTTAATTTCAACAACTAGCTTCAAGAAACAAAAATATTAAATAGCCAGCATTCAACGTCTACATCGTTAGTATTTTATTAAACTTTACGATTGTTAATACTTTTTATAAATTTTGTTTGTATTATAAAGTAAAAGTTTAGTTCTTGAAAATTAATAATAACTATTATAACTAAAGCAACTTCCATTAGTTCTAAGTGTGTTTTATTCTATAACTTAAGAATAAGTAACCTTAAGTCAGTAAAATAGTTGTAAGTTTAGTACTGTAAGCAACGCGTAAATAAAGCTGTCAGTTTAGTGAGTACTTGGTGACCACATATTTAAGACCATAAATATAACCAGTACTATAAATATACTATTGTGGTTTTAGTATTACCATTATTGAAGTGAAACTGAGACATTATGCTTTTACATTCATTTAATTCAAAATGATTATGTTTGTTTTCATTGCCAACTTGTTTTAATTCAAATGTTAATTTCACATCCACAGTAGCTATTTTTTTATGTTATATATTCTACAAAAGTTTTAAATTAGCTTGTCATATAGAACTTTTCTTAATGCTATATTTTTTTTATTTTGACGATTTGTTTTTTATCTTTTATGTAGACGATTTGTTTTTCAGTTTAACACAAATAAAAATTTCCTTAGAGATATTTCATTAAGATTTTAAAATTTTTATTGCGAAGTTGTTAAGTGTTTTACTTGTTGCAAGGTTTGTTAGTAATCACTTCTTTACTTAAAAACTTTAAAAGAACCTTCTTTTAATTTTTTTATTAATTTTAAATACAAAACTGTAAAGCTGTAAACAGAAAACTTCATATTGGAAATAATTTGTCTGATTATATCGAAATAGACTTAAATCAAAGTTAATTACTTTCTGTACAGGCTTTTAATATGTAAAACTTATTAAAACATAGAATAATAATTTTTAGTTGATAAACAAGTATATTTTTTCTGTTTTTATATTACTAATGTTTAATACGTTTTATACGTATTAAACATTCATAAAAATAAACTTCTTATTTGTGTTTAAGTTATCAAGTTAACATCTTATTGAACAAAATAATCGTCTTAATTAATTAAAAGATTGATTGAAATTGTTTCAACCATAAAAACACAGTTTGAAAGGCTAAACAAATAAAATATTTTTTTTTAAACATTAGATAGCTTAAATTTATCATAACTAGCTAGTTTAAAATACTTTGTATTTTTTTTCGACCATTTTTCAAGTGCAACTTATCTTTAGTTACAAATTTGTCAAAAAAAAAAGGCAAACATTTTAGTGCAATTTTTTTTCTACTAACTAGTAAAACTTTCACAAACATCTTAGTTGTAGATTATTCTATTTTCTGAATTATTTTGAAACTCTATCGTAGTGTTGAAAACAAAATCCTTTAAAATTAATCTCCTTAAAATTATATAAATAAAAATTAAACAAAACAATAATTCTAACATACAAACTTTAGTCTGTGTTAGTGTTTTTTAATATTTTGTAATCATTTTCTTTTCAATTTGAAACTTTGTGGTCAGTGTTAAAATAATACCGTGTGGAACGTATAAAACTTTATTACAATAATTTCTACAAATATGCATAAAATTTTTAAATTTATGTAAAGTATACTTCTAATAAAATACATCATTACTCGACCACTTAACATTAATTTTAAAAAAGTGTACAAATTAGAATAATTAAAAAAAATATATATAAAAACCTTAATCTATTTAGTTTGGATCATGTTAAATAAATTTTTATTTAAATCATTGTGGTAAGCATTGCAGCCTTATAAAGATTGGTCAATCTTGAGTTTAAGATGATTTCAATTCAAAAAATATTTATTAAACACAACCTAAAGATTAAAAACTAAAAATATCAATTATAATTTTGATAATTACGTATATAAAAAAAAATAAATAGATACGTTTTAAAAATTATTTATACTTTTGAAAATAAGAGTGTTTTTGACAAGAAATGCATACTTAGAAAGTGATTTCAATCTTTTCATATAACAAGAAGTTTTACATTATGCTTAAAAATGTACAAAGTAAAAAAGCGTTTTTATAGGAAGCAAAACGCCGTAAATAAGATGTTATGTGCTATTTTTGTTTAACTTAATGCAACATTTGTTTTATAACCTTATTATTTTGTTATATGTTTGTAAAAATTTATTTGATTTCGGTTTAACCAACTTAATAAATATATTATTATAAGTACGTATCAGTTCTATTAATTTGATGTTATTCTGTCAAAATTAGAAAATCAAATTTTTATTTTTTATTATCAATATAACAAATCAAATATAAAAAATTACGCAATATGTACTTACCATAAACAACTAAGTTATAGTTAAACATTGCTCGAACAGTTTGTTAAGGCTTTATTGATTTGTAAGTAGTTTTTGTTTTAAGTGCTTTTCACAGAAGGCAAAAGTTCAAATAATTCTGCAATGCACGTTTGCTGCAATGTATTGTGAATTAAACTAATTTGAATTAGTTTATTTCATGGTTAGAAGTTTTTTGTATAAAAATGTTTTATTTTACTAAGTTTTTATAAATATATTTAGTGTAAGAGTGTTTTGAGCGTACTAAACGTTTATAAGATTTTAAAACTACAACTAAATTTAAATTATTTTTCAAATGACTTTATCTGTTTAGTGTATTTATGATGCGAATTTTTTATTCGAAATTTGTTATATCATGTAAATAATTCTTTATGAACTGTAACTACCCATCTACATATTACATAAAATAGTCTTTCATTACATAAATATTTTACCAGTTCATAAGAATTTCTACTTCAGTTTCTTTGGATTTAGAGTAAATTATATTGTCTTATAATCAAAAAACAAACTTTTTTAGCAGAAACCTTTTATAAAAATTACTAATATATATAGCTTTATGTTTGTACACAAGATTTTTTTTAAGTTATTAGTTATAACAACTATGTAAAAATAATTTTTAAATTAAATTTTTTTTTTTGCAAAAAAAAAAATTGTTATAACATGTACTCGAACTTTTATAAAAATTTTAAAACTTTAGTAAATTGTTGGTACAAACATGATGTTGATAATTTATATGTGTTTCAATATAACAAAATTTTAGTCCTTAAAATTTATTAAATATTAGTAACTAAACATTATACAGTAACCTCTCGCTTATTTACGCACATTGTGTCCACAGAAAAAGTGCATAAAGATACGAGAGATCGTAAAGATACGAGAGGTACCTAATATACTCACTATAATGGCTGTTTTTTGATATTGCTTCTAGTTAAAAGCACTTTTAAACTTTCCCACTTTTAAAAATTTGTTTACTTTATTTATAAATATGAAAACAAAAGATAAAGCTATACATATAGAAAAAAATGATTTAATTTTATATAAAATAATAATACTTGTAGAACAATTTTACTAATTTTAATAATAAGTAGATTTTATCTTTACTTATATCTGACTTATTTGATACTTAACATTTATATTCTTTTCCACTTAGCAGATTGCTGTGCAAAGCAAGTGTTACAGAAGAAGAACTTAATTTAGAAAAAAACATTAAATGAAAATTAGTGATATGTTTACTAAAAAAACGATTGAGATTTGTTTTAAGTGTGAGCTTTATATTTATTAAGTATCACTGCTAATTTTTGCTAGGAAGTTTCATTAAATTTAGTTTTTTGGTGTTTAATCATAAATAGGGCAAGAGTACTGTATTATTTATTTGTGTTACAAACTCTCGTTATTTCATTACACTTTCATTGTTTAACATAGTCATATTTCAATTTAGAATTTTAATTTAATCTTTTATTGCTAACAAAACTTCTGATATACTGAGGTATAACTAAATGTTTATTAATTAGTCAAGGAATATAAGTTTACAAAGTATAAACATATAGAGAGGTGAATTAGTATTCAAAAACAGATTCTACATTTAAAAATCTACAATAAACCTAACTTGTGCAATTAAAAAAAAAAAAAAATATTGTTTGAATTTTTTAGAAATCTAAAACGCGTAACTAAACGAGAGTGCGTAACGTCACGAGTGCGTAAAGATGCGAGAGGTTACTGTAATAATATTATTTGTACAATTATTTGAATTTCTAACGTTGTTAATTTAAAAACATAAAAAATATTAATTTAGCAAACAAAACTTGTAACTTTTTTTTTAGCATTTATAAAAATAACTAGTCTAAATTTGGTTACTTTTATCTCACTTTAACCCATAAGTTTTAACAAAACAAAACCACACGTAATACGTATGAATCAACTTTAAAATCTGCACCAGCAGATAGTTATACCTAAATAAATATAATACTTCAAATTATTAAAGTTGTACTAAATAATTAGTCTGGATGTGTGTACTCGTGTCAAACTAAACAGTGTGCTATTTTTTTTTAATTTAGAAGTTTTAAAAACATAGTATTTAATTAGTGACTTGAGTGCAAATAAAACAAAGCGTTTTTATTAAAAATAGTGCTTTTATCAAAGTTTGTACAAACATCTCAGGCAGAATAAAGCTTGTTCAAGGGCAGAAAATAGTTTTACTTTTTATTGATTTCAAGTAGGAGTTTTACTCGGGTAAAAGTAAATCTTGGTAGTACTTGTCAAGCTAATTAAGTCTGGTCTCATAAAAAGCACGTAATATCGTTCTCTTTTTTATTTCAAACGTCAATCATTATTTGGTTTTAAATAAATACATAACAAGTATACAACACTCTCTAAAGTTTTTATATTGTGACAGCTTGACTTTTCTTCAAAAACTCATATTATAAATAAATAGTTATAAATAGTTTTTCGCTAGAATCAAAATAGTTAAACTAAAAAAGTAATAATTAAACTTAATAAATAACCAGTATAAAATAATAATCAATATATATGAGATATCTAGATTTAAAATAGTTTATTATTGTAATAGTTTTTTGACCTCGTTAAGATATAAAAACTTAACAATACTTATTTATTAAAGTTATTACAGTTATTACAGTTATTAAAAAGCTTTTTAATAAGTTATTTAAAAGCTCTGAAAGTAAACCCTTTGAGAGATAAAAACATTAATTTATATAATTCCATTTACTCTTCAGAATATTTGAGTAAAGAGCTTTAAGTAACCTTGCACAAGTATTTAACTAAAATTAAGCGTTTTCAGCAAAATTTATAAATTATTTAATTCAACTGTTTATGAAAATACACATTTTGGTAAAATCTGTTTGAAAAAAAGTTTTGGTTAATATTGTGAAATAAATTAAATAAATAATTTAAAAATCTCTATTTTCTTTAAAGTCTTAACTTTTTTCAAAGATTTGAATTTTCTAAGTTATACTATATTTTATTTTATGTGGTGAAATACAATGAAGTAGTAATTAATGAAAAAAAGTGTTTAGTGTTTTGTTTTTAATTATAGTATAGGATAACTAAAAACAATCTAACGTTAATTTTCTCTAAATTATACGATTAATTTTGGTTTAGATTTTTGTTTTCAAATACTGTATTGTCACTTGTGCTTTTGAGTAAAATATCGAAACAAAACAGAGTTAACAATCGTTGGCCAGTAGATTAGAAGTACAATATCTTAACGTTTAACTTTTATTGCGTTACGCCGTCTCCCTGCAAAGCAGTTCATCAGACACAGACAAAAGGCTTTACAAAAAATAGAGCTTATTCAACCAATGACTTGCGAAATAACAAACAATAGGGATAAGACTCTGCAATATATAAATAATTTATTCAATTATCGCGGCAGAAAAAATTGTTCAAATAGAGAAACTGGTTTCACTTCGCTCTTTTAAGACGTATTGATCTCACTTAAGTTAGGTATGCTCATATTTTAATTTTATTCTTTAAACTCTGTTTAAATTTATCGAAATTGCTTTGTTTATTTTTGTTACTAACTTGTTGAGATTGCAAATTAAATTAAGTTAGTATGTTTTTTTTTTGTTTTTTGTTAAGTTAGTTCTAATTTTAAAATTTGAAAGAGATAACAGAACAGGTTTCTATAATTTTTGCTTAAATACCCTTTTTTTATTAATGTAAATTTGTTTAAAACTTGTTAATAACAAATTAATAAAGGCATACGGTGTCCGCAGTTATGTTTACTGTAGTTTCATAAAATAGTTTTTTTTTAATATTTATGTTTAGTTACGTCTCTGTGAAAAAATTTTCTAATTAATAAAGTAAAAAATTAAGTGAATAAAAAAAGTTTAAACTAACTATGTTGAAAAACATATTCAAGTACAAAAAACAAGTTTATTTTTTATTGACTTAGAGTTTTGATTGGGTAAAACTAAATCTTGTAAAAACATGTCCGGCTAATTAACTCTAATTTAATAAAAAGCACGTAAAACTTTGGATAGTTTATAATTTGTTTTATTTTTCATTTAGTCTGAATCTAAGTTTATTAAGTTTGTTTTAACAATTTTCAAAGGTTATTAAAGATACGAGAGTCTAACTGTTAAATGTTTTATTATAAGTTCTTATATTAGGAAAGAGTTGTTTAAACAAGCTAGGCTTGGAAACTTGTTTAAGTACAGAAACTAATTAGTTTTTTTATGACTTTGAGTCACAGTTTCACTTGAGTAAAACTAAATCTTGTCAAAACTTGTCCGGCTAATTAACTTTAATTTAATAAAGGGTACTTAAAGTTGTAGATTAATTGTTTAATTTGTTTTGTTTTTCATTTAGTCTGAAGCTAAGTTTGTAAAGTTTATATTAACAATTTTCAAAACGTTTTTAGAATAATGTGATTTTAGTTGTTAAACAATTTACAAAAAAATGCTTATATTGTTGCTGTATTCCTACTTTTAAAATTACAAAATATTTTATTATTTCTTTAACTGTTTTTAGTATTTACAAGTTCTGGAAGAAAACCTTTTGATAAATAGTTAACGTTTCAGTTTTATTTTTTTATTAGAACTTAAAGTGAAAAGTATATAATTGTTTAATTTTTAGTTTTAAGTAAATTTTAAAATTCATGCTGTTTAACGTTTAACGATAAACTAGTTTCCAAATTTTGTTTGTTTTCTCAATTCTGTTTGAGCTACAAGTTTGGGTTGAAGTTATAAAACTGAACTAAATTTTTTTTGCTAAAGTCGTAAGTTATTTTAAGGATTAGAATTATTTTTTCTATACTATACTTAATTTAGTATTAAAGTTACACAAAAGCAGTACTTAATAACTTATTTTATTAATAAACATAGTAATTAAAAACAATCTAACGTTTTTTTTTAGTTTATATATTTTTTTAATACTCTTTTGTTACTTGTACGTAACAAATAGTAGAGCTTAAATTTGTTATTTTTTATCTAACAAACCATAGCTAAAAAAAATTAAAAAAAACTATAGTTAATCTTTTATAAATTATTTTTTTACATACTCTATTTTTACTTGTACTTATCAAAAAACTGAACTTATTAAACAAGTGACTGAAGAATTAACAAACAATAGAGAATTGTTTGAACAGTATATATATAGCTTATTCAACCAACGCGGCAATAAAGTTTGTTTAAAAGTAGAGAAACGGGTTTCATCTTGCTATTATATCACATATTAAGTTCACTTAAGTGAGGCTGCGACCTTATGCTTATACTTTAATTATTTCATTTAAACTCTTTTTAAGTTTATCAAAATTGTTTTGTTTATTATAGTTATTTTTGTTGTGTTGTAACTTAATTTAATTTAGTATGTTTTTTATTCTTTGTTAAATTAGTTCTAGTTTTAAAATTTATAAAAACATTAACAAAACAGGTTTTCTTTATTGTTTGCTTAATGACTTTTTTTTTTCTAAGGTACATTTGTTTAAAGTTGCTGAAAACAAATTTACGTAAAAATTACGATGTGCTCAGTTATATTTACTACAGTTATATCAGGTAGTTTATGTTATATTTGTATTAAGTAAAGTCTCTGTCGAAAACATAAGTAATCAAAACTAGTCAAATTTCATAAACAGTACAAGTATCATAATACATACTTATATATATTTTTTTAATAGTATTTACAGATTTTAAATAAGTTGACTTTTGTTTCTAAAGTCTTAACTTACTTTAAAGATTTGAATTTTTGATTGTATTTTATGTTTTGTGTTTCAGTATGTTGAAACAGTGCTTAATTAACTAAATTGTTTAGTGTTTTTTCAAAGATTTATTGTAAATACTCTATTGTCACATCTACTTGAAAAAATATTTAACTTATTTAAGTACAGACTGGCTTATTAACAAACAGTTGAGAAAAGATTCGGCCACATATAAATAATTTATTCAATTCTACCGGCAAAATTTTTATTCAAGTAAAGAAATTGGTTTCACTTTTCTCTTATCCTACGTGTCTGTCATACTGAAATAAAATTGCGACCTTATGCTTTTACTTCCATTATATTCATTTTGACATTATAGAACGTATATACTACAGCTTTATTTTGCCAACAAACTTGTTTAGATTACACCTCAATTCAAGTTTATAAGTTATTTGTACTTAGTTTATTAATTAAATTTTTGTTAAAGTTTGTTAAAGTTTTAATAGAACAAGTTATCTGCATCATTTTTTATTTTTTCAATTACACTTTTTTACAAATGTACATTTGCTTGAAAATCGTTTATTACAATTTACTTAAAAAAAAGCAGTGCGCAGTTATGTTTGCTAGAAAATATTACTAGTTTATTTTATGTTTATGTTTGGTATAGTCTCAGTCAAAGAATAGTCTGAATAATATAAATAACAAAAACTGTTTATATCTTATAAATAATGCAACTATCAGAATATATTACTAAATATACAAAGTTTTTTTTTAACGTGTTAGCAGTATAAACAATTTGAATATGTTTTGATGATCAGTCTGATTTGCGATCAACTTTTTTTTTAGATACATGATTACAGTTTATTCTAGGTTATTTCTTTTAGTTTTTTAAGTTGACGAAATCTTAGCAAAACAAAGTAATTCAAATACTACTACATATACTATGTATACAGCAAATTTAAAACCTACACAAACAGATATTTATTACTGATAAGAAACAATTATTCAAACTAATAAAGGTTTTTTACATGAATTTGTTATAAATTTAGTATTTTTTAATTGTATTGTGTTCACACAATTTTATTATCTACAAACTAGATGGTGTTTTTTAAATATTTTTAAAATTTAAATTTTGCTTACATAATTTTTAATCAATGACGTGAGTTTAACGAACAGTTAACGAAATCTCAAGGCTGTTAAAAATTTTTTAAACAAACTAAACTGAAAAAACAAAATAAAAGAAATAAGAGGGATTTCATGGTCATATTAGGACAATTTTAATAAAACGTGAATGGGTCATATTTTCTTACATAAAAAAAGATTTAGATAGTAAAAAAAAGCGTAAACTATTTAAAAAACTAACAATTAAGTGTGTTATAATTTAACTGTTTTAATTAATTAACTAAATATTAGTTGTTATTTTTTTTTTTGCTTCAGTGACCGTTAGAAAATTTAAGGTCTTTAAAGTTTACAATCGGGCATGTTTGTATATATTGTTAAAAAATTAGAAATAAAACAAAAAAAACTACAAACCTTGAGACCACAGCAAAGTAAGAATACTAGAAAATAATAACTTTCTCTCCTGCTAAAACATCCCTTTGAGTAAAAATTTCTCAAAAAACAAATTTTTTTCTAGGGGCTCCAATTAAGATTTAAACCCAAATCCAATGGTTTTTTAACTTAAGGCAAAGGAGCTTCCCCTAGAAAAAAAATCTTAGTTAGCTTCAAAGATAAGAAAAATATATTGATCTAAAGTTTGGAAATTTTTAAAAACTGCAAGACTGCTAATCGAGCTAAGTTAACGCTCGTAATTATGATTGAACCGTATTTACCTTCATATTTTTATTACACACAAACTAAATAGTGTTTTTTGAAGTAATTGTAAAGTTTAAAAATTTCTTAACAAAGTTTTGATTAACATCTTGAGCTTAACAAAAAGCTAACAAAGTGACCATGCTGTTTACAAAACTTTTTTAGACAAACTAGGCTTCAAAACTTGTGCAGAAATTAGTTTGACTTTTTATTGATTTTAGTTAGGAGTTTTATTTGGGTAAAACTAAATCTTGTCAAAACTTGTCAGGCTGATAAACTCTGAAGTAATAACAACTACGTAATACTGTAGATTATTTTTAATCAGTTTTGTTTTTGATTTAGTCTGAAAAAACATTTGTAAAGTTTAGCTTAATAACCGTTTATTAACTCTGCGTTTTAAGCAGAATGGAAGTTTGACTGTTAAATAATTTAAAATTAATGCTTATATTGATTCTTTATAAGTGACAATATTTTATTTTATCTGTAAACTTTTTTAGTTTTTACAAGTTCTCAAAGAAAACCTTTTAAGAAATAAAAAGTTTTGTTTTGATTGATTTATAAATTATAAAATTTCAGTGAAAAGCTATAAAAAGCTTTGTTTATACTTTTTCATTATTTTAACGGTTTCAGCAATTTAAGAACATGCTGTTAAGCGTTTAATAAAATGAAATTATTATTTTTTTTATTTTGTTTATCTAATTTTGTTTAACATACAAGTTTAAGTTGACTTTGTAATATTAAATTGATATTTTGTTTTTAAATTTTAACTAGTTTTACAGATTTGAATATTTAATATTTTTTTGTAAACTTTAGTTACTTCTGTTTATTCAAACACATTGAAACAACAATTTATAATTTAAATTATTTAGTGTGTTTTTTTTTTTGAATAAACATAGCTTAGGATAACTTAAAATAATACACTGTTATTTTTCTAATTATATATGCTTTTTTTCGAATACTCTATTGTTACTTCTACTAAAAAAAATAGAAATTATTTAGAGGATAACTGGCGAATTAACAACAATAGAAAATGTTCTAAAATATATAAAGAGTTTATTCAAACCACCTTTCACAAAAGTTTGTTCAAATAGAGAAAATTGTATCACTTCCCTCTTTTATTACGTACTGATTTTACTGAAGTGAAACTGCGACCTTATGTTTTTGCTTCCATTAAATTTACTTTAAATCTGTAAAACATGACTGTTCATGTTTTCAATTTTTTTTATTGTTTACTTGTTTTAGATTGCAACTTAATTTATGTTGCAATCTATAAGCTTTAAAGTTTTTTGGATTTTGTTAATTCAAACTCTGTTAAAACATTAATTGAACAACCTATCTTTATTAAAGCTGTTTGCTTAATTAGACTATTTTTAACGAACAAACATTTGTTAGTTATAATTGATTAAAACAATTGATCATAAAATGATTTGCTAAATAAGATATGAGCAGTTATATTTCCTACGAATACCATGTATAGTTATATTAAGTAAAACCTTTGTAAAAAAGATAGTCTTCAAACCCAAATAATTAATCTAATTATTTTATAAATTGTAGAGCTATCTAAATATTTAAATTAAGGTTTATTGATAATCTAAGAAAGTTATTGAACGTTTTCAGGATTAGTTTGATTTGCAAATAAATTCCTTTTTTTAACATGATTAGTTTAAAGTTAGTAAGGACAAAATAATAAATAACCAGAGACATAATTGCAATAGTTATATCAAGCATTTTGACTTTTTAATATGAAGTTGTTATTTTTTAAACCGAATATTGTTCTAAACCATTCAGATTTGTATCAAAACTGTTTTAAAAGCATTGAAAAAATAGAAACTTAAATTTTATTTTTTTGTTTAAAGTGATCGTCGAGTCTTTATTTTTTTTTTGAGAAAAATCTGCTGTTTAAAAAAATATTTTCTTTTATAATATTTGTGATATAAAGTTTTGTGATAAGTTTATACGACAGTTCTAATGATTAAATTGTAGACAGCTATTACAAAAAAAACAATACCTTTTTTTTATAAAATAAATTTATCTAATAAAGTAGTTAAGGTTTTCAATCTTGATTTCTTCAAATATTCAAAATGATCAATAAAGTGTAATAAATGCATAGTTTTATAAATTTACCTATTATTAAGTTAAAAATACAATTCAACTTAGATTTTTTATAAAATTTTGTTCCAAAAACTTTTTTGTTAAATTTGTAATTTTTTTACACCTAATACCATTACAATACTTAATAAATAACGTTTAAAGAACAGTTTATAAGTTTTTTTTCTTTTTAATATAGCTTTTCAACAGAACAAACCGGAATAAATGCCTTGCACAAGTCAGGAAACCGGTTTTTATCTCGTATTTATTCAAAATGCTAGTTTCACTTGGGTGAAACTGAATTAAATTGCCAAATAAGTATTAGTTTGAATTTACGTAGTGCGTAATAAAACTCATGTTTAGTGAATTTTGTTACTTGTTTTTTCGTTGTAATTTTTAAGAGAGAGCTAAAAGTACTTTCCTTTTTTAGTTTTGTTGATTTTTTTGTATTGATTTTAAGTACTAGTTTCACCATGGCAAAACTACATTATGTGAACATTCCAAATAAGTATTAGCTTGAGTTTACAAACACTAACAAAACTCATATTTTGTAAATCTTATAACTTGTATTTTTTATTATAATTTTTATGAAAGACTAAATCTACTTATCTTTTTCTTGTTTTGTTGATTTGTTGTATTGATTTTAAAGACTAGTTTCACTTTGGCAATATCTTAGGCTTATAAAGATTGTTAAGTAAGTTTTGTTTCAGTTTTATCAAAAGTACACATAAAAATATTTTTTTTATCTAGTATTTCTATCATACTCATTTTAGGACACTATAAAAATTATTTTCTGATTTTTTATAATTTGCTCAATTAGCCTGTAATAGTTAATTGAAGTTTTGTGTACGATATTGAATTGATTTTTAAAAAACATAGTTTTGAGTAAAACTTTTCTGTACATAGTATATGTACAGAACATGAAGCTCAAAATTTTGTTTTAAAAACTTTAAATTGATAAAGTTACTGTAAAAACTGTTGAAAGTTTTTTTTTACTTGAAAAGATCGCAATCTCTTGCCGAAGATACCGGTCGCAAATAATACATACAACTTGCAAAAATCTATTTAGAAAAATTGTTCGAAAATTTAAGAACAATTCCAGCAACTAAACAAACTTAACTAGAAATTAAATTGAGATAAATAAAATAATGCTGATAATATAAAACATATTTAAAAAGCTTAAGAAGTTGAATTACGTTGTTATAATTATAGTTTTACTTGTTTTACGCTTAGTTTAAAACTAACCTGTTTTTTGTTAAAACTTATAAATACAGAAAAACAAATAAAGAAGTTAAATTATGTTCAATAAAATCTTGATAAAACACTAGTTTATAGTTGTTTTTTTTTTTTAAACTTTTTTTTAATTGTCTGTTATAATTTGCGTTTTAATTATTTTACCCTTAACTTAAAACTTATAAATACAGAAAAAAAGTAGATGTTAACATGTTATTCATAAACTGTAGACAATTTACCTATTTTACTTGTTGTTTAAAAATTTATCTTTACTTTGCAATAACGTTTAGGTATTAACTGTAAAACGAAAAATTAGTTAAAAACGCCTATGGCAACAAACGTATGGAAAAACGTGACTGTTTGCTTGCTATTTATTAACAGTTGCAAAACAATGTTATTTAATTTGTTTGAATAGTTATGCTTCAAATGTAAAGATGCTGTAGAGCAAGTATAACCTTTTTTATACATTTAGATAGAGTATGGCAAGTCTTACTAATTATCATAAAGTAGTTACTTAGTCAAAGTTTGTTCTTAAAATGTTTGTTATACAAATACATATAACTTTTTTTATTTTTTGATTTAATTGTAAAACAATATTAAGATTATTTTTTATTTTAGAAAAATAGTAAATTTATTTTCTCTTTATATTTTAAATTGCACTTGTTCATGTTAAGATTTTTATAGAAATTTTCATTGCATACTTTTCTGGTAGTAAAATAGTAATTAATAAGATTTACATTGTTGTTATATTCGCTTTTTTTTCTATTTAAGTTATTATTGTAAAACAATTTACGACATAAAAAAAATCCTCTAACAATTTGAAATGATAATATGTAAAGTACACAACAGTAAAGTTTATTAAAAATTGTATTTGTTATGGTTTCAATAAACCACAAAACAATTTAAATAAAGTAAATACTTTCTTCAAAACAACTAGCCATTAGATATTCCTTTTTTCGAATAACTAGTTGGTATAATATAACACATGTTAGTATAAATTAACATCAATCTACAAAATTTAAACTTAGTTTAAGTAGTAGGAAACATCGATTATATTGAGTTTTTTTCTTAGCTTATTGAATTATTTATTACAAATGCTTGTTTCAGATAAATTATGTATGTAATTTCATAGGGATTATGAACAACATCTTTTTTTAGCCAAATAAAAAAAAAATTACTCAGTGAAGTTTCTCTACTAAGAATTACTCTAATAAATTTTTACTACTACGTTGAAAACTTAAGTTATAAAAAGATTATAGCACTTTGTCAAAGAAAATTAATTTTTTAAACCATAGAAACAATTTAGTCTTCTTTTTCTTCTAAACCATCGAAAAAGTTAGCCTTCTTTTCTTCTCTCATTTTAAGTTGTATTGATTTAAGTTCAAATTATTTCAAAGTTTTCACAACACACTTTTCAAGTATGTGCTTGTTTAAATAGTGGGAATTATTACTAAATAGTTTGTTGGTTTGTGATTTTATATGCACTATAGAAGTTTTTTTTTTTTTAATTTAGCATTTTTAGTTTAAAACGAAAATAAAAAATGTGTTAGTTTTAATTTAATATTCAGTTTACTTTTTGGTGTTTAGAAAAATAACAGTTTATTTAAGTTAATATCGGTTTATTTTAAGTTCCAAGTTTTCAAGAAAGCTAGTTTATGTTAAAAAAGTTAAGGTTCAGGTTTTAGTGCTAAACTAATAGACCAAAGCAAAAATAAAAGTAATTTTGTTAATTTATATATAATTTAGTTGTTTATTTAATAAAACTTTTACTAAAGCCTTATTCGTTTTTGTTTACTACTTTGATAAAGAATAATAAGACATACTTGCAATTGATTATATATTAATAAAATTTTAAATTGACTCATTTATAGGTAGTTTTATTCTATAACTAAAAATACAACCAAAACTATATTTTAGAAACTTATAAAAAACTTTTAAGTTTAAATCTTTCAAAAACTGTTATCTTATTTAAATAAATCTGAATAAGTTTCAAAATAGAAAATGTATTATTAAAAATTGGTGTATTTTAAGTTTTATTATCTCAACATAAACAGAATATAGGCAATAAACTTAAACTACTTTGACATTTTGCGGTAATAATTAAAAAATAATCAAAATATAACGTGAGTTTTCACCAAAAGAAGCTTATATACACATATATATCTAAACTATTAAGAAAAATATTCTTTGTTTTTTTTTTATTCAGAATATCACTACAATATTTTAGAGTATTCATAAATAAAAAACTCGATAAACTGCTTTTGTTTTAAATATTGTTTTGAGTTCTATTTTGCTTTTTTCGCAATACTAAACTACTAGTCAAAGATCTTTGTTAGTAAAACCTTAAACTTGGATTTAAAACTTCAATTTAGTTAAGTTACATATAATTTACATGTTTCGAAGCTCTAAAGTGCTAAATATAAAATTTAGACAGCTTTTTAGGATGTTTTAAAGTTTTTTTTTTTATAACAATAGACTTATATTTCCAACAGTGTTGTTAAGACAGATTTCACAAAATATTGCTTTGAAGACTTAATTCATATTTGTTTTATTTTTATAACGTTTTAGTTTTTTTTAGAAAAGAAGACTTATGTGTACAATTGATAATACAACACTTAAGCTGAACAACATTTATTTTGATTGTCAGAGTGCATAATCTAATCATCAAACTAATATATTAAGGAAGTTGTCAATTATCCTGTATAGCTTCAAGTTGAAATAAAAATGTGATGTCAAGATAGTTAAAACTTTTAAGTTTCACCTTTTCAGCTTTCTCCACAAATGCGTATTATTTTTTTCCAAAAAATGTTATTGTTACAATTTAACTTTACTAATTAGTTTTACTAAAAAAACACGTACAGAACATAATAAAAAGTGGTTCCACAACTACTGTTTTAGTTTATTTTGAAACAAGTTTTATAACAAATGTTTTTATAAAGCACAGCTTTCTATATCGTTTATTTTCATGGTTTTTAGTATTTTGTATTTGCACAACCCTTTCTAAGCCAAACAACTTTGTTAACATGTTTTTTGAGCAGAAAACAAACGATTTTGCATTTGAATGATCAGATTGCAACTGATTTGAGAGAAGTTGAAAAAAGAACAGATTAAATGACCACAAAAACACAAATTAATTGGGTTTTGAGTTTGCAAAAACTTACTTAAAGTTAATTTGAATACTTTTTGCAACATTAAATAATTAACTAAATAGAAATATGTTACATATGTATTAGATATAAGTGAGCTTTACTTATTTGTTATACATAGTATTGTTATTATATGTTTTGGTTTTAAGAAAACAAATAAAGAGATCTCAACTACTAGAGGAGAAATAATGAATAAAAAGAATAAATACAATATTGTTATGTAACTTAAGTTATAATTATACGACATAAATAAAACCAATTGTAGTACATAAAGATTATGTATTTAGACGAAAACTATTTTTGTTATGAATATCATTAACAAACAACTGAAGTATATTTTTAAAAACAAGTTGGTTTTTGTAAAATTCTATATTACTTATTTTAACTTACTGGTTTGTTTATAAAAAAAAACTTTTTAATTTTGGCCTATCATTATATTTTTCAACACAAACTATTCCAACTTAACTATTTGTAAACAAAAATTTCTTTCATCTAAAGGGTTGTTTTCTGCTAGGTATTTGTTAGACTAATAGATGTTCAAAAACAATTTTCTCATTTATATTTTATGTGATTTTGATTTAAATAATATTAGGCATGAACAGAAATGAGTAATTTTTAGTAAGTTTTTTATTGTTACAATTAATATATCATACATTTTATAAGATGTCTTAATTTCATTTGTTTAACACTTTAAACATTTTAAAGTTTACATGTTTTATAAGTTTAAAAGTAAGATAAATTATATGAAATACTTTATAACTACATTTGAAGCGTATAACCAAGCAAGAGAATAAGATGTCCATCCATTATAATTAAATTGATGAAGGAAAAAACGAAGATCATAAGATAGTTTTATTAGTTTAGAGATTGAAGTTGATTGAAACGCTATAAACTGTTAAATAATACGTCATATTTGTAATGTAAAACACAATTATGGCATTAAAGAAATATTTTAATTTATTTTAAAGAGCTATATTACTAATATAAAAAAACTATAAACAACAGCTACCTTTAAATGTGAGTTAAATTATTATAAAAATCACTTCGATAGGTATTTATAGTATTTATTTTGATTTTAGAATGGTATTTAAATTCAAACTAGTTTTTCAACGAGCAGAAACTCATAAAACTATAAATATTTGTAAGTAATTTCATTAAATTTTCTTAAAACGTTCGCAATAATTTTGAAAATTAGATAAGTCAACTGCTTTTATATAAGTTAACTTATGAAAGTGAAAACGAACTTCATGTAAAACCACTCTTTGAAAATTCTTTTGAGATTGTAACAAATAATTAAGCAGTTAACTGTTCAGATTAAAAAGATTAAGTGGCGTTCTATCAAACAAAGCTTTCTTATAAATCACAGAAACCACATTTCTTTTTTTAAATTCTCTCTGTATTGGTTTGAGTTTAGTGTGGTTACGTGTAGATGTTAGCGATGCAACTAAAATAGTTCGTTCAAATATAAACTTTGATTTGTTCCATATTAAAGGTTTTATTCATATGTTGAAATAGTACTGTTTTATATTTTTGTTGAGATTAAGTTTTGTTGTATTTTAATCTGTAGTTTTCAACGACAACTTTAATGCGGTTTTACTGATTGTACTTAATTTACAAATAAAGTTAGTTTTTTTATAATTGAATATAAAAAATTTCATTGTCTGAAAGTATGTTTCTCAGGTTTTTTATTATAAAACTAACAACTTTCTTTTTTTTAGTTAAAGTAGAATATATTTAGATTTTTCTAATGTTCTCTTTTAATTAATTAGTGAATCAAACTAAACAAAAAAAATTTAAAAAAAAAATCTACTTTAAACCTACTCTAGATTTTGTTGAACGCTCAAGAAAAATTTTTAAACACTTGCTTAATATTGCAGTTTTATGATTAAACCTTTCAAGTTTTTAACAAAATACTTAATTGGTAAATACCAATAGAAGTTTTTTTTTTAAGTTAGTTAATTAACAAAATAAACAAATTACGATTGAAGTTTAAAAAAGCGTCGAAATATGCATACTATTGTTGTCTGTGAACTTAAAGTAAAAAATAAAGCTGATTTAATTGTATTTATGTTATTAGCAATTTTAGCAATTTGCCTAAAAATAAGTTTAACTTATTATCTTAAAGCTTAATAAATGCAAAATACTTATGCATGTTAAATCAACTTAGTTTAAAGTGAGCTGAAGATATGGTTGAGAATTTTGTGGTTAAGCATTCCATTTGCTTTGTATATATAAGTATAAAAAGCTATGCAGCAATTTACTTTGTATTATATGCAGCAGTTGAATTTGCTTTAGTTTGCAATAAAATGTCATAGTTACAATGAAACTTTTGAAAATATTAGTTTTATAGAAAACAAAACTTAGTTAATTTTAAGGTTTTTAAATTTTGTAAATAATGTAACTTTAGATGATTATGTTATATTGTTTACATTTTATTTAAATCATATAGTGATCAATATTATTAAAATATGTTGTTTTTATTTATTTGCGTTTTTTCTAAACTTTTGTATCTCTGATATATTTATAAACATTTTTTTGTATATGCATTTAAACTTAAAGTATAAACACATTTGAGTTTTAAAGTTTGCTAATAAGTGAACAAGAAATTTTAAAAATATTTTCTTTAAAAGTAAAATAATAACTAAATCGAATAATCATTTGTACTTAATTCTATACTTTTCTTATTAAAATGTGTAAAACTTACACAATTAGTTTGTTTGAAAACACAAATGTTTCAAAGCATGTCATTATTATCTTACTAAATACATAACAAAAACAACTCTGACAAATTAAAAAGGACAAGGATATTTTTCCTTTGAACTTAAATGACTTACGTGACATGATAATTGGAGTGCAGTTTTCAAATATAGATTTTTACATTGCTAGTATTAGTCGAGTATAAGTTAGTTTTATTTAGTTTTTTCAAGATTTTTAAGGGTCATATCATTCAATTCAATTTAAAAAAATCAGGTATGTACAAAATTCAAAATTATAAAATTAAACAATTGTTACTTTACAATATTTATTTATGTTAAGAAAACTACTTTACCTATTTCCTATTTTGTTGTATAAGTTTTTACAACGATTAAAAACAAAAATTTTAATTTTAATTAAACGATTTTCTAACTATAACATTTAATGTATTACAGACTTACTTAAATAGACTTAGAAAAAACAACGACATTAACTTAATATGTTATTTACAAGAAATTTAATAAAATAGACCATGTTTAATTCAAAGCACCGAATTATTTTCTTATGTTTATTTATACTATATCAACGTGGCACTTTCGGGAAAACCATAAATAACAATGGAACTGTAAATACAACACAAGAAAGTTCTGGTATTAATTTTATTAGATGCAGGGAAAAATATTTCAACACAGGCTGTTTTGTAGAAGGTAAGACTTTTTTGTCTTACAAGATTAATAAAGAATTTTTTTTTTACCAAATCTTGTGATATTTTATTTTGAAAAATATCTTTAACTGGATAGTGATACAAAAATTTTACAATTTTGTTATGTTTTAAATTAACAAATTATTTAAACTTTGTTTTTTCAAAACATCTAAGTAAAAAAAAAACTTTTTAAACAAAAACACTATATCATAATATTTTTGATTGAAAATATTTAAATAGTTCTACTTTTTACTAAATTTATTATCAACAAAAACATTATCTCATAACAATTTTGTAGTGCTTGGAAATATTTAAATAATTCTACTTTTTAGATAATTATTATCAACAGAAACAGACACGGCACCTGATAACAAAGATGATGACGTATCAGCACCCTTACCCAATTTTTATGACGTTTCTTTTTATTTCGCTAAAATTTTTCATCAAAACAAAATCATGATGAGAATCCAGTGGATACAAAAAAGTTAGATATTTTTAAATAAACACAAATTAATTGAACTTAAATTTACAATAGACTTGAAGATGGTTGAAAACTTAATTTATTTCATCTTTGCTTTGAATAAATAATTATAGTTGTTTATGATGTTTTATAACTTTAGTAGTCTCATAAATTATTTATGTAATAAAGTATTATTTATTAAAACTATTGTTTTGGTTTAAAAATAATTAAAAATCCATACTTTTTCGATAAATGGCTTGTACTATTTAAGAATAAATAAAAGTTTTGATAATATAACCTATCAAGTATGAAATAATTCAAATAGTTCATTCTGAAACACTTATGAAACAGGTGCCTATCTGGAGGATTATGTGAAAGGGTTCTACATAACAATCAAACCGGCCGGACACGACTTTTGTTTCAAATTCATCATTAACTTGGAACTCAGTAAAGCTGAGTTTAACAAGTTGAATGAAATAATAAGTACTTGAGTTTGTAGTATAAATACAACATAGTTGTTTGATTAACTAATTTAATATGTTAAATGAAGACGTAAGTATTTTTATTTGAGTCTGTAGTAGCATAAATACAACACAGTTATTTGATCAACTAATTTATAAGTTAAATGAAGTCGTTAGTATTTTTACTTGAGTCTGTAGTAGTATAAATACAACACAGTTGTTTGATCAACTAATTTAATAAATTAATGTTAGTTAAGATTTTACTATCTACTGCTGCCTACTGTTAAATTATCTTTTATAAACTTTTCAGATTTTTTTCAAACTATAAAATTTTAAATACTTAACTATTTATAGAACAATATTTGACAATTTTTGTTTTTCAGACCCTTTTCAAATTTGAAGGTTTTGGAAAGGAACCGCATCATTTGATTCTTCCGAATTCTATGTACTCAGTAACAGTACAGTCTCTACCAATGTATGTTGGTGAAGGCATTCAAGTTAACACGTTTAATGAAGTCGATGCTACTTCTCCAAGTTAGTATCCATTTATAATCTTTGCAGTCTTTAATTGTTCAGGTTGTAGGATCAGTAATATCAACCTGTATAAAAGAACTTTGTACTTAATTAAGTTCGTTTAAACATTTACGAACTTTTAAACTGAATTGAAATTTTAAAAAGCTTTCAAGTGTTGATTTTATTAGCTTAAAGAATTTTTATTCAAACATTAAGTAAGTAGTAAAGTTAACAATATGCATAAATCTAATGACATAATTTTCATAAAACTATAGGTAATATTTCAAAAGAATTACGTTTTTTTTGCAAAAACAGGTTTTTCATTGTTTTTATTTTAACTTTGTATTTTATAGGTTGTCCTTCTGACAAAATATTGAAAATACATCCAATGGAAGTTTGTAAAACTAAACAAGAAGTAAAGTTCTATCTACTGTATTTATAAATAGAAATATAGTTTGTAAAACAAAATAATTTAAACATTTTTAAGTCTTTAAATTAAAAAGCACTCATGAAAACGCAACTTATAGATTTATAAGGTTATTTAACTAAAAATATTTTGTGATAAATAACAGAAGAGGAAATACTTGAATTTTACAATGATTACGTTGAAAATTACAACAAAAAAGAGCATGGTTTGTATTAAAATATAAATTACATACACAAATTTCAAGTAATTATACATCTAAATTGTGTTTAAAAATTATAATTGACTATAGATTTGTTTTTTATATATCATTACAAATTACATCCACACATTAAATGATTGTACTTCAAAAATATGTAAAAATTTAAATACATTCTTAAAACTTACTTTGTATACATCATTGCTTTTGTAGAAGAAAAATAGTTAAAGTTTTGAAACAATAAACTAGAGTTTAAGTGTTAACCTTGTCTATGAAGTCAACAACAGTTGTTTATTATTTATACACTGTAATAAATCGATTTTTAAAAAACAGTTTAATATTTTCATGTTAATCTAATTGAAGTGAGGTTTAACAAATGTTTGAAATTACGTGATTAAAAATTTCGTTTGCTTTAATTCATAGTATATTTAAAATATAACAAATCGTTATGTAATTTTTAGCTGCGCAACAAAAATATAGCCACAATAACACAGTGATAAAGTTAAAAACTAAGTTTGAATCAAAATGCATTAAAATTTCATACTAAATTTCAGGGTCGCAAAATTGCAGGTCAAATGCATTTAACTTATTTTTTAACAAATCGTATTTGTTTTTGGATGTTTATCAATCGGTTTGAAAAATTTCTTTAAGCAATAAGTAAATATCAATCTATCAGTACTGATGTTAAACACTTGTTGAAAGTTTAGTTTCCATTCCGTTAACTATGTTGTCAAGAGAATTAAGCTTTTTTTTTCTACATAACACAAAAGATAGTCAGAACAACAAATTAGTAATACTTTTAGTTATGGTAAAAAACTACTCACACAATAGTTTTGATGCAACAAAAGTAACTTAAATTTAGATAGTTTCTTCTTTATTATTGTGTATTGCAAGTTATCTATTTAAAACTTACAGATGTAGAATACATTGTTGTGGAAGATTTCCAGGAAAAAGCATTAAGCAAATCCGAGTATTTCAATGATAGGCTGACAAGTGAGTGTTTAAAAAAATTAAAAATTTATAATGTTTTAAATTAAGTTAAGTAAAAACGTTTGTTTGAATATGATCTGAGAGCATTTTACAGCTTCAAAAAAGAAAAATTAAATGAAAATTTAGTTTATATCTACAATCAAACTTTTCGTTGATTTAATATTACTCTATCTATTTACTTCATACAATTCTAAATACTATAAAAAGTTTGTCTAAAAACGCAACAGTTTTTAAAAATACCACTTTTGATATAGTAAAACATATAAAACATTTTTTAATATGATCCAAAATGTTGATTTAAGGATATCAATTAAGCCAAAAATTTTTTGTTGCTTTTTCTAATATCACGAAAAGTTCAGATATATTTTTATTAATCTTGTACCTCGTTAACCTACTTGTGGTTTTAGTCGTGCCTTGAAACAATTATTTATAGTTACTAGTAATATTAAAAATATGCTCAAAGCTCGTACAAAGCAGTTGTAAATGATGCATAAATATTTACAACAGGAATATCGGCTGTAATTGTGTTTATAATCAGCATCGTCGTTCTTGTTGTTAACTTCTACGTGCAAAGAAAACACATAAAAAGAATTTTTGAAAACAAAAAGAAACTTTCAAATATTAATGAGTGTATGTTTTTACTAGATACTAAAACAATTCAATACTAAAACAACTTGTGACTATGTTTATACTTATTTGTTTCTTATAGTGCTATCTTTTCTAACAAAATATTTACGTAATAATTAGTTTTCTATTATAAGTACATGTCATATTTAAAAATACTTTAAAAACTCTTGTACTTATTTGTTTTATGGTTCAATAGTTTAATCTTTTTACAGACAAACTACCGATTGACAAACACGAAATCAATCAAACGTGACGAATTGCGTAACTTTTAGAAGTTGAAACATTTTTGAATGAAAACATTTATGAGACAATTCATCTGTAAAAAGTGTTCAAATGTTTTAGATGGATTGTAACCAGAATTTATGAATTGATACATTATAATTTTTGTTTTATTTAAGAAATGCTTATATTTAAGCTTTTGAAAATTTATACGTGGGAATTTTAAAAATTTAAAATACTTTGTTTTAAATCAGCAAAAAATCGAGTTAAGTTTTTAATACAAGTCAACATATTCTACTACATATTTTTTTGAATGTAGTTACTATCTAATGTAGTAATTATTTTGTAAACTTGTATAAGATGTCAGTAATTTGTTGCATTTTTAGTTTTTCTAAAGCAAAATATCTAGCCTCATTATTAGTGTTACAAAATGTTGTTCTTAGTTAATGATATTGTCAGTATTCGTATTGTTTAAAAACAAATAGAGTTCATTTTAAGTTAATTGTTTAATTTCAGTTGTAACTTAAATTTCAACCTTAAGTTTAATTTAAGAATACTATAAAAACTCAATAAATTCATTTTGCAAAGTTTTTTATACCTTTTGATGAGTGTTAAATTAATATTTTTTTAATTATTTTGTTTACCTGTTGATTTGAAACTTAAAACAAGACTTATTACAAACTAAGCTAATGTAATTAAGAAATGTTTCTTATTTTTATGTTGATGTATTAAAAAATATTATACGCTGTGTTTTTTAGTTTTACCTGACCAATTTAATATAATAATTCCAATTGAAAAAGCTGGTAAATTTTATAAAATTTCGTTTAAAAAACGTTATTTAGAGTAAACGCTTTGGTAAACTTAATTTTTTAATAAGTAGATCTAAACATTCATGCCGTTATTTTTACCGTATTTAATTCAAAATAGTGTTTTTATACAAGGTTAAACTTTTGTTAGATGTGTAAATTATTTATTTTACTATTTAATGGTCGTTTGAAACAGGCAACAATGCTTTATTTGTTTAACTTTCTGGTTTACAATTGTACCGAATTTGACCTAATAAAGTTTTTATTTACATTTCGTAACAGTTATCCAAATAAACAAATAATTTGTTAAACGTTTACATGTTTTATTACTATGCTTTTAAAACTTTAAATAGACTTAACCTGAAAAAACATTATACAATTTCTACTGTTGTTTACAGTTGGCTGTAAAACTTTTTATTGACTGCTTGAACTTTTTTTTATTTTTAACCTCAGCGTTTTTTACTTTTATCAGTATTTTGTAATTGATCAAGCTAAGGCTTAATTTTGGTAATTTTCCAATTTTCAGACTAAATAAGCTAATGATTATTGGCTTAAGTACAAAACACGTGATTTTAGCGGTGATCTTTTTCAACCCAGCAATTTTTACAGCGTGAATTTAACAACAAGTTAAAAAAATAGTAATGCAGCAGTTTTATGTAAGTTTGAACCAATCTTTGTTTATAAATATTTTTAACACTTGATAGTGTCTTAAATATATACAACCTTGACCAACAATACTTCCAAAAGCAATACAAAGACTTTTAGTAAAATATTTTTTTAAAGTTTAAGCTCTAACAATTTTAAACTATTAGCATTGTAGTGCTGTAGGAAACAAGTTTAATCAAAAAAAGTTATTTTAACCATCCAGTTGCACACAGTTTATTGATTTTTTTTTCGAAGTTTAAAACAAATTGATATTGATTAAAGGTATTAGTAAATTATCAGAAAACGAATAATGTGATTTTTTTTTCATTAAAAATATTGTACAGAAGCTCTAAAAGATATAATTTGTGTCATCAAAAGTATTTTAAAACTATTCTTGGTTATGACTGGTTTTAAATATTTTAAAATAAAGTTATTGTTTAACACTATTGTGTATTTTGTAAAATGTCTTTAAATATTTTAAAACGAAGTTATTGTTTAACACCATTATCTTTAACTTGATATTTAAAACTTAAAACAAGCTTATTGAGGTATTAAACTTAATTATAAAACTTTTATTGATTTAAGCATTTATAAAAAATCAAATTATTAGGAATTACTGTAAAGATTGAATTTGCTATAAAGTTTAAAATTATAAAAAGTTATTTAATTTCTAAGAAATATGGTTTGCAAGTGCATACAATTTACAGAAAGCACTAAAATGTTGTTGAGAATAACATTTTATCAAAACTACAATAACAAAATAAAATACTTACTGTAAACAAACTAAAAAACTGTTTCAAGATATAATGTTTAGATATTTACTATAACAAATACAACACAACTTATGTCATAATGGAACATAGGTTTTGCTATGAAAATTAAGTAATGGTTATTTAGTTTTTAAATCGTTAAATCACTAAAAACTTATTAGTATTTTACTGCATTATGAAAAGAATTTTTCTAAACACGTGTGACGTAATAAAGCTTATTTAACTAGTTTTACTTTTGCCTAAGTAGAAAACTAAAATGATGTATGGTGTTATCAAATTAAAAACAATAAAATAAATTTCAGAATAAATTTGTTGTACAGATTCTCATTTCTTCATTAGCTCATGTTTTTTGTTTGCTGTTGTTACAAACAAACAAAAATTACAAAGCCTCAAGTATAAAAAATATATTTTTTATTTCTTATAATAGAGAAACTAGTTTCGCCGCGATGAAACTTAAATAATGAGATTATAGTTACGTGCTTTATTGTAAAAACAAATTGTTATGTGTACTGTTTATAATAATAAACAAAACTTGTTTTAAAATAACTTTGCAGAAACTATATTAAGTATGTGGCTGAAAACTTTTAAAACATATTTTAATGGTTTAGATATTTAAGGTAGTTTTAAGTTTTAATGTCCAAAAAAAGCTTTTGACTTCGGCTGTTTATATTTTCATCTTAACAAAAACAATAATTCTGCTAGTAAATGTAAAGTTTATAGGTATATCAACTTGTTTTTGACCAACATTACAATAAATTTAGATTTTTAATATAAGTTGCTGATTTATACTTGAAAAAAAACATTTTAAAACATTTTATTAATAGGTTTTGTTCTAATGACTTAAAAATTCTGTTTTAGTCCAAACTTTATAAACAAAGTATTTATAAAACAAGTAAAATTATTGTTTATAAATGAGTTTAGTTAAGCTTAAGTTTCAACTCAGCTCTTTTACCTTAAAAACAAAAATTCTTTAATAAGTGCTTTTGAATAAATTTGAAATTAAATCGACTGAAATCTGTCCAAAATATAAAAAATCGTTCTAAACAAAGTTAATAAAAATTTAAATTAATAATATAAATTAAAAATACAAAGTTAAATATAAATTTAAAAAAAAAAGTAACATTTACATAACAAAAACTTAAATGTTTAAAGTTCGAAAAACATTAATTTTATGTGTTAAAAATAAAAATTTAATACAAAAATACAAAATGTAGATGAATATAGTTGTTTTAGACAATACTATTTCTGTTTAACTTTGTTTAACTCTATTTTATTTCTGTGTAAACTTGTTTTGTTGATAAAAAACCCTACAGACATAATAGCTTTAAACTAAAATATTGCCAAGTTATAGCCTGTTATAAGTATAAGTAAAAAAAATAAAAAGAATAACTATGTTGTAAAAAGTACTCAAAAATATAAGAAGTTGTTATTGTTTTCTAATTTGGTTTAAAGTTTGAACTAATAGATTTTAAAAAGATTGACGCTTTAACAAGAATAGATTATCAAAAAAATATTAGTTGTAACGCAACATCAACAAACACATTAAAAACTAAAAACATGCGCAGAGTAGTGTTCAATAGTTCGTTTTTATTTATACTTATCTTCATTTTTACTAAAGAATTAATAAAATGTTTTAAATTTGCACAAGCTGAATATATATTTAGGTTAAAACTTTATTTGTTTATTTTTTTTCTTATTCAGTAGTGTATTTAAAACATTTTGTACATATTCCGTAATTAATTAACTAGTTTGGTACGATTATTATTTTTCTTGACTTTTATGAAACATTTAGTTTTCCCTCGCAAAAAAAGTATGTAGCTTATTGATTTCGCTACTGTACTTAGTTTGTATATAAATTAAATAAATTAAAGTTTAAAGAGTATATGTTTTATGTTTGCAATAAAATCTTTGTATTATTTTTAGTTTTTTTTTTTATTCTTTTTTGTTCGGTACAGTGTTTTTGTGTTTGTGTTTTTCTTGATGCTTAATTGTAAAGCATAAAGAAATGCTTGTATTATTGCTTGAAAACTTGTATAGTATATTTTTATTGATAAACTACTTTACCAATATATTACTTAAATTTAAACAGCAAGCATATAACTGTCTAATTTTTTTTATGATTAATTTGTTTACTAACGTCGTATATGATTATAAATTATTTTAGTTTTTTATTTAAATATTTCATCAAAATATGTTTTATAAACAAAATGAAGACGTACAATAAATATTTAGGTACGAGCACTCGTTTATTAGTTTTATTTTATAACTGCTTAAAAACTTAGATTTATATATAAACAAAAATAAATCATTATATATACCATAAAACAGTAGCTAGGTATCTTTACAACACAATGCAAATATATATCAACCACATAACCAAACATAACCAAAGCATATACTTATTGTAAATACACTAAATCGAAACAGATTATTTTCTTAACTTGACAGTTTTTCCAAGAAATTAGCTTAGTTAGTTAACTTTTGTAAGTTAAAATACTTGCTAAAACTACGTGTTATTTAAATTAAACTGTGGTTTAAAGACTTAATAATAAAGTTACACTTTTCACTTAAAACTCATAAGATAAATGTTATACTTATGATGTGCTTTGCAAATCAAAATGTTATTTGTAAAATTTAAATAAAGAATAAATTATTTGCACCACAAAAACAAAAGCATATGTTAAGTTTGTGCACGCTAAAATTAATCAGCTTATTTTACTTAGCTTGAAAATTTTTAAAATAAATTTATTCAGTTTTTTTCATTTCGTATACCATAAAGCTCTGTTTTATTTGAGCAACAATTATTTATCTAAAAGAAGTGAACATAAGTTGTAAAATATTAGCTTATCGGTATCGCTCCTGTCTTAGTTTTTTTAGAAAGTTAATTATAAAAAATTTTAAGAGCATCGGTTTTTTTTGTATGCACCAAAAAATTTGTAGAATTCTAGTATTAAAAATTTTATATTTTAATTGTTTTGTACAGTATTTTTGTGTTATTCTAAATACTGTGGTTAACAAAAACATAAAACAATGCTTTAATTTTTTCCTAGAAACTTCTATTGCAAATTTTATTTTGATAAATTACGTTACCAAATTGCTACGTAAACTTAAATAACATACATAAAACTCTTTAATAAAACTTGAATATAAAAAAAAATTGATTACCAATTTCAGTTAAGTGGTACAAAACTTTAATTTTCTAATTGTACATTTAATAAAACCTGCTAAGTAAACCAAAAGAAAGCGTTTAATAAATATTTCTATAAATGTTCAGCAAAGAAACTTATCTTAAGTATTCTTTATAACAAAAGATTGATGACTAAGATTTATTAATCACACAAATAAAGTAGTTCGTCATACAGTACAAAGATGCACAGTATTTCTAAACTATAAGACAAATATATTCACGAAAAAAACGATCTGTTTAATCTACGCAAGCTTGAATTAACCAGTTTATTTTTCTTAAATTTGCAGTTAAATCAAAAATTTACTTATTGCTTTAATTCAAACTTAACCTTGAGTTATCTTTATTAAAAAAAAAACATAACGGCTTTAAAGTAATGATTGAAAATATGTATAATAAACGTTTAAAAGTTGTTTACCAAGTAATACAACATAGTTATTTAGATAAATCAATAGGTATTACTAGAGTATAAAAGTTTACATTTAAACCTCTTAAAATCAAAAACAGGCAAAAAAAAGCGTATTCATGCAGAAAAATAACAAAATTCACCAAACTTTATAAAAAAAAAATATTGAAACTGAAATAACATGATAAATCAAATTTCAAGTTTATGGTTATGAGTTATTGAATACGAATTATCTTTATATTTAAACCAGATTGTTAAATCTTAACATATGTAGTATTGTATATGTGTACTACTTTGTTTTGTACGACTTGTTTGTGTTATTATAGTAAAATGATGAGAGTTGAAGATTTATTAGAAACTTTCTTTTTCAAAACTGTTAGACTCTGTAAAATAATTTTTTTGTACTAACATTTAGAAGACGTAAAGTAAAACGTGTCTCAACTTTTGAAAATGTATACATAATTCTTTGATAGTTTAAACTATAATTGTTATACCGGTTAATAAAGTTTTTAACAATACTTTAATAATAATTAACAATCATTTAGTATTTTTATAGTTTTAAACATACAATGTGCTTTTGTAAAAAAATCTTGCTTGGTGTAAGTTATAAAACTATTGTATTAGATCTTATATACCTTTAGTTCGTTATACGCTAGTATAAAAATATATAGTGAATTTTTGAACAATTACTTTTGTTTTTAAATTATCCACATTTTATTCTGGCTAGTGCAAACCATTAATACACTTCAAAAAGGTTTAATAGTTCAATGTCTATTTCTTAAATTATAAAATATATAAATTATTTAAAAATGGAGTTATTTAACAAGCGACCGAAGAGTTAAAAACAAAAGAGAATTGTTTGAACAATATAAAAATATAGCTTATTCAAACCAGCCAGCAGAAAAATTTGTTCAAGTAGAGAAAATGGTTTCACTTCCCTCTTATATCACTTATTAGGTTCACTGAACTAAAACTACGAGCCTATGCTTTTAGCTCACTGAGTTCACTTAAACTCAATCGAAAACACGTAGTACAGCTCATATTTATTATATTTGTTTTTATTTATTTTCATTGCCAGTTTTTTTTAGTTTAAAATTTATTCAAATGTTTGTTTCACATCTGCAATCACAAAATTTTATTTCTATGTTTTAAATTTTACAAAAGTTTTAAAATAACGAGAAATAAAAGAATGACAGAACTCATTTTGAGGAACTTTTTATTTTCATTTCGACACATCTGTTATTATTTTTAAAAGTAGATATTTTTTAATTTATTAAAATTTTGAAATTTTATTAATAATATTTTTAAAGACTCTAAATTGTTATTCCACACTTTTAAAGCTTTTATATACTATGAGACTTATTAGTGGTAACTTTACTTAAAAGTTAATTTGTTTTTGTTATCTTTGTACTTGACACTTTAAAGCTAAAAACATAACTATTCACACTCTAAATATTTAAACTGTATACATAGAAAAAACCTTTTTAGTATTTTTTTTTTGTGTACAAATCAGATTTTTAAAACGTAAAATTTGATTTAAATAGAGAATAAGTATTTTTAGTTGATAAACAAGAAGACAATTTTCTGTTTCTAAATGTTTGGTACGTTTTATAGGTTTGATACCTTAATCAAATCAACCTCTCCTTAAACAACTTGATGATTTTGATTAATTATGATATTGATTGAAGTTAATTAAACCACGAAAATACAGTTTGAAAGATTGAACAAGTTTTTGTTTTTTATATTACTTATGATTAATACGTTATAAACATTCTTCAAAACTAACTTGTTATTTGTTGTTTAATTATCAAAATAACATCTAATTAAACGAAATAATCGTCTTAAACAATTAAAAAATTGGTTGAAACTATTTTATCTACAAATAAACAAGATTGAACAAGCTAAAACAGTAAACTAATATTTTCTTTCTAATACTAAAACAACAGATAATTTAAAAGTATTATTACTAGCTAATTTAACATAACTTTAGTTTTTTTGAAAATTTTCAAGTACAATTTATTTTTAGTTATAAATTTGTCAAACAATAAATTTAAGGTAAAACTTTTACTGCGGTTTTGTTGTCTACTAAATAATATGATTTTTACAAACATCATATTTGTTGAGTTTTCTAATTTTCTGAATTCTTGCTGCTGTAGTTATAATGCAAATCAACTTAAAGTTAACTGAAAAGCAATGAAAATAAACTTAATAAATTATAGTCTCTGTTTTAATTACTTAATTAATTTATAAAAGTTTTTCTATTTTAAAGCTCTGTTTTCAGTTTTTAAATAAAATCTTATGCAGACACATTCAAATTTTTTGCAATATTTTTTGTGAACACATGTAAAATAAGTTCCTTGTTTTACTATGTGTACAACATGTTTAACTTTTGTAGAATATACTTCAAATGTGTTAAAATACATCTTTACTTAACCACTTAACATTTATCTAAAATTTAAAAATAAAAATAAAAAAATGATAAAAGTTATTATAAAAAAAATTATTGAAAACTAATTAGTTAACAAAATGAAAATAGCTTACGACCGAGGGTAACGGTTAAGGGTAACAGTATTAGTCAAAGTAAAAAAGAAAAAAAATAATAATTAAAAAAATGTTTCTATAATTTACCGACCGAGGGTAAGGGTTAGGGGTAGCAAAGAAAAAAAAACTAATATCTAAAATATTAATAAATTAAAATTACTAAAAAATAATAAAAGTAAGTTATAGAAAATTGTCTCCTTCAAAAATTGTCTGCTCGTGCAAAAGTATCTTTGTGCAATTATGTACGCTCTTCCATGACAGCTACCCATTATTATTAGCTGTAAATAACTTCTATATACATATATATATATATACATACATATAAAGTAGGTTACGAACATATGGCAATTTGTTGCCACGTAATTTTCAAGTAGCACTGTCATAGAAATGCTAAGTTTGTGTAAAGTTTGAGTGTTTTCGAATTTATTTTTGTTGCTGATCATATTTCAGATAAAATGTTGAGCTGATTATACTAATATATATCAAGTTTGACTTAATGTAAAATAAAGGATATGGTTTTAGTTTTTGTTATTAAATACTAGAAAAATACATTTTTGAGAAACTTTTGTTAAAACTTTTTTGATTTGTAAAGTGCTTTTCAAAGAAGGCAAAAGTTAAAATAATTCTGCAATGCATTTATGCTGCAATATGTTTGCATGCAATGTGAATTTAACAAACTTCATAAGATAATTTAACGTGGTTTTCTTGGTTTATTTCAATATTAGAAGTTTTTCAAATTCAAAATGTTTTGTTTTTCAAATATTTTGTAAATATATTCAAGGTAAAGAAGGTATTTTAAAAGTGATAACTTCAGTTTTTATGGAATAAAAGTAACTTATATTGTCTTATTATCAAAAAAAACTTTTTAAGCAGAAACGTTTCAAAACAACTTCTAACTTATATAGCTGTAGGTTTGTACATACGAATTTATTTAAAAATTTTGTATTTATAAAAAAAATGTGAGAATATTTTCTACTTTAAACCTTTTTTGTATGCAAAAATATATTTTATGACATAATTCTCAAACTTTTAAAAAAATTCTTAAATTTTATTAAACTGTTGGTACAAACATGATTTTGGTAATTTATGTATTTCGTAAAAACAAAATTTAAGTTTTTAAAATGTACTAAATATTAGTAACTAAACATTATATTAAGTTTATTTTTACATAGCTTTGAATTTTTCATAATGTTATTTTAACAATGCAACAAAATAATAAGTATTAATATATCAAACAAAGTTTTTAATTATTTCTAAGCATTTATTAAAATAACTAGTCTAAATTTAGCGATTTATATTTTATTTTAAACCATAAGTTTCAACTAAACAAAGTAATTTAAAACACCACACATGATCGACTGCACCAACTTTAAAAACCTCTAAAATCATTGTTAATAAGTAAATAAAAAAAGTATTTCAAATTACTAAAGTTTTACTATATATTTAGTCTAGATATTTGTATTCTTGTCAAACTAAACAGTGTTCTAATTTTTCTCTTAATGTAAAAGTGTTAAAAACATTATTTTTAGTTAGTGACTTGAGTTTAACTAACACTTAGCGTTCTTATTAAAAATAGTGCTTTTATAAAAGTTTGTGCAAACAACTAGGCAGAATAAAGCTTGTTCAAAGGCAGAAAGTAGTTTTACTTTTTATTGATTTGAAGTAGGAGTTTTACTTCGGTAAAAGTAAATCTTGGCAGTACTTGTCAAGCTAATTAAGGCTGGTCTCATAAAAAGCACGTAATATCGTTCTCTTTTTTATTTCAAACGTCAATCATTATTTGCTTTTAATTAAACAAGTATACGGCACTCTCTGATGTTTTTTCATTGTTTCATCTTGTCATATATATTTCTCTACTTTTCTTTAAAAACTCATACTATAAATAAATAACTATGATTAGTTTTTCAATATAAACAAAAAAAAAAGTTAAAACTAAAAAAGTAATCAATAAACTTAATAAATAATCACTATAAAATAATTTCAAATGTATATGAGATATCTAGATTTTAAGTAATTAATTATTGTAATAGTGTTTTTACCTCGTTAAGTTATAGGCTATCTCATTATTTTAAAACAAACCGTATTTGTGCAAACAAAGAGAAATTTATTAAAAATTGTCTTTAATAATTTTTTTTATTAAGTTTACTTAGTGTAATTTAAGATAACTTTACACTGATTATTTATTACGCTTATTGATTACTTTTATTAGTTTAACCTTTTTTTTGTTTTTATGAAAAACTATTTATAATTTTATATTCTGTTCTACTGTGAATTTCTGAAGAAAAGTAAAGAAGTATGTATTAAACTGTCACAAAAAAAAAACTTTAAAGTCTACTGTACTCTTGTTATATATCTTTTTTTGTCATGTAGCCTAAAATTTAATTTATAAAATTTATTTGAGCGTTTTCTTATTAAGTTATATAAAAAAATTAGCTAGAACTAATCTTTAGGTTTATTCTGCATCTAATAAAATACCAAATAAATATTTTTGTTAATATAAAAAAAAACAGATAAAACAAAACATCATAAAAAGTTGAGAGTTATTATTTTCGATAATTTACTTATATTTTTTTAGGTTACTATTAAAATATAAAAGTTACTTATAAAACTAAAATAACATTAAAAAAAAACATAAAATTAAAAATATAAGAAATAAAGTAGTTATTTCGACTGTTTCTCAATTTTGAAATGTTGCTTTTTATGCTGCTAATGAAATAAAAAATATCTACATTTGTTTTAACTATTATTAATTCATAAGACTAGTTTGGTTTGATTTTTTGAAAATATTGTATATTATCCTTTTTTTTTAACAATTTTAAGTCGAAATTTGTTTCTAATTATTTACAGTAAATAATTATTCTTCTGTTGTATTTTTTAAACTTCAAACATAGCATAAAAATAAACCTTGAAGTAATGGTTAAATTATTAGTTCAACACATATGTCTCAATGATTTTTTCCAAGTGAAGACTAATATGTGTTCAAATTTATTTGATTGAAAATATATAGTAATAAGTCATTTATATCAAATCGCACGTTTACTTTTCTATATTGTATGGTTTTTATCTTAAGTTCCTTTATCTCTATTTGCAATATAAAAAGATTTTAAAACGTTTAACTACTAACTGGCGAATTAACAAACAATAAAAATAATTGCCTCGATAATACATAAAAATTTTACTCAATTAATCAGGCAGGAAAAATTGTTCAAGTAAATTACACCTTGCTGATATATTACGTATTACTTTACTGAAGTGAAACTGTGACCTTAATTAAATTCACTTTAAATCCATTAAATTGCGTAGGGTAGTTCGTATTTTTCAAAATTATTTTGTTTATTTTCATTAGTAGCTTTTTATAGTTCACACCTCAAATCAAGATTATAAGTATTTTGTACTTTTTTAGTTTGAAATTTAATGAAACTTTAATAGAAGAGGTTATTCTTTTTTTTTTTTGCTTAATTACACTTTTTCTACATAGGTACATTTTTTGATTATAATTAATTAAAATAATTGATAAAAAACAATTTGTCAAATATAATATGAGATAACTGTTGTATACTTCTTTATTTAAACTTTATTAAAATTTTAATAAAACAAGTAATCTATATTACTGTTTTTCTTGGTTAACCTATTTTTACTAAGGTACATTTGTTTAAAAATAATAACAAATTAATTAATAAATGCAATATGTGCAGTTATAATACCATAGCAGTATTAACTAATTTATGTTTTATATAAGTTTTAGTAAATTCTTTGTAAAACAGTTGTCTCAATAACATAACTAATCAAAACTATTTATATTTTTTATATAGTACAACTGTCATTATATGCAATTGAATAGTTTTCATTTATCGTATTAGTAATATAAACAAATTGATTTAGACTTTAGATTTTGTTTAATTTGTTAACAAGTTTTATTTTAGTTAAATGATTACAGTTTATACAGAGTTTACATGATTGCATTTTAGCTATGTTTTATTATTTATTTTACTTTTTTAGGCGCATAAAGTTTTAACAAAACAAAGTAATTTAATAATTACTTAACATACTGGGTAAACATCAACTTTTTAGCTTTTAAAAAAAGTTAAAGTGCCTAAGTAGAAACAATATATCAAAATAATAAAGGTTGTCACATGATTTTGTTATAACCTTTGTCGATTATGATTGTGTTGTGTCTACATACCTTATTACTAATGAGCTAGATAGTGTTTAAATGTTTTTGAAATTAAAAAGATTTTAACATAGTTTTTAATCAATTACATGAGTTTAACGAAAAGTTAGCGAAATCTTTATGCTGTTTTGAAAAGAGTTGTTTAAACAAGCTAGACTTAAAATCTTGTTCAAGTACAAATATTAGTTTGTTTTTTACTGACTTTGAGTAAGAGTTTTACTTGGCTAAAACTAAATCTTGTCAAAACTTGTCCGGCTAATTAACTTTAATTTAATAAAGGGTACGTAAAGTTGTAGATTAATTGTTTAATTTGTTTTGTTTTTCATTTAGTCTGAAGCTAAGTTTGTAAAGTTTATATTAACAATTTTCAAAACGTTTTTAGAATAATGTGATTTTAGTTGTTAAACAATTTACAAAAAAATGCTTATATTGTTGCTGTATTGCTACTTTTAAAATTACAAAATATTTTATAATTTCTTTAACTGTTTTTAGTTTTTACAAGTTCTGGAAAAAAACCTTTTGATAAATAGTTAACGTTTCAGTTTTATTTTTTTATTAGAACTTAAAGTGAAAAGTATACAATTGTTTAATTTTTAGTTTTAAGTAAATTTTAAAATTCATGCTGTTTAACGTTTAACGATAAACTAGTTTCCAAATTTTGTTTGTTTTCTCAATTCTGTTTGAGCTACAAGTTTGGGTTGAATTTATAAAACTGAACTAAATTTTTTTTGCTAAAGTCGTAAGTTATTTTAAGGATTAGAATTATTTTTTCTATACTATAATTAATTTAGTATTAAAGTTACACAAAAGCAGTACATAATAACTTATATTATTAATAAACATAGTAATTAAAAACAATCTAACGTTTTTTTTAGTTTATATATTTTTTTAATACTCTTTTGTTACTTGTACGTAACAAAAAGTAGAGCTAAAATTTGTTTTTTTTTTTTTCTAACAAACCATAGCTAAAAAAAATTAAAAAAAACTATAGTTAATCTTTTATAAATTATTTTTTTACATACTCTATTATTACTTGTACTTATCAAAAAACTGAACTTATTAAACAAGTGACTGAAGAATTAACAAACAATAGAGAATTGTTTGAACAGTATATATATAGCTTATTCAACCAACGCGGCAATAAAGTTTTTTAAAAGTAGAGAAACGGGTTTCATCTTGCTATTATATCACATATTAAGTTCACTTAAGTGAGGCTGCGACCTTATGCTTATACTTTAATTATTTCATTTAAACTCTTTTTAAGTTTATCAAAATTGTTTTGTTTATCATAGTTATTTTTGTTGTGTTGTAACTTAATTTAATTTAGTATGTTTTTTATTCTTTGTTAAATTAGTTCTAGTTTTAAAATTTATAAAAACATTAACAAAACAGGTTTTCTTTATTGTTTGCTTAATGACTTTTTTTTCTCTAAGGTACATTTGTTTAAAGTTGCTGAAAACAAATTTACGTAAGAATTACGATGTGCTCAGTTATATTTACTACAGTTATATCGGGTAGTTTATGTTATATTTATATTAAGTAAAGTCTCTGTCGAAAACATAAGTAATCAAAACTAGTCAAATTTCATAAACAGTACAAGTATCATAATACATACTTACCATTTTTTTTTTTTACTTTTTAATACTATTCACAGATTTTAAATAAGTTGACTTTTGTTTCTAAAGTCTTAACTTACTTTAAAGATTTGAACTTTTGATTGTGTTTTATGTTTTGTGTTTAAGTATGTTGAAACAGTGCTTAATTAAATAAATTGTTTAGTGTTTTTTTAAGATTTATTTTAAATACTCTATTGTTACATCTACTTAACAAAATATTTAACTTATTTAACTACAGACTGGCTTATTAACAAACAGTTGAAAAAAGATTCGGCAACATATAAATAATTTATTCAATTTTATCGGCAGAATTTTTATTTCGAGTAAAGAAATTGGTTTCACTTTTCTCTTATCCTATGTGTCTGTCTTACTGAAATGAAATTGCGACCTTATGCTTTTACTTTCATTAAATTTATTTTGACTATATAAAGATATTTACTACAGCTTATATTTTGCTAGAATTTTTTTATCAAAGGACTAACTTGTTTAGATTACACCTAAAATTAAGTTTATAAGTGTTTTGTACTTAGCTTATTAATTAAATTTTTGTTAAAGTTTGTTAAAGTTTTTATTCAACTATCTATCTACATCATATTTTATTTTGTTTAATTACAATTTTTAACAAAGGTACATTTGCTTGAAAATCGTTAATTACAATTTACTTATTAAAAAAGGTGTGCGCACTTATGTTTGCTATAGTAATATTACTAGTTTATGTTATGTTTATGTTTGGTATAGTTTCCGTCAAAGAATAATCTAAATAGTATAAATAACAAAAACTGTACTAATTTTATAAATAATACAACTATCGTAATATATAACTAAATATACGAATTTTTTTTAACGTTTTTGCAGTTTAAACAATGTAAATAAGTTTTTATGATCAGTTTAATTTGCGATCATTTTTTAGCTACAGTTTATACATAGTTTACATGATTGTAGTTTAGTCTAAATTATTTTTTTTTCTTTTAGATTTTTTAGTGCTCGAAATTTAAGCAAAACAAAGTAATTTAACAAATACTACATATACTAGGTATACGACAAATTTAAAACCAACACAAACATATAAATAAACCTAGTAAAAAACTATTATTCAAACTCATAAGTGTTTTTTACATGAATTTGTTATAACTTTATTCTATTTTAATTGTATTGTTTTTACACAATTTCATTATTTATAGTAGATGGTGTATTTTTAATATTTTTAAAATTTAAATTTTGTTGACATAATTTTTAATTAATGACGTGAGTTTAACGAACAGTTAACGAAATCTCCAAGCTGTAAAAATTGTTTAAACAAACTAAACAGAAAAAACTTAAAAAAAATAAGAGGGATTTCAAATTTTTTTAAAGCATTAATTGAACAACCTATCTTTATTAAAGCTGTTTGCTTAATTAAACTATTTTTAACGAACAAACATTTGTTGGTTATAATTGATTACAACAATTGATTATGAAATAATTTACTAAATAAGGTATAAGCAGTTATATTTTCTACAAATATTATGTTATAGTTAAATTAAATAAAACCTCTGTAAAAAATGAAGTCCCTTTAACCAAAATAATTAAACTAATTATTTTATAAGTTCTAGAGCTATCACAGTATTTAAGTTTAAGGTTTATTGATAGTCAAAGAAAGTTATTAAACGTTTTCAGAATTAGTTTGATTTGCAAATAATTTCTTTTTTGTAACATGATTAGTCTAAAGTGAGTAACGACATAATAATAAGTAAACAGACGACATAATTGCAATAGTTATATCAAGCATTTTGACTTTTTTATATGTAGCTGTTTATTTTTTAAACCAAATACTGTTGTAAACCAGTCAGTTTTATATCAAAACTGTTTAAAAAGTATTGAAAAAATTTAAAATTCAAGTTTGGTTTTTTTTGTTTAGAGTGATCCTCAAGTTTTATCTGTTTTTGAGAAAAAAACTGCTGTTTAAAACATTATATACTTTTAATAATATTAGTGATATAAAGTTTTGTGATATGTTTATACGACAATTCTTGAGATTAAAGTGTAGACCATTATTACAAATTAAACAACATCATTTTTATATAAAATAAATTTATCTAATAAAGTAGTTAAGCTTCTCAATCTTGATTTCTTTAAATATTCAAAATGATCAATAAAGTGTAATAAACGCATTATTTTATAAACTTCGGTACAGTTATATTAAAAGTACAATTCATCTTAGATTGTTTTTAAAATTTTGTTTTAAAAACCTTCTCGTACCTAACTTGTAATATTTTTTTACACTTCATACCATTACAATAGGTTTAAAAAACAGTATAATTTTTTTTATTATAGCTTTTTCAACAGAACAAGCCGGAATAAATGCCTTGCACAAGTCAGGAAACCGGTTTTACCTCCTGTTTATTCAAACTGCTAGTTTCACTTGGGTAAAAGTGAATTAAATTGCCAAATAAGTATTAGTCTGAATTTACGTAGTGCGTAACACAACTCATGTAATGTAAATTTTGTTACTTGTTTTTTCGTTGTACTTTTTATGAGAAAATTAAAAAAAAAATTTTTTTTATTTTTTTTGATTTTGTTGTGTTGATTTTAAGAACTAGTTTCACCTTGGCAAAACCTTAGCTTATAAAGATTGTCAAGTAAGTTTTGTTTCAGTTCAATAAAAAGTACACATAAAATATTTTTAATCTAGTGTTTCTATCATACTTATTTTCGGACACTAAAATATATTTTTCTGATTTTTTATAACTTACTCATTTAGCGTGTGAAAGTTAGTTGAAGATTTATGTACAATATTAAATTGACTTTATTATAAATATTTTTTAGTAAAACATTTCTTTGCATAGTAACACACAAAAAAAAGCTCAAAATTTTGTTTTAAAAACTTTAAATTAATAAAGTTACTGTAAAAACTGTTAAAAGTTTTTTTTTACTTGAAAAGGTCGCAATCTCTTGCCATAGAAACCGGTTGCGAATAAAATATACAACTTGCAAAAATCTATTTAGAAAAATTGTTCGAAAATTTAAGAACAATTCCAGCAACTAAACAAACTTAATTAGAAATCATATTGAGAGAAATAAACTAATGCTGATAATATAAAGCATATTTAAAAAGCTTAAGAAGTTGAATTACGTTGTTTTAATTATAGTTTTACTTGTTTTACGCTTAGTTTAAAACTATCCTGTTATTTGTTAAAACTTATAAATACAGAAAAACAAATAAAGAAGTTAAATTATGTTCAATAAAATCTTAATAAAACACTAGTTTTTAGTTGTTTTTTTTTTATTAAAAACTTTTTTTTAATTGTCTGTTATAATTTGCGTTTTAATTACTTTACCCTTAACTTAAAACTTATAAATACAGAAAAACAAGGTAGATGTTAACATGTTTTTCATAAACTGTCGATAATTTAACTATTGTACTTGTTGTTCAAAAATTTATTTTTACTTTGCAGTAACGTTTAGGCATTAACTGTAAAACGAAAAATAAGTTAAAAACGCCTATGGCAACAAACATATGGAAAAACGTGACTGTTTACTTGCAATTTATTAACAGTTGCAAAATAATATTTATCAATTTTGTATGAATACTTGTGGTTCAAATGTAAAAATTCTGTAGAGCAAATAAAACCTTTTTCATACATTTAGTTAGAATATGGTAAGTCTTACTATTTGTTATAAAGTAGTTACTTAGTCAAAGTTTGTTCTTGAAATGTTAGTTATACAAAAACATATAACTTTTTTTTATTTTTTGATTTAATTGTAAAACCATATTAACATTGTTTTTTATTTTAGAAAAGTGTTAAATTTATTTTCTCTTTATATTTTAAATTGCACTTGTTCATGTTAAGATTTTTATGGAAATTTTCATTGCATACTTTTCTGGTAGTAAAATAGTAATTAATAAGATTTAGATTGTTGTTATATTCGCTTTTATTTCTATTAAAGTTATAATTGTAAAATAATTTACGACGTAAAAAAAATCCTCTAACAATTTGAAATGATAATATGTAAAGTACACAACATTAAGGTTTAGTAAAAGTTGTATTTGTTATGGTTTCAATAAAACACAAAACAATTTAAATAAAGTAAATACTTTGTTTAAAACAACTAGCCATTAGATATTCCTTTTTTCGAATTACTAGTTGGTATAGTTTAACACATGTTAGTATAAATTAACGTCATTGTACAAAACTTAAACTTAGTTTTAACATCAATGTACAAAATTTAAAATTAGTTTAAGTGGGAAACATCGATTATATTGAGTTTTTTCATAGCTTATTGAATTATTTATTACAAAATGTTTGTTTCAGATAAATTATGAATGTAATTTCATAGGGATTATGAACAACATCTTTTTTTAGCCAAATAAAAAGAAAATTACTCATTGAAGTTTTTCTACTAAGAATTACACTAATAAATTATTACTACTACAATGAAAACTTAAATTATAAAAGGTAATAACACTTTGTCAAAGAAAATTAATTTTTTAAACCATAGAAAAAATAGGCCTTCTTTTCTTTTCTCATTTTACGTTGTATTGATTTAAGTTCAGTTTTTTTTCAAAGTTTTCACAACACACTTTTCAAGTATGTGCTTGTTTAAATAGTGGGAATTATTACTAAATAGTTTGTTGGTTTGTGATTTTATAAACACTATGGAAGTTTTTCTTTTTCAATTTAGCACGTTTGATTTAAAATGAAAATAAAGAAATGTTTTAGTTTTAAAATAAATTTCACTTTTCTTTTAGTGGTTTAGAAAAATAACAGTTTATTTAAGTTAATATCAGTTTATTTTAAGTTTCAAGTTTTAAACAAACCAAGTTTTTCTTAAAAAAGTTAAGGTTCAGGTTTTAGTGCTAAACTAATAGACCTCGGCAAAAATATATGCAATTTTGTTAATTTATATAGAAATATAGTTGTCTATTTAATAAAATTTTAACATAAGCCTTATTCGTTTTTGTTTATTACTTTGATAAAAAAACAGATTTTTGAAAGTACATACTTGCAATTGACAAAATTATAATAAGTTTTAAGTTTAATTTTTTATTGGTTGTTCTAAAATTAAAAACACCAAAGAAACTATATTTTATAAACTTATTAAAAACTTTTAAGATTAAATCCTGTTAAAAATTTTATCCTATTTCAATAAATCTGATAAGTTACAAAGTAGAAAAGGTAGCAATAAAAATTGGTATATTTTAAGTTTTATTATTTTTACTATACATAGATTATAGGCAATAAACTTGAATTACTTTGACATTTTGCGGTAACATTTATAAATTAATTAAATTATTACCTGATTTCTCACCAAAAGAAGCTTATATATATATATAATATATATATATATTTAAGCTATTAAAAAATAAAATTATTCAATTTTTTTTCAATTAGAATATTACCACAACATTTTAGAGTTTACATGAATAAAAAAACTCGGTAAACTGCTTTTATTTTTGATTATGGTTTTTAGTACTATTTTGCTGTACACACATTACTAAACTACTAGTCAAAGAACTTCATTAGTAAAAACTTAAACTTCGTTATAAAACTTTAATTTCGTTACAATACATATAGTTTACATATTTCTAAGCTCTTATCTACTAAATATAAAGTTTAGACAGCTTTTTAGTATGTTTTAAAGATTTTTTTTTATATAACAAAAGGCCTATATTTACAACAGTGTTTTCAAGACAGATTTCACAAAATGTTGCTCTGAAGACTTAGTTCATATTTGTTTTATGTGTATAACGTATTAGGGTTTTTCATAAGTGAAGGCTTATATGTACAATTGATAATACAACACTTATGCTAAACAACATTCATTTTGATCGTCAGAGTGCATAATCTATTCATCAAACTAATATCATACGAAAATTGTCAATTTCCTCTATAGCATCAAGTTGAAATAAAAATGTGATTTTAAGGTAGTTAAAACTTTTAAGCTTCACCTATCCACCTTTCTCCAAAAATGCGTATTGTTTTTTTCTATAAAAAATATAGTTACAAATTAATTTTACAAATAAGTTGTGGTAAAAAAACTCAATCATAACATACTAAAAGCAAAAAAGTGTTGTTACAATTACTGTTCCAACTTATTTTGAAACACGCTTTGATAATTAATGTTCTTAAAGAGCACAGCCTTTCTATGTCGTTTATTTTTATTATTTTTAGTATTTTGTATTTGCACAACCCTTTCCAAGCCAAACTACTTTTGTTAACATGTTTTTTGAGTAGAAAACAAACAAATTCGCAATCGAATGCTCTGATTGCAACTGGTTTGAGAGAAGTTGAAAAAAAGAACATATTTAATGACCATAAAAACACAAATTAATAAAGTTTTGAGTTTGTAAAAATCTTTTTAAAAGTAATTTTAAATATTTATTTACAACATTAACTAATTAACTAGTTAGAAATATGTTACGTATGTGTTAGATATAACTGAGCTTTATTTGTTTGTTATACACAATATTATTGTTATATGTTTTGGTTTTAAGAAGACAAATAAAGAGATCTCAACTACTAGAAAAGAAATAATGAATTAAAAGAATAAATACAATATTGTTATGTAACGTAAGTTATAATTATAAGACAAAAAAAAAACCAATTATAGTATATAAAGATTATGTGTTTAGAATATAATATTTTTGTTATGAATTACATTAACAAACAACTAAAGCATATTTTTAAAAACAAGCTGGTTTTTGTAAATATATGTACTACATCTTAAACTTACTGTTATGTTTAACAAAATAGAACTTTTAAATATTGCCTTTTATTTTATTTTTTACCACAAATTATTCCAACTTAACTGTTTGTATACAATAAACATACAAAAACCATTAATTTCTTTTATCTAAAAGGGTTTTTTTCTGCTAGGTGTTTGTTGGATTAATATATGTTCAAAAATTATTTTCTAGTTTATATTTTATGTGATTTTGATTAAATAATATTAGGCATGAACAGAAAAGAGTACTATTTGTAAGTTTTCTATTTTTACGATGAGTATATCATACATAACAAAATGTTTAAATTTAGTTTGTTTAACACTTTAAAGATTTTAAAGTTTACATGTTTTAAAAGTTTACAAATAAGATAAATTATATGAAATACTTTATAACTACATTTGAAGCGTATTACCAAGCAAGAGAATAAGATGTCCATCCATTACAATTGAATTGATGTAGAAAAGAGCGAAGGTCATAATATAGTTTTTATTAGTTTAGAGATTGAAGTTGATTAAAACGCTATAAACTGTTAAATAATACATCATACTTCTAATGTAAAACACAATTTTAGCAAAAAGAAATATTTTCATTAATTTTAAACAGCTATACTACTACTACATAAAGCTATAAACAACAGTTACCTTTAAGTTTGAGTTAAATATCATGTAAATCAGTTCAATAGGTATTTACAGTATTTATTTTGATTTTAGAAAGGTATTTAAATTTAAACTAGTTTTTTAATGAGCAAAAGCTCATAAAACTGTGAATAATTGTAGGTAATTTCATTATATTATTTAAAACGTTTGCAATAATTTTGAAAATTATATAAATCAACTGCTTTTATACAAATTAACTTTTAAAAGTATAAACAAATTTAATGTAAAACCACTCTATGAAAAACCTTTTGAGATTGTAACAAATGATTAAGCAACTAAATTTTCAGATTAAAAATATTAAGTGAGATAATAATCACTTTTTTACAATTTAACACTTAAGTTAAAGATATTGAAATGAACATTAATTACTTGTTTGAATTTTTTTACATAACTTTCTTAGCATTATATCAAACAATGCTTTCTTTTAAATCACAGAAACCACTTCTTTTTTTTTTGTTCTCTCATTTAATATTGTATTTGTTTGAGTTCGGTGTGGTTTCAAGCACGTGTAAATGTTAGCGATGCAACTTAAATAGTTTGTTCAAGTATAAACTTTTATTTGTTCCAAATTAAAGGTTTTATTCATATGTTGAAAATAGTACTGTTTTATATTTTTGTGCAAGTTATGTTTTGTTGTATTTTAATCTCTAGTTTACAAAGACAACTTTAATGCAGTTTTACTGATTGTACTTAACTTACAAATAAAGTTAGTTTTTTTATAATTGAATATAAAAAATTTCATTGTCTGAAAGTATGTTTCTCAAGTTTTTTATTCTAAAACTAACAACTTTCTTTTTTTTAGTTAAAGTAGAATATATTTAGATTTTTCTAACGTTCTCTTTTAATTAATCAGTGAATCAAACTAAACAAAAAAAATTAAAAAAAAAATCTACTTTAAACCTACTCTAGATTTTGTTGAACGCTCAAGAACAATTTTTAAACACTTGCTTAATATTGCAGTTTTATGATTAAACCTTTCAAGTTTTTAACAAAATACTTAATTGGTAAATACCAATAGAAGTTTTTTTTTAAGTTAGTTAATTAACAAAATAAACAAATTACGATTGAAGTTTAAAAAAGCGTCGAAATATGCATACTATTGTTGTCTGTGAACTTAAAGTAAAAAATAAAGCTGATTTAATTGTATTTATGTTATTAGCAATTTTAGCAATTTGCCTAAAAATAAGTTTAACTTATTATCTTAAAGCTTAATAAATGCAAAATACTTAAGCATGTTAAATCAACTTAGTTTAAAGTGAGCTGAAGATATGGTTGAGAATTTTGTGGTTAAGCATTCCATTTGCTTTGTATATATAAGTATAAAAAGCTATGCAGCAATTTACTTTGTATTATATGCAGCAGTTGAATTTGCTTTAGTTTGCAATAAAATGTCATAGTTACAATGAAACTTTTGAAAATATTAGTTTTATAGAAAACAAAACTTAGTTAATTTTAAGGTTTTTAAATTTTGTAAATAATGTAACTTTAGATGATTATGTTATATTGTTTACATTTTATTTAAATCATATAGTGATCAATATTATTAAAATATGTTGTTTTTATTTATTTGCGTTTTTTCTAAACTTTTGTATCTCTGATATATTTATAAACATTTTTTTGTATATGCATTTAAACTTAAAGTATGAACACATTTGAGTTTTAAAGTTTGCTAATAAGTGAACAAGAAATTTTAAAAATATTCTCTTTAAAAGTAAAATAATAACTAAATCGAATAATCATTTGTACTTAATTCTATACTTTTCTTATTAAAATGTGTAAAACTTACACAATTAGTTTGTTTAAAAACACAAATGTTTCAAAGCATGTCATTATTATCTTACTAAATACATAACAAAAACAACTCAGACAAATTAAAAAGGACAAGGATTTTTTTCCTTTGAACTTAAATGACTTACGTGACATGATAATTGGAGTGCAGTTTTCAAATATAGATTTTTACATTGCTAGTATTAGTCGAGTATAAGTTAGTTTTATTTAGTTTTTTCAAGATTTTTAAGGGTCATATCATTCAATTCAATTTAAAAAAATCAGGTATGTACAAAATTCAAAATTATAAAATTAAACAATTGTTACTTTACAATATTTATTTATGTTAAGAAAACTACTTTACCTATTTACTATTTTGTTGTATAAGTTTTTAAAACGATTAAAAACAAAAATTTTAATTTTAATTAAACGATTTTCTAACTATAACATTTAATGTATTACAGACTTACTTAAATAGACTTAGAAAAAACAACGACATTAACTTAATATGTTATTTACAAGAAATTTAATAAAATAAACCATGTTTAATTCAAAGCACCGAATTATTTTCTTATGTTTATTTATACTATATCAACGTGGCACTTTTGGGAAAAGCATAAATAACAATGGAACTGTAAATACAACACAAGAAAGTTCTGGTATTAATTTTATTAGATGCAGGGAAAAATATTTCAACACAGGCTGTTTTGTAGAAGGTAAGACTTTTTTGTCTTACAAGATTAATAAAGAATTTTTTTTTTACCAAATCTTGTGATATTTTATTTTGAAAAATATCTTTAACTGGATAGTGATACAAAAATTTTACAATTTTGTTATGTTTTAAATTAACAAATTATTTAAACTTTGTTTTTTCAAAACATCTAAGTAAAAAAAAACTTTTTAAACAAAAACACTATATCATAATATTTTTGATTGAAAATATTTAAATAGTTCTACTTTTTACTAAATTTATTATCAACAAAAACATTATCTCATAACAATTTTGTAGTGCTTGAAAATATTTAAATAATTCTACTTTTTAGATAATTATTATCAACAGAAACAGACACGGCACCTGATAACAAAGATGATGACGTATCAGCACCCTTACCCAATTTTTATGACGTTTCTTTTTATTTCGCTAAAATTTTTCATCAAAACAAAATCATGATGAGAATCCAGTGGATACAAAAAAGTTAGATATTTTTAAATAAACACAAATTAATTGAACTTGAATTGACTTGAAGATGGTTGAAAACTTAATATATTTCATCTTTGCTTTGAATAAATAATTATAGTTGTTTATGATGTTTTATAACTTTAGTAGTCTCATAAATTATTTATGTAATAAAATATTATTTATTAAAACTATTGTTTTGGTTTAAAAATAATTAAAAATCCATACTTTTTCGATATATGACTTGTACTATTTAAGAATAAATAAAAGTTTTGATAATATAACCTATCAAGTATGAAATAATTCAAATAGTTCATTCTGAAAACACTTATAAAACAGGTGCCTATCTGGAGAATTATGTAAAAGGGTTCTACATAACAATAAAACCGGCCGGACACGACTTTTGTTTCAAATTCATCATTAACTTGGATCTCAGTAAAGCTGAGTTTAATAAATTGAATGAAATAGTAAGTACTTGAGTTTGTAGTAGATAGATACAACACAGTTATTTTTTATCAACTAATCTAATAAGTTAAATGAAGTCGTTAGTATTTTTATTTGAGTTTGTAGTAGCATAAATACGACACAATTATTTGATCAATTAATTTATAAGTTAAATGAAGTCGTTAGTATTTTTACTTGAGTTTGTAGTAGTATAAATACTACACAGTTATTTGATCAACTAATTTATAAGTTAAATGAAGTCGTTTGTATTTTTAGTTGAGTTTGTAGTAGTATAAATACAACACAGTTATTTGATCAACTAATTCATAAGTTAAATGAAGTCGTTTGTATTTTTAGTTGAGTTTGTAGTAGTATAAATACAACACAGTTATTTGATCAACTAATTTATAAGTTAAATGAAGTCGTAAGTATTTTTACTTGAGTCTGTAGTAGTATAAATACAACACAGTTATTTGATCAACTAATTTAATAAGTTAAATGAAGTCGTTAGTATTTTTACTTGAGTCTGTAGTAGTATAAATACAACACATTTATTTGATCAACTAATTTAATTAATTAATGTTAGTTAATATTTTACTATCTACTACTACCTACTGTTAAATTATATTTTATAAACTTTTCAGATTTTTTTCAAACTATAAAATTTTGAATAAAAACTGAAACTTAAGTATTTAAAAACAATATTTGACAATTTTTATTTTCAGACTCTTTTCAAATTTGAAGGATTTGGAAAAGAACCGCATCATTTGATTTTTCCGAATTCTATGTACTCAGTAACAGTACAGTCTCTACCATTGTATGTTGGTGAGAACAATCAAGTTAACACGTTCAAAGAAGTTGATGCTACTTCTCCAAGTTAGTATTCATTTAAAATCTTTACAGTCTTTAATTGTTCAGATTGTAGGACCAGTAATATCAACATGTATGAAAGAGTTTTGTATTTTATTAAGTTTGTTTAAACATTTACCAATTCTCAAACTGAATTGAAAATTTGAAAAGCTTCCAAGTATTGATTTCATTAGCTTATGAATTTTTAATCACACATTAAGTAATTAGTAAAGTTAACAATATGCATAAATCTAATGACATAATTTTATAAAACTATAGGTAATATTTCAAAAGAATTACGTTTTTTTTTGCCAAAAAACACGTTTTTCAACGTTTATTTTTAACTTTGTATTTTATAGGTTGTCCTTCTGACAAAATATTGAAAATACATCCAATGGAAGTTTGTAAAACTAAACGAGAAGGTATGTTTCTATTCACAGTATTTATATATAAAAATATAGTTTCTAAAAAAATAATTTAAACATTTTTAAATCTTTAAATTAAAAAGCACTAATCAAAACGCAACTTATAGATTTATAAGGTTATTTAACTGAAAATATTTTGTGATAAAAAACAGAAGAGGAAATACTTGAATTTTACGATGATTACATTGAAAATTACAACAAAAAAGAGCATGGTTTGTATTAAAATATAAATTACAGACACAAACTACAAATAATTATACATCCAAATTATGGTTAAAAATTAAGATTAACTATAAATTTGTATTTTTATATATCATTACAAATTACATACACACATTACAAATTATTGTACTTCAAAATTTATTTAAAAATTTAAATACAAACTTAAAACTTACTTTGTATACATTATTGCTTTTGTAGAAAAAGAATAGTTAAAGTTTTGAAACAATAAACTAGAGTTTAAGTGTTAAGCTTGTCTATGAAGTAAACAACAGTTGTTTATTGTTTATACACTGTAATAAATCGATTTACAAAAAATAATTTAACAGTATAAGTTGATGTCAATCTTATTGAAGTGAAGTTTAACAAATGTTTGAAATTTCGTGGTTGCAATTTCGTTTTGCATTATTTCGAAGTGTATTTAAAATATAACAAATCGTTATGTAATTTTTAGCTGCGCAACAAAAGTATAGCCACAATAACACAGTGATAAAGTTAAAAACTAAGTTTGAATAAAAATGCATTAAAATTTCATACTAAATATCAGGGTCGCAAAATTGCAGGTCAAATGCGTTTAACTTATTTTTTAACAAATCGTATTTTTTTTTTGGATGTTTATCAATCAAAATGAAAAAAGTATTTAAGCAATATGTAATTATAAATCTTTCAGTACTGATGTTGAACACATGTTGAAAGTTTAGTTTCAAATCCGTTAAATATGTTGTCAATAGAATTAAGTTTTTTTTTTCTACACAATACAAAAGATAGTCAGAACAACAAATTAGCTATACTTTTAAAAATACTTAAAAACTACTTCCATAATTTTTATATTACAAGAAAATATTCATAAAACTTTTCTTTATGTGTATTGCAATCTATCAATTTAAAACATACAGATGTAGAATACATTGTTGTTGAGGATTTCCGGGAAAAAGCATTAAGCAAATCCGAGTATTTCAATGATAGGCTGACAAGTGAGTGTTTAAAAAAATTAAAAATTTATAATGTTTTAAATTAAGTTAAGTAAAAACGTTTGTTTGAATATGATCTGAGAGCATTTTACAGCTTCAAAAAAGAAAAATTAAATGAAAATTTAGTTTATATCTACAATCAAACTTTTCGTTGATTTAATATTACTCTATCTATTTACTTCATACAATTCTAAATACTATAAAAAGTTTGTCTAAAAACGCAACAGTTTTTAAAAATACCACTTTTGATATAGTAAAACATATAAAACATTTTTTAATATGATCCAAAATGTTGATTTAAGGATATCAATTAAGCCAAAAATTTTTTGTTGCTTTTTCTAATATCACGAAAAGTTCAGATATATTTTTATTAATCTTGTACCTCGTTAACCTACTTGTGGTTTTAGTCGTGCCTTGAAACAATTATTTATAGTTACTAGTAATATTAAAAATATGCTCAAAGCTCGTACAAAGCAGTTGTAAATGATGCATAAATATTTACAACAGGAATATCGGCTGTAATTGTGTTTATAATCAGCATCATCGTTCTTGTTGTTAACTTCTACGTGCAAAGAAAACACATAAAAAGAATTTTTGAAAACAAAAAGAAGTTTTCAAATTTTACTGAGTGTTAGTTTTTAGTTAATCGTAAAATTATTCGATTAAAAAAAAAGCTTAAAATATTTTAAATACTATTTTGTTCTTTATAATGGTATTTTTTCTAAAAAACATTTAACGTAATAATTAGTTTTCTACTAAAAGTTCATGTCACAAAAAAAAATAATATAAAAACTTTTATACCTATTTTTTTTTATGGTTCAATAATTTAATATTTTTACAGACAAACTACCGATTGACAAACACGAAATCAATCAAACGTGACGAATTGGGTAACTTTTAAAAGTTGAAACATTTTTGAATGAAAACATTTATGAGACAACTCATCTGTAAAAAGTGTTAAAATGTTTTAGATGGATTGTGACCAAAGTTTCTAAATTGATACATTTTAATTTTTTTTTTTTAAGAAATGCTCATATTTAGCCGTTTGAAAATTTATACGTGGTAATTTTAAAAACTTAAAGTATTTTGTTTCAAAACAGGACAAAATCGAGTTAAGTTTTTAATATCAAGTCAACACATATGCTACTACATATTTTTTTGAATGTAGTTACTATCTAATGAAGTAATTATTTTCTAAATTTGTATAAGAAGTCAGCAACTTGTTACATTTTTTTTCTAAAGCAAAACATACTAACTAACCTCATTAATAATGCTATAAATTTTAATTTTAATATATTTATAATTATTGAAGTATTTGTTCAGTTTGAAATCAAGTACATTTATTTTAAGTTAATCATTTAAGTTTATTTGTAAACAAAATTTCACAATACTTTAACAATTTAATAATTCCTTTTTCTGAAATTTCTAATACCTACAGATGAGCGTTAAATTAATAAAAATTTTATAATTTCGTTTACTTATTAATTTGGAACTTAATACAAGATTTATCGCAAACTAAGCAAGTGTAATTTTAAGTTTTGTTTTTAATAATGATATGTTTAGAAATGTATACGATGTGTTTTTTAGTTTTACCTGACCAATGTAACATATTAACTTTCAAAAAAAAAACTAATAAATTTTACAGATATTTTTCTTGAAAAGTTTATTTAGAGTAAAAATTTTGGTAGAGTTTATTTTTTAAAGAAAGCATATAAACATTCATGTCGTTATATGTGTCGTACTTGATTCAATTTGTATTTTGCTTAATTTAAACATTTATTAATTTTTTTACTAAAAGTAGATTAGTCAACCATTTATTTTGCTATGTAACAGTCGTTTTTAACATGCAACAACGCATTATTTGTTTATCTTTCTGGTAAAATATTATAAACATAAATTGTATCTAGTAATCAAATGTACTTAAGTTGACCTTAAAAAGCTTTATTTTTACATTTCGTAACAGTTATCAAAATAAACAAATAATTTTTTTAAACATTTACATGTTTTATTACTATGCTTTTAAAACCTTAAATAAACTTAACCTGAAAAACATTATACAAACTATAGTGTTGTTTACAGTTGGCTGTAAAACTAATTATTGATTGCTTAAACTTTTTTATACTTTAAACCTCTGCGTTTCACACTTTTATCAGTATTTTGAAATTGATCAAGCTAAGGCTTAAAGTTGGTAACTTTCCAATTTTTAAGCTAAATGAGCTAATTATTATTGGCTTAAGTACAAAACACGTGATTTTAGCGGTGATCTTTTTCAACCCATCAATTTTTACAGCGTGAATTTAACAATAAGTTAAAAAAAAAATAGTAATGCAGCAGTTTTATGTAAGTTTGAAGCAATCTTTGTTTATAAATGTTTTTAACACTTGATAGTATCTTAAATATATACTAACCTTGACCAACAATACTTCCATAAGCAATACGAAGACTTTTAGTAAAATATTTTTTTAAAGTTTGAGCTCTAATAATTTTAAACTATTAGCATTGTAGAGAACAAGTTTGATCAAAAATGTATTTTGAACGTCCAGTTTCACACAGTTTATTGTTTTTTTTTTATCTAGTTTAAAACAAATTGTTCTTGATTACAGGTATTAGTAAATTATCAGAAAACGAATAATGTGATTTTTTAAACAAAATTATTGTACAATAATCTATAATATAATATAGAGTCTATATGATACAATTTGTGTCATCACAAGTACTTTAAACGTTCTTGGTTAACACTGATTTGAAATATTTTAAAACAAAGTTATTGTTTACACCATTGTCTTTAACTTGATATTTAAAACTTAACACAAGGTTATTGAGGTATTAAACTTAATTATAAAACTTTTATTGATTTAAGCATTTATGAAAAATAAAATTATTAAGAACTACTGTAAACATTAATTTTGCTAAAAACTTTAAAATTATAAAAACTGGTTTAATTTCTAAGAAATATAGTTTGCAAGTGAGTACAATTCACTGAAAGGACTAAAATGTTGTTGAGAAAAACATTTTATCAAAATATTAATACAAAATAAAATACTTATTGTAAACAAACTGAAAACTTTTTTAATATATAATGTTTTATTGTTTACTATAATGATTACAACTTATGTAGTAATGGAACATAGGTTTTGCTATGAATAATTAAGTAACAGTTGTTTAGTTTTTAAATCGTAAAATCATAAAAACTTATTCGTATTTTACTGCATTATGAAAAGAATTATTCTAAACACGTGTGACGTAATAAAGCTTATTTAACTAGTTTTACTTTTGGCTTAGTATAAAAGTATATTGATGTATGATTTATCGAAAAAAAAAAAAATTCAGAATAAATTTAGTGTACAGATTCTCATACCTTCATTAGCTCATGTTTTTTGTTTGCTATTGTTTTAAACAAACAAAAATTTTAAAACCTCTAGCATAAAATTTCCTAATAATAGAGAGACTAGTTTTGCTTCGATGAAACTTTAATAAGGAGATTATAATTACGTGTTTTACTGTAAATTGTTATGTGTACTGTTTATAATAATGAACAAAACTGGTTTTATTATAACTTTGCAGAAAACATTTAAAATAAGTGGCAGAAAACTTTTAAAAAGTTTTCTAATAGTTTAGATTTTTTAGTTAAGTAGTTTAAAATCTTAACGACCAAAAAAAGCTTTTAACTTAGATTGTTTATATATTCATATCATAAAAACATTAATCAGGCTAGTAAAAAAAATTTTTTTAGGTATAGCAATTTGTTTTTAATTTATTATAAAGTAAAATATGATTTCTTTATATAAGTTGGTGATTTATACGTGAGAAAAAACATTTTATTAACAAATTTTACTTTTCAGACTAAAAATTTTACTTTAGTTTAAATAATAAAAAAAGCTGCTAAAACAAGCACATTTATTGTTTTTAAATGAGTTTAGCTTAGCTTAAGTTTCAACTTAGCTCTGATTCCTTAAAACCAATAACAAAAAATTATTTTGTAACTATATTTTAATAATTTTTAAACTGAATTGACTAAAACTAATGCAAAATATATAAATCAAAGTAAAACAATAGTTAAATTTAAATAAAAGAAATACCAACAAGATAATAAAAAACTAAAATGTTTTAAAGTAAATATCATTAAAAAATCTATCAAATATATAACTTAGTAAAAAAATATGATTACAAAAAATTACTGCATAAAAAACTTTAGAAAATTAATATGTCTAAAATTTCGGTTAATTTTAAAATTTACATTACATAAACTAATCGGTTTTTAAAAGAAAAAATAAAAAACTCAAAAATATGACAATTTTTTTTTTTTTTTATTTGGTTTAAACTTTAAACTAGTAGATGTATAAATTTTAGAAAGAGTGACTTCTTTACAAGAATGGATTATAGAAAAAATATTAACTGTAACATAATATCAACAAACACACTATTAAACTAGAAATATGCCCAGATTAGTGTGAACTAGTTCGTTTTTTATTTATACTAATCTCCTTTTTTACTAAAGAGTTTGTGAAATGTTTTAAACTTGCACAAGCTGAATATATGTTTAGGCTGAAACTTGCTATTTCTTTGTTTATTCATTTATTCAATAGTGTATTTAAATTATTTTGTACATATTCCGTAAATAATTGGCTAGTTTTGTACGATTATTATTTTTCTTGACTTTTGAGAAAGATTTTGTTTTTTTTTTGGAAAAAAGTACGTAGCTTATTGATTTCGCTACTGTACTTAGTTTGTTTATAAAATAAATAAATCAAAGTTTTAAAAGCATCTGTTTTTGTTTGCAATAAAATCTTTGTAGTGGTTTTAGTATTTTCAACTTTTTATTTTAATTTGTTTTGTATAATATTTTTGTGTTTGTGTTTTTCTTAATGCTTAGTTCTAAAGCATAAAGAAATACTCGTATATTTTCTTAAAACTTGAATATTATATTTTATATTGATAAACTATTTTACAAAACTATTACTCAAATTTAAACAGCAAAAATATAAGTGTTTTTTTTAATCGCTTGACTTGTTTACCTGATTTGTTTGATTACGATTTGATACGATGATAAATTATTTTAATTTTTTAGTTATGTATTTGTAAAAACATACTTAATAAACGAAAGGAAGACATACAATAAAAATTTAGATATATATATAGCCCCAGCTTTATTTATTGATTTTTTTATATGATTGTTTATGAACTATATTTTACTTATAAACAAAAAAAATCTTTATACCGTACAAAAATTGCTAAAACATTTCAAAATACAACGCATAAATATATCATCCATAAAACTAAAGCATATGCTTATTGTAAACAAGCTTAATTTAAACAGATTAATTTCTTAACTTGACAGTTTTCCAAAGAAATTTACTTAGTTTGTTAACTTTTGTAATTTATTAAACCGGCTAAAGCTATGTGTAATTTAAATTAAGTTGTGGCTAGCAAATTTATTATTAATTTGAAAATTATTAAAAACTCAAAAGATAAATGTTATACTTGTTAATAAAATTAACCAGCTTATTTTACTGAGTTTAAAAAATGTTCGAAGATAAATTACTCAGTTATATAATTTCGTAAACTCATAAAGCTATGTTTTATTTCACCAAAAAAAAATGTTCTAAACCAACTAATCATAGTTTTTATAATAAACATATAATAAAATTTATCAGATCGTATGATACAGTTGGTTGGAAATAAACCATTCGATGAAGATACATCTACAAATAAAAGATAAAAACTCCATATCAATTATATAAAAAAAAGTAAAATTTTTAGCAAAAAAAGTTATTAAAAATGTTAATAATAATTATACAAATTTATATACCTTAATGTATAGTGGTTAAGAAATTAGCTTAAAAGAAAAATAACTACCTTTATTTTTGGAATTAATGTTTAATCACAGCGTGAGATCAACATGTTCTAGTATTAAATGCTTGTAATGACTTGTCGTTTAACTTTTTTGTTTTGATAACTATTTGTTAAAAGTAATGAAAAACCTTCAAGTTAGCGTTTATTTAAAATACTTTATTTCCATAACTTTTAAACTCGCTAACTTAATTTGTTTTATAAAAACATTTAGAACATATATAATATCCATCTACTTCAAGTTTTAAATGCGAATACATAATACATGTGGTTACGTTGTTACCTATTTACTAAAACTTTAAGTAAATGGAACTAACATAAAATATTTTAATACATTTAGATTGATAAATGCTAGTAGAAAAGTATACACTATACAATGTTGGTTTGACATAAACAAACGTTTTTGTTGTTTTACACGTATTTTGTTCATGCTTATCTCAAACTGTTTATACACATTAAAAACAGTTTAATTGTTCAAATTCTAAACTTTTGAAATATAATTTTATTCAAAGTCAAGTAAAGATTCTAAATGACTTTTCTTTTACTTTAATAGTAATTGCAAGTTAAAGTAAAACGTAAAATATTTCTTGATAGTTAAATCATTGAAAAACTAAAAAAATTATACAAGTTTAAACGTATAGAAAATAAATAAAAACGGGTATTCTTTAAAAATTGAATACATTTAGTAAAAATTATTTATTTTGTTTTATTAACACGCGAAAATCTAAATTAAAGAAAATAGCTAAAACTTGAAAAAAAACTTTAAAAGTGTTATCTAAAATTTTAATTTGACTAACACAAACATTTTTGCGTTGAAAAAGTAATCAACTGTACATAAGTTTTACGAGTTGTAGCAACATAAACTTATTTTTGCAATATAAGTTCATATGTATGTTTAAATAAGCATTTTATTAAAGAAATGAGCTTAAAAGGCCTTAAATGTTATTATTAACTGCTTATCATACGAATACTCAGACCAAAATTTACTAAACTTCGCAACGATTGAATGATTACAAATTATGACATTTCTACTTTAATTCTCTTTTAAAACCTTAAAGGTCTTTAAAAAACCTAAAAAAACAAAAGTTTTTGTGAATATAAAACTATACTTGCATAATGTCATTAAGTTTTTTTGTTGGAATTAAATTTTGTAAAGTTGATGGTAGTAAGGCAAAACAACTACTTGAAACTAAACTGCTAACTTTGCTTTTTATTCAAACTATTTCCTTATAATTTATGTAACTAACACCTTTATAAATATTTTCTTTAAAAATAAGAATTAAAACAAATAAATAGACGTGAGTTACATAAATACTACAATTTTTTTACATATATTCTATTACATATCTTTTTAGTCACTTAATTTATTGAAAGAACAAAATTAAACCCTAATATTTCTTGTATCAAGTGATCATAAATAAAATTGAATAACTTTTATTAAGTGCGGAATAGATGTAATAATTTACTACAATACCAATGCTTAAATGTCAAAAACTTTAAAAAAAAGTATTTGCTAAGGTTTTTATGAAGTCTTTACTTGAAAATTTAAAAAAACAAAGGAGATTTTGTTAATTCATGAAAAAGCAATTATGGAAAATAAACGTGTATAAATATCTGAAAGTTTCGTCTAAAACGTTTTTTTTTAAGTTTCACAAAAACTCAACAAATTTTGCTTAACGTTTGCAATTCAAGTAATTATATGCTGCAATAGTAACATTTAAATGTCACGAACTCCTAAAGGGTGTTGTTTAAAGCTGTTATGTGAGTGTAACGTAAAACTATATAGAGTTTTTACCAAACTACTTTGAGTTTTGGGCTATTCGTATTTTTCTGATTTTAAAGTATTTTAAGCTAAAATGTTCGAGGTTTTTTTCCATATGTTTTGTTCATATTATACACAGCTGTAATCCAATTATAAACCAATTTCAAAACCAGTTTTTATATACTTGAAGCTTGCGTTGAAAATTGATAAGAGATATAAATCGAAACATTATTGCGTAAGTACCTTATAACATGTGAACCTAAAGTTATTTTTTATTGTGATTTTTCAAGTTATCTTATTATACTCTTAGCACAAAGCTTGCTTTAAACGAATGGTTATTCTCTGACTTAAAAGTTTTATTATTTTTAATGCTATTTAGTTTTTTTTCATGCCTTCTTACTTATAATAGATTAAATATAACTACCTTACTTTAAACAAAGTTAAGTTTATAAAACAAAATATAAACTTTATTAAAATTGTTTTGATTAACACTGGCGATGTAATTTTTTTTTTTCAAGTTTCAAAAACAACATATAAGTAGTTCAAGTTAAAAACTAACTTGTGGTCTAATTTGATTCTAAAAGTAATTTAAATCGAAACTACTTGACATGTTTTAATTTCATACTGAATAATATAATTATGGCATGGCTTAAAGTTAAAACATTTGTACATATGTTTTCATTAAAAAAAAATTCCTACTTGTTCTAAAAATTTAGATACTGGAAAAAAATAAAAGGTTTAAAATTATATATATATAGATAATATTTTGACTTAAACGCAGTAACTTACCTTTTTATCTTAATATTTTTAAAGACTTAAACTATTTGAACCTAACTTTTACTTATAGCTTTATTTAAAGCAATTATTTAGTATATACATACCTCTGTTCTTATGAGTTTAAAAAAAAATGTTTTTATTTTTCATGAGCCATAAACTTTTTTTTATTTAACCTTTGTATATAGTGTTAAATACGTTCGTTTAATATTTTTGAAGTTTTACAAAACTACTGTTTACTTTGTGCTTAACAAGTTTGAATATATAAAGCAAACCCATTTAAACTAATTTTAATCAAGCTTGGTTACTAGGCGTCTAAAAGGTCGAACTAGTAAAACATTAAGTTTACATGATAAACTATTGAACATGTAACCCTGATAAGTAATACAAGTATCTGCTTCAAAAGTATGATATGATAACTCGGCAAAAAGCTGAACTTATGTATAAGTTTGAATGAGTAAAAAAATCATTCAACATTTTTAAGCTGGAATATAAAAGTGAAGGAATTAAAATATAATGTTTTAAGTTCGCTAATTTTTTACCACATTATGAATGTTAGATGCAAACTAAAATAGAGACTGTTTATCAAAGTATCTAAGAATTTTTTAATTCTTAAGGAGATTACGTTTACGCCACAGTTATATTTAAAATATTTCACTGATTTTATATATTATTGTTTAAATCATTTAATAAGTCTTTTTAATTGAAAAATTCAAAAAAATTGATTAATATAAAAGAAATATATAAATTTCAGTCATATTCGAGTTTTGAAGCTTTCTCAATTAATATTTTAAGTTATTTATTTTATTCTATGATCATTTCTTTAAAATTACTTAAAAGTTGGTAAAACAACACTAATTATTTTTTTTAGAAATAGTTGCATTATTTAATGGTATTTTACTTTTAACTCCAAAAATTATGATTTTACAATTCTTTCATAACTAATTTTTTTATAAAACTGACTGTAAAACTTTTAGAAAGATTTCAAGTTATCAAGAATCATTAAAAGTTCGCATATAAGCATACTCAAAATGCTTGCTCAGCGAATTTAAACAGCGAGTAAACGCTATAGATGCAGATTTCACTAAACTTTAATCTTTAAAGGCTTTTTAAAAAACATTTTTTGAACAGTTAAAAAACTACTAGTGTTTAAAAGTCTTTAGTTTAAAAAAATTATTAAATCTTTACTATTTTATCAGTTAAACACAAAACGTAACATAACAGTTAACCGACTTTGAATACTTATGAAAGCTTCGAAAGCTGACATCATTTCAAAACTAGTTTAAAAATTTTAGTGAAGTAGTTTATTGATATAGTTTATTTTAAAGTTATTTGTTTATTTTAATGCTTAAGACTATTGTATAATTAATTTGTATTGATATGCTGTTAAAAAAAGCTTCATGTTGTTATGTAATTAACAACAGTGATTATTATTCTATGTTAGTATAACAACCTAAATTTAAACTGGAGTTATTATGGTTTGATTTAAGTTAACTTCATAAGTTTCTGTGACAAAACCTAATGTATGTTGTGACAAAATTCATAAATTTTGTAGATATGCGTTTTTTTTATCAACAAAAATCTATTAAGTTATTTTGGATGCAAAGTTGTTTTTTAGTGAAACTGTTTTATTTTTATAATTGTTATTTATAGTTCTTAAGTAACAAATCATGTAGATTATAAAAATCAAACAATTAAAACTTGAGTAATTTTTTTTCTTGTTCTTGAAAAAGTTATAAGTTCACATTAATCTGAAGATACTGCTTCTACATAAGTAAAACTCTATTATTTGCCATTATGAAAATATTGACTTATTTTGACAGATGTGAAAATAATCCAACATTTGAGCACTATATGACAATTTTGTGATAATCTTAATGGTAATCAGTTTTCACTTGGCAAAACTGTACTTTTAATTGTAATATGTTCTATGTCAAGGTAGTCTCAGCTTGATCGATCCAATACTAATTATATCATAAAAAATATAAAAAGATTCCACGAATCCTTGAAAATTTGCAAATAAAAAGTTAATCATTTAAAAATAATAATATATAAACGATATTAAGTTTTCATGTAATTATGTAATTATATTTATATATAATAAAGTTAATTATATTATAATACAACTTCGCTTAAATTATATTACAATGTTAAAAGTTGTAAATTAAGTGGAGTAAATAATATATTTTAAACTAAAGATAGATATAATAGGAATTCGATATAATTTTGAAAATTTTACTGAAATTTTGCAAGGCTAACTATATATAGGAAAATCGTTGTTCAACTAATTTAAACTGATTATAGCCATGTGTTACAATTATTTTGTCGTAAAATACATTATTGTTTTCACCTTAGTTAAGTAACGTTAAATTAAATTTTAAAACTTATTCAAAACATTTCTACAAGCGTTATTTGATAACTTTTTTTAAGCTTTTTGATAATTGGATTTGTGTACAAAAATATTAAATTACAAAGGCGTGTCAAAAAGTTTTAATTATCGATTTTACTTGCAAACTTGGTGATTGAAACTTACAGATTGTAGCCAACTTTGTTAAATCTAGGTGAATTCATCTGAAATTATTTTATACAAGCCTTTTTTACACTTATTCTTCATAAGGTTTTTTTTTTTGTTAAATAAAAGTTTGTAAAGATTAAACAACAGCATAAAAACTTTAACACGAGTTTGCTTTTTACTTAATTGGAAAAATTGACATAGACGTTTGCAGATCGATGTACAAAAATAAAAATGTATATTTTTTATACAATCCAATTTAATTAGTTTTAAAAGTTAATAAACACACCAATAAATTGTAACTGTTAGAACAGTCAAATTTAATAAATTTTGTTTTTTGCAATTCACAAACATATGAATTACCCACATTATACAAACTTTTTCATTTTTGATATTTAAAATTTGTTATACAAATGCTTGAAATTATTTTTTTTGTTTTTCTTTGCAGGTTCAGGCTTCTATTTATAATTTTTCTGTATAAAACAGTCAACTATAAAATCTTATTAGTTATCTAAGAAATTTAACCACAAAAGTAAAATAAACAATTAGCTCATTCACCTAAAACTTGCCAACTAACTTCATTTCAACCCTAGTTTGAAAGTTTTGTTGAAGTAGTTTGATAACAGTTATTTTTTTCTAATAATTTATTCACTGTAATGTTTTAGACTACTGTATAATTTGCTTAAACTTGATAAGCTTTTGTCAAAAGTTATACATTGTTAAGTAGTAAACAATAATATTTATTAATTTATGATAGTATAATAAACTCAAATTAAAATGCAGTTGTTATTGGTTAGAATTACGTTAAAAGTTTTTATAACAAACCCAAACAAAGGTTGTAAAAAAATCTCAAATCATAAGTTTTGTTAATAAATGTTTTTTTCATTTAACAAAAATACAATGAAGTTGTTTTGAATATAAAGCAGTTTTTTTATTAAAATTACTTGATTCTTATAATTGTTATATACATTAACAAAGTTACAAATCACATATATTATATAAATAATGAAATTTGACCTTATCATTCTTTTTTTCTACTATAACTATTTATGAGAGAAAATATAAACTCTACGTTTTTCTGAAAATACAATTTCTAGATAAGTTAAACTATATTCTTTACCATTATGAAAGTCTTGACACATTTTGACAGATGCAAAACTAATATCACTTATGAACACTATATGTCAATTTTGTGATAATCTTAGAGATATCAGTGTTATCTTGGCAAAACTATATTCTTTATTGTAATATAGTTAATGTCAATATTCTCTTAACTTAATTGATGTAATATTAGTTATTTTATGAATTTTATGAACAACTACCACAAGTCTTTGAAAACTTGACAAAAAAAAGTTGTAAAATTTTAAATCAAATTATTCTTTATACAATACAATATTGCTTAAAAATTTCAAACTACAGTGCAAAAATAGATCCACCACAAAACCAAAGCATATGCTCATTGTAAATAAGCCCAATTAAAACAGATTATTTTCTTAGGTTGACAGTTTTCCCAAGAAATTTACTTAGTTTGTTAACTTTTGTAAGTTATAATACCGGCTAAAGCTACGTGTTATTTAAATTAAATTGTGGTTTAAAGACTTAATAATAAAGTTACACTTATCACTTAAAACTCATAAGGTACTTATGTTATACTTACATATACTTTGCTTATTTGTAAAATTTTATTGAAGGATAGATTATATGCACCACAAAAACAAAAGCATATATTAAATTTGTGTTCGCTAAAATTAATCAGCTTATTTTACTAAGTTTAGAAGTTTGCAAGGAAAATTTATGTTGTTTTTAAATTTCGTATCCCAATAAAGCTATGTTTTATTTAAGCAAAAATAGTTTTTCTAAAGTAACTAATTATAAAATGTATAATAAACGTATAAAAAAAAGTTTCTAGATACGGTTGGTTAGAAATAAGATAAGAATTTTGATTTAGAAACGATGTTAAAACTTAAATAGATACAACTACAAATAAATGAAAAGCATTTTATATCAATTATACAAAAAAAGTAAAGTTTATAATAATATAGCAAACAAAAAATTAACAAAAGACAAAAATGGGTACCAAAATTTTTTTTTTGATTTAATTTAAACTCAAAGCAAATATAAAACATCAATATGTTTTAGTAATAAATATCTGACTGATTTGCTTTTTTATGTTAAAGTATTTTTACCTAAAAGGTGATGACAAACTTTCTAATTTAATATTTATTTATAAACTTAACTTAATTATTAGACTTGTTAACTTTGTTTTCTATAAAAATATTTAGAATATATATAAAAAATTATATCTCAAGTTTTTAATGGGTATACATAATACAAATATCACTAAGCTAATTTTTGATATAAAATTATAAAACTTTAATTTAATTTCTTTTTATATTCAAATATAAACTGTCTGTTTTTTCGAAAAAAAAAACTTATTTGTAAGTTTAAGTTCATGGTAGTAATTTAGAATATCTGCATACATTAAAGTTAATAAATATTAGTAGAAAGGTATACACTTTTCAGTGTTGGTTTGACATACCCAAAGTTTTTATTTACACGTTTTATTTTCACGCTGAGCTTTAGCTGTTTATACACTTTTTAAAAAGATTTTATTTTACAAGGTTTGAAATTATACTTTTTTTCAAAGTTAAGTAAAAATTATAAAAGTATAAAATAAATATAAAAAATACGTTTTTTAACTTTAATAGTTAAAAAATTAAAAACGTAAATATAACGTAAATATAACGTAAAAAAAATCTTTGATATTTTTGAGTAAATAGGTTAAAAAAAGTAACAAAAAAAGACATTTTTATATGTTTTATTACATTAAGTAGTCATCTTGAAACTCATAATTATTTAATAAGCTTATTCTGTTACATATTCCGTAAATGATTGGCTACTTTGGTACATTTATCAAGCCTATTAGCTAGTTTGGTACGATCATTAGGCTTATTTTCTTGACTATTGGAAACGAATTAGTTTTCCCTCGGAAAAAAGTACGTAGCTTATCGATTTCGCTACTGTACTTAGTCTGTTTATAAAATAAATAAATTAAAGTTTTAAAAGCATTATTTTAGGTATGAAATAAAAATTTTCTATAGTTTGTTTCTTTTTTATAATTATTCTTTTTTTTTTGGTACAGTGTTTTTGTGTTTGTGTTTTTCTTGGTGCTTAATTCTAAAGCATAAATAAAAACTTGTATATTTGCTTGAAAAACTTTCATAGTATATTTTTATTGATAAACTACTTTACCAAACTATTACTTAAGTTTAAACGGCAAACATATAACTGTCAATTTTTTTTATGATTGACTTGCTTACCAACGTCGTATATGATTATAAATTATTTTATTTATTCAGTTGTAAATTTCATCAAAATATGTTTTATAAACAAAACAAAGACGTACAATAAATATTTAGATACGAGCACTTGTTATTAGTTTTATTTTATAATTGCTTAAAGACTTCAATTGATTTATAAACAAAAATAAAACTATTTTACATACCACAAAACAGTAGCTAGGTAATTTTACAACAAAATGCAAAAATATATCCACCACAAAACCAAAGCATATGCTTATTGTAAATACGCTAAATTCAAACAGATTATTTTTTTAACTTGACACTTTTCCCAAGAAATTTACTTAGTTTGTTAACTTTTGTAAATTTTAAAACCGGCTAAAGCTACGTGTTATTTAAATTAAATTGTGGTTGGCAAACTTAATTTTAAAGCTGAAAAATATTACTCATAAGGTACTTATGTTATACTTATGATGTGCTTTGCATATTTGTAAAATTTAATTAAAGGATAAATTATATGCACCACAAAAACAAAAGTATGTATTAAATTTGTGCACATTAAAATTAATCAGCTTATTTTACTCAGTTTAAAAAATTTCAAAAACATTTATGTAGTTATTTAATTTCGTAAACCCATAAAGCTATGTTTTATTTAACCTAAAATAACTTTTCTAAAGTAACAGTGTAATAAGTTGTGTAATAAACATATAATAAAGTTTATCTAGCTACAGTTGGTTGGAAATACAAATGTTGATATAGATACAATGTTAAACCTTAAATAGATTCAAATAGAAATTAAAAAAAAAACAATTCATATCAATCATACAAAAAAAGTAAAATTTATACTAATACCTGGCAAACAAAAAATTTACAAAAAACAAAATTTTGTACTAAATTTATTTTTCGATTTAATTTACATTCAAAGCAAAATATCAATCATCAACATGTTTTAGTACTAAATATCTGATTAATTTGCCCTTTTTTGTTATAATAGTTTTTTCTAAAAAGTAATGACAAACTTTCTATTTTAATATTTATTTAAAAAACTTAATTTTATTAACTATTAGACTTGTTAACTTTGTTTTCTATAAAAACATTTAGAATATATATAAAAAACTCTATCTCAAGTTTTCAATGCGTATACATAATACAAATACCACTAAGCTAATTTTTGATATAAAATTTTAAAACTTTAATTTAATTTTATTTATATTCAAAAATAAACTGTCTGTTTTTTCGAAGAAAAAAGAAAAACTTATTTGTAAATTTAAGTTCATGGTAGTATTATAGAATATCTGCAAACATTAAAGTTAATAAATACTAGTAGAAAGGTTAGATTATACAGTAACGGTTTGACATTTACAAACGTTTTTTTGTTTTATACACGTTTTGTTTTCACTTTGAGCTTTAGTTGTTTATACACTTTAAAAAAAGTTTATTTGCTTTAATTACAAGACTTGAAATTTAATTTTTTTAAGTTTAGTAAAAGTTCTAAAAGTATAAAATAAATATTAAAAATACGTTTTTTAACTTTAATAGTAAAATCATTAAAAACGTGAATATAACGTAAAAAAAATATTTTATATTTTTGAGTAAAGAGGTTTAAAAAAGTAATGAAAAAAAGCATTTTTATATGTTTTATTACATTAAGTAATCATCTTCCAACTCATAATTATTTAATAAGCTTATTCCGTAACATATTCCGTAAATAGTTGGCTACTTTGGTACATTCATCAAGCCTATTAGATAGTTTGGTACGATCATTAGGCTTATTTCTTATGATTTAGTTATCCCTCGGGAAAAAGTACGTAGTTTATCGATTTCGCTACTGTACTTAGTTTGTTTGTAAAATAAATAAATTACAGTTTTAAGAGCATCTGTTTATGTATGAAATAAAAATTTTCTATAGTTTGTTTCTTTTTTATAATTATTCTATTTTGTTTGGTACAGTGTTTTTGTGTTTGTGTTTTTCTTGATGCTTAGTTCTAAAGCATAAAGAAATACTTGTATATTCGCTTGAAAACTTGTATAATACATTTTTATTGATAAACTACTTTACCAAAATATTACTTAAATTTAAACAGCAAACATATAACTGTCAATTTTTTTTATATGATTGATTTGTTTACCGACGTCGTATATGATTATAAATTGTTTTAGTTTTTTACTTGTATATTTCATCAAAATTTGTTTTATAAAAATACGAAAACGTACAACAAATATTTAGATACGAGCACTTTTTTATTAGTTTTGTTTCTTAATTGCTTAAACTTAAATTTATATATAAACAAAAATAAATCATTATACATACCATAAAACAATAGCTAGGTAATTTTACAGCACAACTCAAAAATATATCAACCACAAAACCAAAGCATATGCTTATTGTAAATACGCTAAGTTTAAACAGATTATTTTCTTAACTTGACAATTTTCCAAGAAATTAATTTTGTTTATTAACTTTTGTAAGTCTGAAGCTTTAAACCGGCTAAGCTATTTGTTATTTAAATTAAGTTGTGGTTGGCAAACTTAATTTTAAAGTTGAAAAATATTACTCATAAGGTACTTATGTTATACTTATGATGTGTTTTGCTAATTTGTAAAATTTAATTAAAGAATAACTTATATGCACCACAATAACAAAAGTATATATTAAGTTTGTGCACGCTAAGATTAATCAGCTTATTTTACTCAGTTTAGAAATTTTCAAAAACATTTATGTAGTTGTTTAATCTCGTAAACCCATAAAGCTATGTTTTATTTAACCTAAAATAACTTTTCTAAAGTAACAGTGTAATAAGTTATGTATTAAACATATAACAAAGTTTATCTAGATACAGCTGGTTGAAAATAAAATTTTTTATATAGATACAATGTTAAAACTTAAGCAGATACAACTACATATATATATAGAATCATTTTATATCAATCATACAAAAAAAGTAAAATTTATACTAACATAGCAAACAAAAAATTAGCAAAAGACAAAAATGTGTACTAAATTTATTTTTTTGAATTAATTTAAGCTCAAAGCAAATATTAAACATTAACATGTTTTAGCACTAAATATCTGACTGACTTGCCCTTTTTTATTATAAATTTTTTTCTAAATAGTAATGACAAACTTTCTAATTTAAGATTTGTTTCAAAAACTTAACTTCAATAACTATTATACTTGTTAACTTTGTTTTCTATAAAACATTTAGAATATATATAAAAAACTCTATCTCAATTTTTTAATGCGTATACATAATACAAATACCACTAATTTTTGATATAAAGTTATAAAACTTTAATTTAATTTTTTTTATATTTGAATATAAACTGTGCGTTTTTTCGAAAAAAAGAAAAACTTATTTGTAAATTTAAGTTCATGGTAGTAATATAGAATATCTGCATATATTAAAGTTAATAATCACTAGTAGAAAGGTTAGATTATACAGTAATGGTTTGACATTCACAAACGTTTTTGTTTTTTACACGTTTTATTTACATGCTGAACTTTAGCTGTTTATACACTTTAAAAAAAGGTTTATTTGCTTAAATTACAAGGCTTGAAATTTATTTTTTTTTAAGTTAAGTAAAAATTCTAAAAGTATAAAATAAATATTTATAATACGTTTTTTAACTTTAATAGTAAAAACATTAAAAACGTAAATATATAGTAAAAAATAATCTTTGATATTTTTGAGTAAAAAGGTTAAAAAAAGTAACGAAAAAAGGCATTTTTATATGTTTTATTACATTAAGTAGTCATCTTGAAACTCATAATTATTTAATAAGCTTATTCCGCAACATATTCCGTAAATAATTGGCTACTTTGGTACATTCATCAAGCCTATTAGCTAGTTTGGTACGATCATTAGGCTTATTTTCTTGACTATTGAAAAAGATTTACTTATCCCTCGGAAAAAAGTACGTAGTTTATCGATTTCGCTACAGTACTTAGTTTGTTTATAAAATTAATAAATTAAAGTTTTAAGAGCATTTGTTTATGTATGAAACAAAAATGTTGTATAGTTTCTAGTCTATTTTGTTATTCTATTTTGTTTGGTACAGTGTTTTTGTGTTTGTGTTTTTCCTAAATGTTCTGTGTTAGTAATTCTAAAGCATAAAGAAACACTTGTATAGTTGCCTGAAAACTTTTAGAGTATATTTTTATTGATAAACTACTGTACCAAAATATTACTTAAGTTTAAACCGCAAACATAAAACTGTCTAATTTTTTATATGATTGGTTTGTTTACCACGTCGTGTATGATTATAAATTATTTTAGTTTTTTAGTTGTATATTTCATCAAAATATGTTTTATAAACAAAACGAAGATGTACAATAAATATTTAGATACGAGCACTTGTTTATAAGTTTTATTTTATAATTGCTTTAAAAATTAAATTTGCTCATAAAAAAAAATATTATACATACCATAAAACAATAGCTAGGTAATTTTAAAATACAATGCAAAAATAATACAACTATATAACCAAAGCATATACTTTTTGTAAATGAGCTCAATTTAAACAGATCATTATCTTAATTTGAAAATTTTCCAAAGAAATTTACTTGTTTGTTAACTTTTGTAATTTATACAACCGGCTAAAACTACGAGTTATTTAAATTAAGTTGTGGCCAGCGAAGTTAGTAATAAAAAAAATACAAAGTGTAACTAAAACTTGCAAATTAACTTCATTTCAAAAATAGTTTAAAAATTTTGTTGAAGTAGATTGATAATAGTTTATATTTTTGATATATTATTCACTGTAATGTTTTAGACTATTGTATAATTTGCTTGTACATGATAACTGTTACCAAAAGCTTTACATTGTTATGTAATAAATAGTAATAGTTATTACTTTATGTTAGTATAATAACCTCAAACTAAACTGGAGTTGTTATAGGTTAGAATTACGAATTATTCTATAACAAACCCAAATGAAGGTCGTGAAAAGACATCAACTCATAAGTTTTGTTAATAAACGTTTTTCTATTCAACAAAAATACAATAAAGTTGTTTTGGATATTTTTTATAATTAATATTTACGTTTCTATAGTTACAAATCACATATGTTGTATAAATTAAACAGTTCAAGCTCACAATATCATTTACTCAACTTTTATTATTTTTTCGAGAAAGAATAAATTCTACCTTTTTCTGAAGATAAAATTTTTACATAAGTAAAACTATATTTCTCAAAATTGCAAAAATCTTGCCACATTTTGACAGATGTAAAATTAGTCTCACTTTTGAACACTATATGTCAATTATGGGATAATCTTAAATACATCAGTTTTAACCTAGCAAAACTGTATTATTTATTGAATTGTGTTGCTTGTCAACGTTGTCTTAACTTGGTTGATGTAATAATAGTTATATCATGGTTAATATAAACAGCTTAAATAAACCTTTAAACTTGCAAAAATAAATTGTATACTTTTAAAACAAATTATTTTTATACAGTACAATAATTGCAAAAACATTTTAAAATACAACGGAAAAATATATTAACCACAAAACAGCATATGCTTATTGTAAATATGCTCAATTCAAACAGATTATTTTCTTAACCTGACAATTTTTCCAATAAATTTGTTTAGCTATTTAACTTTTGTAATTTACTAAACCGGCTAAAACTACGTGTTATTTAAATTAAATTGTGGTTTGCAAAGTTATTAATAAACTTACAAAATATTACTCAAAACTGATAAGGTAAATGTTATACTTATAATGTGGTTTGCTTATTTGTAAAATTTAATTGAAGGATAAATTATATGCGCAACAAAAACAAAAGCATATGTTAAGTTTGTGCACGCTAAAATTAATCAGCTTATTTTACTAAGTTAGGAAATATTCAAAAACATTTATGTAGTTGTTTAATTCCGTAAACCCATAAAGCTATGTTTTATTTAACCTAAAATAACTTTTCTAAAATAACAGTGTAATAAGTTGTGTAATAAACATATAATAAAGAACTAGAACTTTCTTATTTATAAACACATTTAGAATATACATAAAAAACTGTATCTCAAGTACTTAATGCATATGCATAATACAATTACCACTAAGCTAATTTTTGATATAAAATTATAAAACTTTAGTTTATTTTTTTAATGTTTATGTAAAAACTGTCTGTTTAAAAAATTCATTGTAAGATTAAGTTAATGAAAATTATATAAACGGTATGCACTATATAGTGGTGATTTGACACAAACGTTTTTAAAAACAAGTTTTGTTTTCACGCTGAGCTTTAGCTGATTATACATTTAAAAAAAAATCTATTCTATTCAAAGACTAAAGATTTTAAAAGTAAAAAAAAAATATTTTTTTTTAACCTTAATAGTAAAAAATTTTTAAATATAAGGTAAAAAAATTCTTTTAAAACTAAAGAGGTTGAAAAAAAGAAACAAAAAAGAACATTTTTATATGTTTTATTACATAAAAACAAAAACTTCATTGTAAGATTAAGTTCATTTAAGTAAAATAAACGGTATGCACTATACAGTGTTGATTTGACATTTACAAACGTTTTTATTTTTTACACGTTTTATTTTCACGCTGAGCTTTAGCTGTTTATACACTTAAAAAAAAGTTTATTTGCTTAAATTACAAGACTTCTTTTTTTTTTCAAAGTTAAGTAAAGAATATGAAAAATACTTTTTTTAACTTTAATAGTAAAAAACTTTTTTAAATGCAACGTACAAAAAACTTTTTTAAATGTTTGAGTAAAAAGGTTCAAAAAAAAATAAACAAAAAGAGAATTTTTATATCTTTTATTACACTAAGTAATCATCTTTTAACTCCTTTATATTTAATAAGCTAAATTTTAGAGACATTTTAAATTTACAGAAACCAATAAAACTGATAGCAAGTTTTAATAGTATTAAATAGATTTTAAAATTAACTAGTATAAGTTTTTGTGAGTTGAAAATAATCAAATGTATATAGTCACACAAGTAAGAGCAACAAAAAATTGTTTTGAAATCAAAGTTAATTTTAACTTAAAAGTTTTTTTTAGATAAACTTAAAAGCCATACATGTTATTATTATCTTCATAGTGCATATCCTATCAATATTCAATAGTTTTCCCTTAATTTGGCAAAAATTTATTATAATTTAAGACATTTGGATTTTGTGCACTTTAAAAAACTGAATGAACTAAATTAAAAATTAAAACTAAAACTAAAACGAAATTTAAAATCACAGAAAGATTTGTAAAGAAGATGTGATGCAAAATAATGTTCACAAAATGTCACTAAAATTGTTTTTTTGTTAAAATTAAAGTTTTGTAAGGTCGAAGTTAAAATAACTACTTAAAATTAAAATTACAAAAAGCAAGTTCACAAAAACTAAACAAATTATGATTAACGTCTGCAATAAAAATAATTATAAGCTTCAATATCAACATTTCTATGTCATAAATTCCTTAAAAGTTGTTGGCTGAGTGTAACGTACAAACTTTGACTTTAAGTTTTCTGATTTTAAAGTATTTTTAACCAAAATCTTTGAGGTTTTTTTCCATATTTTTTGTTCATTTTATACACAGCTGTAATCTAATTATATACCAAATTTTAAAACCAGCTTGTAAAGACTTGAAGCTTGCATTGAAAATTGTTAAGAGGTCTTACACGAAATATTATTGCGTTAGTATGGTGTAACAAGTAAAATTAAAATTATGTTCCTCTATTTATTATTTTGTCCAAACAGCTGTCAATTTTCAAAACTTTTCAATAAATCTAAAAACTTTAACACATAATACGAAGCATAAGCAATAAGCAATTAATTGATTTTAAAAGCATTTGAAAAAGTTGCAAACTAACTTCATTCAAAAACTAGTTTGAAAAATTTGGTTAACAATTTTTTAATTATTAATTTATTGTAATGCTTTAGACTATTGTATATTTTGCTTATACTTGATAAGCTGTTATTAAAAACTATATATAGTTTTGTAATAAATAATAACAATTATTATTTTATGTTAGTATCATAACTTCAAACTAAACTGCAATAGTTATGAGTTCGATTTACGTGAAAAGTTTCTGTGACAATCCCAAATAAATGTTTTAATAAAATCCATAAATGTTGTTAATATACGTTTTTCTATCAACAAAAAACTATTACATTAGTTTAGATGCAAAGTTGTTTTTTAGTAATTTTTTTTGATTTTTGTAGTTCAAAAATAACAAATCACGTAGATTATAAATATCAAACAATAAAAACTCAAGTAATCATTTTTTTTTTTTTTTTCTTTTTGTTGAAAAAGTTTACATTTATCTAAAGATACTGGTTCTACATAAATGAAACTCTATTTTCTACCATTAAGAAAATCTTGACACATTTTGAGAGATGTAAAACTAATCTCACTTTTAAACACTTTATGTCAGTTTTGTGATAATATCAAAAATATCAGTGTTATCTTGGCAAAACTGCACTCTTCATTGTGGTATACTTCATGTCAATGTTGTTTTAACTTGATTGGCATAATAAAAGTTATATCATTAAAAATATGAACAGCGTAAATAGATCTTTGAAAACTTGCAAATTATTTATTATAATTTAGAGTTTAGATTTATTTAAGCACTGACGAGGTCTTTGACCGAAACTTAGTTTTGAAAATAAATTCATGTAAACTTAAATTAATACTATTAAAGTTGTAGTCTTTAATTAACTTGCAACACTTTACTTTCATAACTTCCTTTGCATTAATAAAATTCTATTATAATCTTAAACCGTTTTAATTAAATCATCGTTAAATTAGCTTTTTTTGATTTAATTATTTAATTTCAAAAATTATTTTTACATACTCGAATAACTTTCAAAGTAGTAGTTCCAACTTAATTGTATTTGTACAATTACATTTTTTTAAATAACTCTTTAATATTTTTGTCAAGTTTATTTAAATTCGAAAACAATTAATACAGATAAAAGCTGTAATGTTTTAGAAAAAAGTTTGATAAATATTTTATGTGTTTCTGGTGTCAGATAACCTTGTTTATTTAGTTATAAGTTAAATTATTATTTTTTGATTAACACTTTATTATTATACATCAATTTATATTTTGGACAATTTTTTATTTGGTAAATTACTTGCGTAGCAATTTATCATTAAGAAAACCTCAAAAAACTGATCTCAAGTAAATTTAAGTTTAAAAAAAACCATTACAACCTATTATGAACAAAACACAAGCATAAAACGATTTTGCACACAAAATGTTTGTTGAAGAAAATTTTGCTGCAAATTACTGAGGAGTGCAAACTTGACTTTTACCTACTTTTTGTCGCAGTGTTCACGCGATAAATTTATTTAAAAGCGGATGTTGTTAACTGTTTTACGCAGTTTTCGTGACGTGCTTTCAGTATTGAAAAAACAAACTTTTTTTTATTTTAAGGAGTTAAATTCATTTCAATGCGTTTTTATTTGCGTTTGTCTTTCAAATACGCGCTTGATTAGTTGCTTAGTTGGTGAATTAGTTATTCCGCACATCAAGTTACGATTAAACTCTACGTTTTATTTCTAGTTTCGAGAATCAAGAAAACGTCGACATCGCGGAGTTGATGTTAGTATTCTATATAGTTTTACGATTGTTAATACTTTTTATAGATTTTATTTGTGTCGCGATTTAATAGTGTCTTTCTTCAGAACTAAGAATTATTATTGAAAATAAAGTAATTTGCATCTATTCTTAGTGTGTTTTATTCATAACTTAGACTTAGAGATAAGTTTTGTAACTTATTACTGTTTGCACAATATTTACTACTCGTAAGTATAGCAGTCAGTTAGTAAGTTACTGGAGACCACGTATCTAATACACAAACATAAACCATCATAAAAAATAACCTATTTGGGTAAAGTTAAGACCTTAAACATACCAGCAATAAAATAACCTATTTGGTTAAAACACTTCAAAAAATTATTACTCAAAAAAAAACAATATAATTTCTAAATATCTTCATTCAAAGTTTTCTAAAATAATGTGTTTAACAAAAAGGCTTATGTGAATTTCTACAAGAAATTATCAAAAACTGTGTTATAAACTATGAATAAAAGCTGTTAAAAAAGTTACTTTGTTGTATATATTTACGCAATAAGATAATATGTAATTACTTTTAATAGTTAGAACATACATAGTTCATCTTCAATCCATATATTTCATCTTATATACTTATTGCAAACGTTCAAACTTTACAAAAAAAACTTGTTTTTGTGTGCCTTACATGATATATCTAAAGCTTTTATTTTAGATAACCTTTTATAGCTACTCATATGTAAAACATGATCATGTGAATTCTACTCTACGTAAAATTTGCTTAAATTACTAAAAGTCTGTTATAGTTTCTAATCTCTTTACGAATATTATTCTAGTTTTCATTACATTTTAGCACTAATGTAAGAGTTTCTAAGGACATCAGAGATTTTATAAGAATAGCAATTTATAATTAACCTATTTAGACAAGAATGTGATCTTGAGACTGTTAAATGATTTTTGCAAAAAAAAACTGTGTGGAAGTAGGTACAAATGGAAAAAATCTTCTGTTAGCTTGATTACAAACTAACTGTGTAAATATTTAGATTTAAAATAAATATTTATACAGTCAATTTAAAACCAGATAAAGAATCAATTAATCAATGTTTTAGTTTTTCACCTCAAAGAATTTATGTTTAAACTACAAAGTACAAACTTTGTTAATTATTTTTAATATACAGTGTTTAATGAATTTAACTAAGTTTTAAAATTATTATTTTGTTCGTATTTGTAACTCTAGGCATTGTTTATCATATTTAATATATACTGTTGTTAACTTTTATAACCTTCAATTTATCTTAAAAATTTAATCTACAAAATGTAGTAAACTTTGTTATTTGACTTTCAAATCAAAAACAGGCAAAAAAAAAATCAAAATTAGTTCAACAGTTTTTTTTTTTTTTTGAGTAGGTTTAATTGCATTCTTATCAAAAAGTTGCATATTGTTCAACATTACACCAAATCAATAACTCTTTCTTATTATCTTATTTTTATTAATTCAAAAGCTTTGTATTGTATAAACACATTAGTAAGAAATGTGAATAGGAAATATCAATTAGTTTTTATAAAGGTATATAATTGTAAACTATATAAAGAATTTTGCGAGTATCTGAAATAAAAGTATTTATATTTTACTGCTCATGTTCTTTTAAAATTAAAAATTAATTTCCTCGTTAAAACTCTTTTCCAAATATTTGTTAGTCCATTCTTATTTCTAAACTATTAATTATTTTAAATAAATGTATAAACACTATAGATGTTTTTTAAATTGTTTTTTAAATTGTATTGTTTTTGGATTATTTGAAGTATTTATTTTTTCTTGTGCTAAATAGGCTGTTAACAGCAGCGAAAAATTGGTGTTTAAATATAAGCTGATTATTGTATTATAGTTGCTGATCAACCTTTAGTTTAAATTAAAATTGTTAATGGTTTAATTAGTTAAAAGTCAAAAATTTCTTCAGTAAAATTTTGTTTTGATAAAACCTAAACATAAATTTCCCAAAGTGAGCCATATAGCCCCTTTTAATATCCATAAGCAGCAAAAGGGACTAAAAGGAGCCATGAGTAGTGGAGAGGTTACAGGGGCCATGAGGCCATTATTTGAAACTTACACTAGATACAGATGAAGTGCAAAAAAAGGTCTTGGGCATATTTTATGGTAGGTTTTTGAGAAATATTTTCGGAGGGGTTCATACCCTTTTTTTTTAAGGGGACCTTATGAAAAATAATTTCGGAAATGCTGATCTAAAACATTTACATATTTATATTTACTTATATGTATTATATATT